>NC_086451.1:138694591-139041466 GCF_028390025.1 Pseudophryne corroboree
GCAAGCTAAACGACTGACTCCAGTCTTACTGCTAGGTCTGGATTGGCAGAGTGTAATACCAAATCCCCAGGCCTATTTGCAGTAAGCAACAAACAAATACAAAGCTACACAGTACTGGCTAACTTTCAGGGACTGACTAACCAACAAAGATTCAGCAGCATCTGCTTAACCTGGAAAGAGGCCTTATAAAGCAGGTGCTGTCCACGCCCCACTCAGACCTCACAGACTGTGAGTACAAAAACCAGCACCGGATCCCCTGCCGTGCACAGAGCCTATAACCACTGCACAGCAAAAGACCCGAACCGGAGTATCAGCGGCGCTCAGGTTACTCCGCTAGTACTTGTCTCCCGGTTGCCATGACGACGTGGCAGCACAGGGCAGGAGACCCTAACAAGGATGTACACGCACCTGGAGCAACCGTCCCAGTGTGAGTACATCTGCGCGAGGTGTGAGCGAATGGCTGCCCTGGAAGCCTAGGTAACTGATCTAGAGCAAACCGTTACGTGACTGAGAGATATTCACAATCTCGAGCAAAGTTTAGAGGACAGCTAGGTAGCTAGCTGGGTCACGGTTAGAAGGAAGAAGAAGAGGGGGAGACAGGACATCTCCGACCAGCCAAACCCTAATAAATCCGCATGACTGGATGAGGATTCTGGGGATGGCAGTGAGGAAATGACGGAGCTGGAGGATACCATCCCCTCTAGTAACCAGAGGAGCGGTCCCTCCGGCATTAAGGGGGAAAAAGTAAGTGAGGTACCGAGTCAGGTTGTGGTGGTAGGGGATTCTATTATCAGGAAGACAGACAGGGCAATCTGCTACCGGGACTGTGATCGCCATACAGTCTGTTGTCTCCCAGGTGCTTGGGTATGGCACATCGTGGACCGGGTAGAAAGATTGTTGGAAGGAGCCGGGAAAGACCCAGCGATCTTGGTGCACGTTGGCACCAACGATAAAGTTAATGGTAGGTGGGATGTCCTTAAGAAAGATTATAGGGACCTATGCCATAAACTAAAGGCAAGGACATCTAGGATAATATTCTTTGAAATATTACCTGTGCCATGCACTAGTTCAGTGAAGCAGAGGGAGATTAGGGAGGTAATGTGTGGCTTAAAGACTGGTGTAGGAAAGAGGGGTTTGTGTTCCTGGAACACTGGGTGGACTTCTCAGTCAGGTGCCATCTTTTTTTGTCATGATGGATTACACCTGAATGAGGAGGGGGTAGCAGTGCTGGGGGGAAGGATGGTTAGAAGGTTGGAGGAGATTTTAAACTAGGTGCCAGGGGGGTGGGACAATAAAGAATTAGTGGGACAACTAGAGAGAGTAGAAAAAAAGGATGTATAAAGTATAATGGGGTGGAGAGGGGGGAAAGGAGAAAAATAGTCAGTGATGGTAAATTAAGGAAAACTCAACTTCCTAAGGAAACGTCTACAATTAAACATGCAGTCAAGGAAAGTAATAAGCTTAAGTGTATGCTTGCAAATGCACAAAGCCTAAAAAGTAAAATGGGGGAATTAGAAACGATTGCACTTAAGTACCAATATGATATCATAGGCATTACAGAGACATGGAGGGATGATTCTCACGACTGGGCAGCAAACATGGAGGGGTACACCCTCTTCAGGATAGATAGGACTAATAAAAAAGGAGGCGGTGTTTGTCTTTATGTTAAGCCATTCTTAAAACCATATGTAAAGGAGGTCATTTACGAGGGTACTGGAGATAACATGGAGTCATTATGGATTGATATTTCGAGTTGGGGTGAAGATATAAAAAAGGTTTTAATAGGAACATGCTACAAACCGCCAGATATTAGTGTGTCTGATGAAGTACAACTCTTGCAGCAAATCGAAAAAGCAGCAGGAATGGGGGTGGTCATTATCATAGGGGACTTTAATTACCCGGACATAAATTGGAACACCGAAACAGCATATACAACTAGGAGAAACAGGTTCTTAAACACGCTAAAAAATCATTACTTGTCGCAGGTAATCGAGGAACCAACTAGACATAGGACTATACTGGACCTAGTACTAACTAATAATATGGAGATAATATCAAATACTAAAGTAGGGGAGACCCTGGGAAATAGTGATCATAATATGATCACATTCGATATCAGCTTCCAAAAACAACACTATAAGGGTCTAAGACTTTAAACTTTAGAAAAGCCAATTTCGACTTGCTGAAACAAGCAATGAAGGACATAAATTGGGAAATTGTGTTTCATGGTAAGAATACGGCTGAAATTTGTGATGTTTTTACAACTGAGCTCAATAAGTACACTCATTTGTTCATTCCCAAGGTTAACAAAAACAGGAGTAGTAAATTCAAGCCAATGTGGCTTAATAAGAAGGTCAAGGAACAAATGGATAAAAAGAGGAGAGCTTTCAAAGCATTTAAGTCTGACGGGACGGCAGAATCTTTCCAGTTCTACAGGGAATGTAACAAAAACTGCAAAAAAGAAATCAGAACAGCCAAAATAGAAAACAAAAAAACAAATAGCAAAAGAGAGCAAAACAAACCCCAAAAAGTTCTTTAAGTATATAAACAGTAAAAGGCTATGAAAGGAGAATATTGGACCACTAAAGGGCGAGCTAAATGTCTTGATTAATGACGATAGGGAAAAAGCAGATTTAATGAATAAATTATTTTCATCAGTATTCACGAGAGAGGACCGGTTGACTGGAGAAGTGCACAACATAAGCATTAATAGCGACCCTTTGCTAAGTACTTGGTTAAATGAGAAATTGGTCCGAGAGAGATTAAGTAAAATTAAGATAAATAAATCTCCTGGGCCGGATGTATTACACCCCAGGGTTCTTATGGAACTTAACTCAGAGCTATCGAGGCGCCTATATTTGATTTTCAGTGAGTCAATTACATCAGGAATGATACCAAAGGACTGGCATACAGCAGAGGTAGTCCCAATATTTAAAAAGGGAATTAAAACTCATCCTGGCAACTATAGACCGGTAAGTTTGACATCAATAGTGGGGAAAATACTGGAAGGAATATTAAAGGATAGTATACTAGAGTACTTAGGATACCTCTAAGGCTATTAATAGGCACAAACATGGTGTTGTGAAGGACAGGTCATGCCAAACTAACTTAATAAGCTTCTACGAGAAAGTGAATGACAATATTGATAAGGGTAAAGCAGTGGATGTGGTCTTTTTGGACTTTGCTAAGGCCTTTGACACCATGCCACATAAGAGACTAATTTCCAAATTGAGAGAGCTTGGGGTGAAAAACACTATTTGTACTTGGGTAAGTAATTGGCTGTATAACAGGAAACAGCGAGTGATGATAAATGGGATGTTTTCTGAATGGGGCTCAGTGCTTAGTGGAATATCGCAGGGTTCAGTACTCGGGTCATTGATGTTTAACATATTCATTAATGACCTGGGAGTGGGCCTAGAAAGCACAGTGTCAATTTTCACAGACGACGCTAAACTGTGTTGAGTAATTAATTCAGACAAGGATGTTGAGTCTCTGCGGAATGATTTATCCAGACTGGAGGTTTGGGCAGACAAATGGGGAATGAGTTTCAATATAGAAAAATGTAAAGTTATGCACTTTGGGACTAAGAATAATCGGGCAGCCTATAACTTAAATGGGGGAAATGTAGGGATAACCGTAGTTGAAAAGGATTTGGGTGTGCTCATCGATAATAGTAGCAGTACACAGTGTCAAAATGCAGCAACAAAAGCAAAAAAGGTGTTAGCATGCATAAAACGGGGAATGGAAACAAGGGATGAGAGTGTAATCCTGCCACTGTATAAATCATTGGTGCTGCCACACCTGGAATATTGTATACAGTTCTGGGCACCACACTATAAAAAATATATCTTGGAACTTGAAAGGGTTCAGAGGGAAGCCATCAAACTGGTTAAGGGGTTAGAGGCACTGAATTATGAGGAAAGACTAACAAGGTTAGATATGTTTACACTGGAAATGAGGAGGTTGAGAGGGGACATTATTAACATTTATAAATACATTAACAATACAAGGACTTATCAGATGATCTGTTTATCAAAAAAACGCTACACAAGACATGAGGACACCACCTGAGGTTAGAAGAAAAAAAAATTCATACACAACGGAGGAAAGGGTTCTTCACAGTAAGAACAATAAAGATCTGGAATTCCCTACCAGAGATGGTAGTAATGGTTGATTCACTAAATAAGTTCAAAAATGGATTAGATAAATTCCTAACTGATAGAAATAGCCAAGGCTACAGCATCTAAGTGATTTATTATTTATAATATAGGTTGAACTCGATGGACATTTTGTTTTTTTTTCAACCTCACCAACTATGTAACTATATGTAACTATGTTCATTGATATATCACAATTCACTTACTTACAAATAAAGAAAAAAAAATGCAAGTAGAGAGAAAAGAAGTAACCTTGGTCGGGAGCACTCAGTCTCAGAGATAATTTTTTTAAATCATTTTTACATTAAAATATAACTTTTATTATTATATGCTTGATAAAAGAAGGATACAAGGTAGCCCAGGAAATTTAAATATGATTTAGCTGAATTTGTGAACAAAGATTTCCTTTAACCATGAAATTATTGAAGAAATAATAGTTTATCTCTTGCTTAGATGCATAAATTATATGTCAAAAACCATGCAGGTGGTCCTTTTTCTTAAACTGTACCGTTAGGAACCTACAACAACTGATATTCACAGGTAGTCATCCAACCTGGTACTGATCAGACCCAACACTGTATCGCTTCCAAGATCGAAACGAGGTTGGGCATATGCAGTGTGGTATGGTAGTAGGTTCCAGGGGCAAGGTGCCACTGTTGCAGAGGAAGATTCGGCTCAGAGGAGAAGTATAGATAATAATGTATCCCTATGAATAGACTCTCCAGACACTGATGTATTTGATCATATTTCAGTGACCGTCACTCACCTACCAGTTACCCATTGGTCAGGGTATACAGAAGATTTAAATCATCTTGTCACTGTTAAATGGTGCACTAGAATGGGAGTATGTGTAGATGTCCACCCCTTATTTCCAGATGGAGGTGTGAGGCTCCAGTGTCTCAAAGTAATCTAGGTGGCCTTTTATTGGTTGTGTGTCGGTATAATATGTTGTCTAGTATTGGCTGGGACAGTAGTATCTCTACCCGTCTTCTGTTTTCCCATTGTTCCAAGCGTTTGGTATTGGACAGGGAATGAGAGAGGGTGAATCACTGTCTTACAGCCTGAAAGAAGTAAAGTAAGATATTTCCTACACTCTGGTCATAAAGGGGTTCACTTTGAAGTGAAGAATTCACCGCAGGGAGTTAACTCTCCAAACTCCTCCAAAGTGTGATCATATAAAGAACGGAGGACAGGGAAACAGAGTGGACATGCATAAAAATTTTTCAAAATTCAAAATATGTGCATTGGTAAGAGCATGCTTGTAAAGTGAGTTTCCCTAATTGTCCAACTTCTTGTAGCAGACTGCTATAATGATACTGTTTATAGAAAAATATTTACCATAACTTCATTGTATCAGAAAGTTAACCATAACACATTACCTCTTAGCATTGTAATTGTGTAACAAATATTTATGACACATTGTTCCCAATGGCAGTTCAAAATAGAGATTGAGAGCATACAGGAGTCAAGGCAGAACAAAAAACGATGATGTACAGTATACCATCTCCTTGCAAGGACAATGCCCTCACATTAATTAGCAGCTGTTATTAGGGCTTTGCCAATTTAGGGCACTGCTTACAGAGCGTCATTATATTATGAAGATCAGCATGTAATATCACACAGACCTTGGAATAATCGTCAGTTTTCCCCATCGCCATAATACATAATTATTGAGTTGTACCGTACAGTATTTTGTGGCATTGTGAATGGTCCGTCCTTCCCTGCTCGCTGTTTATATATATATAAGCTGCACGGCTGCAGATAATGGTGTCTGTGTATATGTATTTTTTAACTGACATTAACGTTATGAAAATTGTTATGCTTAGTGAGCTGTAAATATGATATATATCTTGAAAAAAGTTAGACTTAGTAGGATAAAAAGAAAAAAGAACACAAAGGGGTTAAAAGAACAATCCCCCATTCTTAGCGCTTCTGTATAACTGCTGGAGAAATGAAAAATGATAATATACATGCTACTGCAGATATCCAAATTGATTGATTTTAGGACAACCATCCAGACCGCTAACTATAAAGCAGTATAGATATAGATATATTCCCTGTACTGGCCGACATGAAGTGTGAAGCAGTTTGGACTAGAGGGGCACCCATAATAAGGGTGTTAAGAGAGGAACCGCTCTTTGTGGAGAATATATCTTAGATGAAATTAAAACAATAGATAATAATAAGTTAAAGGAAAGTGTCAATTTTGGACATGGCAGTTAAACTAGGGAGAGTCTCTCCTAGTTACCCGGGATGGGTTACTATATTTTTTGGGCATATTATTGGCCCTGTTTTACATATACAAAAGTAGACAGCATATACATAGGTATGCAAAGTTATTCTCACATTGTAACAATTTTTTTTAGTGAGGGGACCAGGGGATAGACATATACTAGAGAAACTTCCCTAGGTATAGTCTACCTTGGATATGCTACAGTATATATGTATTTGCTATTCCTTAACAGGGGGTGGGTCCCATGCAGGGTGATGGCTTTCCTTTTACCCACTGAAGTGTATAGGAAAGTGGTACTCCTGTGAATGGATGTCTATTGTGTTTCAAGCACTATGGGGAAGATTTAGTAAGCCTGGTCAAGTGATAAAGTGGAAGGTGATAAAGTATCAGCCAATCAGAGCCTAACTTTCATGTCACAGGCTGTGTTTGAAAAATGACCGTTAGGAGCTGACTGGCTGGTCCTTTATCACCGTCCACTTTATCACTTCACCAGGCTTAATAAATCTGCCCCTATGTTCTGCAAATTTATGTCCCTATGTTCTGCAAAATTATGCAAATAAGTGTATGTGGTCTATTTATAGGGAGATGTTCTTAGGTGTGTATGGGACCAAATAAAGGAAAGGGTTTATCCTAGGTGCTTAGATTATTATATTTTTTTGAAGTGAACCGTTGTTTCCATGACTACCACTGTTGATTATCTGTGTATATAAATAGAGAGTAATGTGTTTCACTGTAGTCATATTCTCGATTTGTGATGAGTATGATATGAATGTTGTTACTAAAATTGTATAATACCTCATGAGGTCTGGGAAAGGATGTTTAGTGTGTGTAAAACTGAATAAAATGATCTTGTGCCCCAATGTGGTGTGAATGGTGCAAGTGAGACAAATGGGCAAAAAAAAGGGGGTTATTGTTGAGTGCATGAAAATTAAAAAAAAAACCCACAATGTGAAGCAAAGCCGTGTACTTGTGAGAGTTTGTGTACGTTGTATATCTAATTATTAATAATAATGGTGTGGAGATGCATGGAAAAGATAGTATAACATATGCCTGGCTGTCATGATCCTTTTTGTAATAACGTCCTGTGTTCCAGTTTAGTCCCCTCCTGGCTGTTACCAGCTGTTATTTGAAGGATAAGATGTTTAAGTTGGGAGGAATGTTCCAAAGTTGATATTTTCGTTAAGTCCTCCTGGATTTAACGTGCCCAATTTGAAGGCCCATTCACATTCTTTACATAGAAGAGTGCTGCTGAGATCTTCCCCTCGTATCCCTAGTTTCACTTTTTCCAGACCACATACTTTCAGGTCCTCCCATGAGCCTGTGTGATAGTGCAAAAAGTGCCCGGCTACCGATGTTAATTTCCTCATTTTCTCAAGATCTTTAGTTGCGTTGTGTATGGCTCCTATATGCTCCAATATCCTTTGTTTAAAAGATCTTGCGGTCATTCCTACGTAGCAGTTGTTGCAACTATATATGATGCAATAAATCACTCCTTCTGTTGTGCAGTTAATGAATTGTCGAAGTTTGATGATTTTTTCCATAGCAGTCCTGGATGCTATTAGTCTTGAGAATAAATCTACATGCTTTACAGTGACCGCATGGTTATGTGCAGTGGCGGATCTTGCCACGGGCAAGCAGGACTTTTGCCCGGGGCGCCGCCTTCCGGAGGGCGCTGGCGCCATCCGGAGGGCGCCGCACCGTGGCAAGATCCGCCACTGCTGCCCGCTGTGTCCCTGTCCGCCTCCGCTGCTGTCCCCGTCCCGATCCCCGTCCCCGTCCCCGTCCGCCTCCTGAAGGGAACTAGACGCTATGCGTCTAGTTTCCCTTCCTGGAGAGTAACTTTGCTGAGCGGTGCGCGATGACGTCATCGCGCACCGCACAGCAAAGGTCCTCTCTACGAAGGGAACTAGACTCATAGGGGTATATTTACTAAGCTCCCGATTTTGACCGAGATGCCGTTTTTTCATCAAAGTGTCATCTCGGTAAATCTCGGTCATTTACTAAACACTAATCACGGCAGTGATGAGGGCATTCGTAATTTTTTGCTAGTTCAGGTAAAAAATTACGAATGAATACACCATCGGTCAAAACGCGGCTGTTTAAGTATGAATCTCGGTCATTTACTAAGAAGTGCAAAGCAAAAAAACACAAAACACTGCCGTGAAAAATTACAACTCGTAAAAAAGTCCTAAAAAAAAACAGACCTGCTTTTTTTATCCGTGATTTGAGATGCATGCAGGGATCCATGAGATCCGTGCATGTATATCAGTGGGAAGGGGTGTGAAAGTGCTTATTTTAGCTAAAAAAATTGCGTGGGGTCCCCCCTCCTAAGCATAACCAGCCTCGGGCTCTTTGAGCCGATCCTGGTTGCAGAAATATGGGGAAAAAAATGACAGGGGTTCCCCCATATTTAAGCAACCAGCATCGGGCTCTGCGCCTGGTCCTGGTCCCAAAAATACGGGGGACAAAAAGAGTAGGGGTCCCCCGTATTTTTAAAACCAGCACCGGGCTCCACTAGCTGGACAGATAATGCCACAGCCGGGGGTCACTTTTATACAGCGCCCTGCGGCCGTGGCATCAAAAATCCAACTAGTCACCCCTGGCCGGGGTACCCTGGGGGAGTGGGGACCCCTTCAATCAAGGGGTCCCCCCCCCCCAGCCACCCAAGGGCCAGGGGTGAAGCCCGAGGCTGTCCCCCCCCATCCAATGTGCTGCGGATGGGAGGGCTGATAGCCTTTGTTGTAAAATAAAAGATATTGTTTTTAGTAGCAGTACTACAAGTCCCAGCAAGCCTCCCCCGCATGCTGGTACTTGGAGAACCACAAGTACCAGCATGCGGCGGAAAAACGGGCCCGCTGGTACCTGTAGTACTACCACTAAAAAAATACCCAAAAAAAGACAAGACACACACACCGTGAAAGTATAATTTTATTACTTACATACACACATACATACATACTTACCTATGGCCCCACGCAGGTCGGTCCTCTTGTCCAGTAGAATCCAAGGGTACCTGTTGAATAAATTATACTCACGAGATCCAGGGGTCCAGGCTCCTCGGCAAATCCAGGGTTAATCCACGTACTTGCCAAAAATAAAAAAACGGTGTCCCGACCACGAACTGAAAGGGGACCCATGTTTGCACATGGGTCACCTTTCCCCGAATGCAAGAAACCCACTTTGCCTTCTGGCTAAGTGGGTTTCTTCAGCCAATCAGGGAGCGCCACGTTGTAGCACTCTCCTGATCAGCTGTGTGCTCCTGTCTTCACTGACAGGCAGCACACGGCAGTGTTACAATGTAGCGCCTATGCGCTACATTGTAACCAATGATGGGAACTTTCTGCTCAGCGGTGACGTCACTTTAGGTCAACCGCAGGGCAGAAAGTTCCCAGCATTGGTTACAATGGAGCGCATAGGCGCTACATTGTAACACTGCCGTGTGCTGCCTGTCAGTGAGGACAGGAGCACACAGCTGATCAGGAGAGTGCTACAACGTGGCACTTCCTGATTGGCTGAAGAAACCCACTTAGACATCAGTCAGAGTGGGTTTCTGGCATTCGTGGAAAGGAGTCCCATGTGAAAACATGGGGCCCCTTTCAGTTCGTGGCTCGGCTTTCCGTTTTCTTATTTTATGCAAGTACGTGGATTACCCCTGGATTTCCCGAGGAGCCTGGACCCCTGGATCTCGTGAGTATAATTTCTTCAACAGGTACCCCTTGGATTCTACTGGAGAAGAGGACCGACCTGCGTGGGAACTTAAGGTAAGTATGTATGTATGTGTGTATGTATGTAATAAAATTATACTTTCACGGTGTGTGTGTCTTGTCTTTTTTTGGGTATTTTTTTAGTAGTAGTACTACAGGTACCAGCGGGCCCGTTTTTCCGTCGCATGCTGGTACTTGTGGTTCTCCAAGTACCAGCATGCGGGGGAGGCTTGCTGGGCCTTGTAGTACTGCTACTAAAAACAATATCTTTTCTTTTACAACAAAGGCTATCAGCCTCCCCATCCGCAGCCCATTGGATGGGGGGGACAGCCTCGGGCTTCACCCCTGGCCCTTGGGTGGCTGGGGGGGGGACCCCTTGATTGAAGGGGTCCCCACTCCCCCAGGGTACCCCGGCCAGGAGTGACTAGTTGGATTTTTGATGCCACGGCCGCAGAGCACTATATAAAAGTGACCCCCGGCTGTGGCATTATCTGTCCAGCTAGTGGAGCCCGGTGCTGGTTTTAAAAATACGGGGGACCCCTACTCTTTTTGTCCCCCGTATTTTTGGGACCAGGACCAGGCGCAGAGCCCGATGCTGGTTGCTTAAATATGGGGGAACCCCTGTCATTTTTTTCCCCATATTTCTGCAACCAGTATCGGCTCAAAGAGCCCGAGGCTGGTTATGCTTAGGAGGGGGGACCCCACGCATTTTTTTTGGGAATTTTACATTGTTTAATTTTTTTTTAAAAAAATACGAACCCCAGCACGGATCACACAGATCCAGCCGAGATTGATTGTAAAAAAAAACGGCAGTGTTTTGCTAATCACTGCCGTAAAATTAGGTAAAAAAACACGATTGACATCGACATCGGAAGCAAAGAAAAACCCGAATACGACAGCTTAGTAAATCCATCGTAATCAATTCAAAAAGTTGCAGTTTTACACTGTCGATGTCATTCGTGATTGAACTTTGACCTTTTTACGGAAATTACGAATCTTAGTAAATAAACCCCATAGCGTCTAGTTTCCCTTCGTGGAGAGGACCTTTTGCTGTGCGGTGCGCGATGACGTCATCGCGCACCGCTCAGCATTCAAGCGGCGCTTTTAATGTACAGGGGGCGTAATTGACCACGCCCCCTGTATTAGGCCACGCCCCATTTCCTGCCCGGGGCACTCTGCGCCCTTGAACCGGCCCTGGTTATGTGCCCGTGGTTACCGGTTGTCTTTTCCCTGATCTGTTGGAAATGGCTGGAAACAAGTCTGTCCTTCAGGTTGGTGGATCTCCTCCAGCTCATTGAGACTTGGGGGCTTAATTTTTCAGATAAAATAGGGTCCAGATGAAGAATTTCCCAATGTGTCTGAATTGCTTGTTTAACTTGGTACCATTCCTGGCAGAATCCTCTGACAAAATCTAATTGGGTTACTGTCCTGCTGTTTTTTCTTCTCCTTTTTCTCCAAGATGAGTGGGTTCCTGTTCGTGCTCCTGGCATTCCTGCATGCTTTCTTAATGGCAGTTTTGCTATAGCCCCTTTCACGTAATCTGGTGGAGAGATCGGCACTCTTTTCCACAAATTTTGTGTAGTCCAAGCAGTTCCTCCTTAACCTGAGGAATTCCCCTTTTGGGATGTTCTCGATGGTCAGGGGAAAATGTGAGCTAGTCTGATGCAGCAGGGTATTTGTTGAAGTTTCCTTCCTGTACAATTTTGTGGAAAGCATGTCATCTTTGTTTTTGTAAATTAGTAAATCAAGGAATGCAAGTTCCTTTTGGCTTATGTTGTGGGTTAAGTAGATATTCAGGGTGTTATTCAGATGTTCAATGAAGAGGAGTAACAGTTGTATATCTCCCTCCCATGTCATCAAGATGTCATCAATATACCTTATCATCATTGTGACATTTGAGGTAAAGCTGTCATTTTAATCACAGAAAACAAATTTTTTTTCCCACCATGCAAGGAAAATGTTAGCATAGGTGGGGGCACAGGCAGCCCCAATAGCGTTCCTCTGGTTTGTAGGTAGAATGTATTGTTAATACAGAAAGAAATAGATTACAGCCTTGCACTAATTAGTGCTGCTGGTAACTAGGTGAGGGAGAACACCCAAAATCTCCCAAATAACATCTAGACACATAAAACAGGGTATAACCAGAAACCAGCGCTGTTGTTTTAAAAGGAACAGTCTCCTGTAGATCAGAAAGTATCCTGCTTTGTCTCTCACTTAAGAATAACACTTACAGAACATTTCTGTCTCGCATGTCCATAAAGGTATCTTTACACACCAAACAGACTTCTAGTTTTCATCAAATAGACCCCCTCCAAACAATGGACACTTACATATGCTTTCTTTCTCACGTTCCCATAAAGGTATCTTTCTCTCGTACACTCTTTAACTGGAATGTTTTCCCAAGCAAGAAGGTTCAGCAGGCTCGTGTCCAAAAAACAGGCTTTTTTTAATATATTTTTTTTTTAAAAGATTGTACACAAAGAAAGCTTCATATACTTTACAAGAAACTGGATCTCAGTGGCTGATGGAACCATGCACATAACACAACCGGCTGCAGACAGGTAAGTGTAAAGTATCCGAACATTCGAATCACCGTTCATTCAGATCCCAGCATCAAAGTGAAGGACGGCTTCAACGCGTTTCAGGGAGTTCACTTCCCTTTGTCAAGAAGTGCCATCCTCTTCCTATGCATCAGTATTTATTCATTCCCTGATCCCATGCACCTGTTAGATTGCAGTGCAGGTGAAGCCATTATGACCCTAACTTTAATACAAGCTTCTACTCAATAAAAAAACATTTTCTGGTTGTTTGTTTCGGGTCCGCACAGTGCCAAAAAAGAGCCTGTGTATGATGTAACAGACTTATTCTTTCAACTGATTATGCACCCGATCAAAGTACCATTACAATAAAAGCCACAAAGGTACACAGCGTAACTGATAATTTCTATCCCACCAAATCAGCGGGGGAGAAAATAGAAATATATAATAGGTGGTGTAATAGATCCATTTCTAATCTAAATATAATTAGTGGAGCTCAGGAGATGATAAGGTACCTTACACTGATGGACCCGATATACGTAATATATCTTAACCCCTAATGGGGTACAAGTACCAAACTACATCAATCTCCTATAGTCCTGGGAGTTGGAAATATGTAGCAACAATAAAAATAAGTAAAATACTCCTATAAAGGCAAACCCGGTAATTTAGTTATAGAATCTATAATAGAGTCCCGGGATGTAATAGTTGGCACCTCCACTGATTTAGATAGACAGACACCATTTACTATATAAGAAACATATTGTACTTAATCTGTACATCCTTATTACATTAGTAACATAATTTGTATTGATGAGTAGATTAATACATGTGGAAGACGTTTTAAATGGAAAACAAGCAAAAGCCATTTTCAGGCTATTTGTTCAGAGTCCGCACGGTGACAGCCGTAAGCCAGCACCTAATTGGGGCAGACTAATTGCTATCCTCGATTGTATACTCGACCCAAGGGCCATCACAATGTATATAATACAACGGTATACAGCAACAGTAAGATCTTACTGTCTATATAGAATCTGGTGGTTTAAAAACCAAGTATTACAGGAAACTAACAGATATTAATTCTTACATAGATTTTAATAGCAACCATCATTTTAATTGGAAAAAAAGTGTACCCAATAGTCAATTCAGACGCCTTAAGGTGGGTACACACTATTAGATATATCTGCAGATCAATTGATCTGCAGATATATCTATGTACGGATCGGGCAGTGTGCTGTGCATACACACAGCCCGATCCGTCGGGGGACTGACGTCATGAACTGGGCGGGCGGGCGCTCACGTCCGCCCAGTTCACCTGTCAATCACCGCCGGCCGCCGCAGCATGTGTACGGGCGGTCGGACGACCGCCCCGTACACACACAGCGACGCGCCAATATATCGTTAGATATATTGGCTGTCGGCTGTGCTGCGCGGCCGACGCAATACGTCTGTGAACGACGGAGTTCACAGACGTATCGCCCGTACACACTGGCCGACGGTCCCGCGATGTATCGGCCGTTCAAGAGAACGGCCGATACATCGACCAGTGTGTACAGGCCTTTAGACGAAATTGTACTACAGAAAATATGTTTGATGTAGAAGCCCTAATCATGGAAACAGATTTTGTAGATAAGGGGTATGACATAAATATAGTAAAGGAGGCGAAAGAAAAAAATAGGAGTTTAACACAAGAAAGTATCATTAAGAAAGGGAAAACAATGAAAGATAGGGCAAAAATGTTATGTTTATTAGTAAATTTACATCACAGCACAAACAAATGGAGGGCATTATAAGAAAACATTGGAGGATTCTGACTAGAGATCCTTTATTAAAACGACATATAGAGGATGTGCCCCATTTTGTGTATAGAAAAGCTGATAACCTGAAAAATATACTGGTGAATAGTGCCTTGGAGGTAGAAAAGAGACAAACTCGGGTTATATCCAAAGGTTTCTACCGATGTGGGAGTTGTAGTATGTACAAACATTGTAAGCCAGAAGAGAAGAAAATAACACACTACAAATCTAATCAAACACAACAGGTGTCACCAATAAAGAATTTCATTACGTGCTGTAGCAAGAATGTTATCTATCTGCTGGAATGCAGATGTGGCATTCAATATGTAGGAAGGACGGGTAGAAGATTCAAGGAGAGAATGAACGTACACGTTAGAAATATCAGAAAAGGTTTAGATTCTCATAGTGTGTCGTTACATTTTAAGGAGAAACATAGTTGCAATATAAATGAACTCAAAAGTTTCTGCGGCATTAAGATTGCTAAGGGTAATTTGAGGACTCACAATATCGAGTCCAATTTAACCAAACTAGGGATGAAAACCATATTTGAATTGAGGACTTTAACTCCCAAAGGACTTAATTTGGATTTTGAGACAAAGTGGTTCATTTAAATTCTTTACTAATCGTTTTGTATGTTATTGTTTTGCCCCTCCTCTCTTTCTTTTGAGGTATATCTCATCTTTGTCCACATAATATGAATTGGGACACTATTTCTCCATATGGCGAATGGAAAGATTATATAAGAGATCAAGACCCACCTTTTCTGACACCTAAAATTGGATGAAATTAAGGAGAAACCACATATGAAGGACTACCATAGATCGCTGTGTCCAAATGCAGTTAAAGTCTGTTTATGATAGTAGAAATTGTGTTCCTTTAAATAATTCTGGAATATATAGAACCAGGAATTGGTGTAATATCATTTTACATTGTTGCTATCATATTGTAATAGATTCTTGCCTGTCTAATTCAGTGAAGGCATTATACAGCAGATTTTATTAATCCCAGGCTATATTATTAGTTTATCCCCTGGTGTCCGAATTAAAACCAACTATTACTACTATAATATTCCCGTGTACTTATATTTAAATTGGCAGTTTATGCTGGAAGCATTTTCTCCAGTTCATTATAAAGACTGCGTATTTTAAATTATCAAGGGTTTTGGTAATCTTACATTGCGTATGCCGGTACTCCAGCGGTATTATTGGTTGAGAACCATCACGTGGCTAAGGTCCGTCTAGGAATGGGACCTGTTTATCTTCCCTTCTTGTTCATTTTTAGATATACATTGTATCCATTTAAAGGTTACTGTGTGTAGTGGCTCTTTGATAGTATGCCCCTATCTTTATGTATTTTCCCTCACTGACTTGGTACGTTACAAACCTCTATCGCTAATGCTGTATACCGTTGTATTATATACATTGTGATAACCCTTTGGTCGAGTATACAATCGAGGATAGCAATTAGTCTGCCCCAATTAGGTGCAGGCGTACGGCTGTCACCGTGCGGACTCTGAACAAATAGCCTGAAAATGGCTTTTGCTTGTTTTCCATTTAAAACGTCTTCCACATGTATTAATCAGGTGGTATTCATGTGACCGACGGTCAGGAGACCGACGGTCACATGACCTCCTCCAGCATCCCAACCCCCACTATCCCGATGGTCGGCATGCCAACCAACAGGGACTATTTCCACTCGTGGGTGTCCACGACACCCATAGAGTTGGAATAGAACCCGTGGCCACCATAGGTCGCCAGCGAGCCCGCAAGGGGCTTGCTGCACTCGCCCTTCCCCGCCGGGATCCCGGCGTCGGTATGCTGCTGGGATCCCAGCATCGGTAAGCTGACCGGTGGTCAGGAGACCGCCGGTCAGCCATACTACACCGTATTAATCTACTCATCAATACAAATTATGTTACTAATGTAATAAGGATGTACACATTAAGTACAATATTTTTTATGTTTCTTATATAGTAAATGGTGTCTGTCTATCTAAATCAATGGAGGTGCCAACTATTACATCCCGGGACTCTATTATAGATTCTATAACTAAATTACCGGGTTTGCATTTATAGGAGTATTTTACTTATTTTTATTATTGCTACATATTTCCAACTCCCAGGACTATAGGAGATTGATGTAGTTTGGTACTTGTACCCCATTAGGGGTTAAGATATATTACGTATATCGGGTCCATCAGTGTAAGGTACCTTATCATCTCCTGAGCTCCACTAATTATATTTAGATTAGAAATGGATCTATTACACCACCTATTATATATTTCTATTTTCTCCCCCGCTGATTTGGTGGGATAGAAATTATCAGTTACGCTGTGTACCTTTGTGGCTTTTATTGTAATGGTACTTTGATCGGGTGCATAATCAGTTGAAAGAATAAGTCTGTTACATCATACACAGGCTCATTTTTATCACTGTGCGGACCCGAAACAAACACCCAGAAAATGTTTTTTATTGAGTAGAAGCTTGTATTAAAGTTTGGGTCATAATGGCTTCACCTGCACTGCAATCTAACAGGTGCATGGAATTAGGGAATGAATAAATACTGATGCATAGGAAGAAGATGGCACTTCTTGACAAAGGGGAGTGAACTCCCTGAAACGCGTTGAAGCCGTCCTTCACTTTGATGCTGGGATCTGGATGAACGGTGATTCGAATGTTCGGATACTTTACACTTACCTGTCTGCAGCCGGTTGTGCTATGTGCATGGTTCCATCAGCCACCGAGATACAGTTTCTTGTAAAGTATATGAAGCTTTCTTTGTGTGCTTTGTGTACAATCTTTTAAAAAAAAATTATATTAAAAAAAGCCTGTTTTTTGGACACGAGCCTGCTGAACCTTCTTGCTTGGGAAAACATTCCAGTTAAAGAGTGTACGAGAGAAAGATACCTTTATGGGAATGCGAGAAAGAAAGCATATGTAAGTGTCCATTGTTTGGAGGGGTCTATTTGATGAAAACTAGAAGTCTGTTCGGTGTGTAAAGATACCTTTATGGACATGCGAGACAGAAATGTTCTGTAAGTGTTATTCTTAAGTGAGAGACAAAGCAGGATACTTTCTGATCTACAGGAGACTGCTCCTTTTAAAACAACAGCGCTGGTTTCTGGTTATACCCTTTTTTATGTGTCTAGAATCTATTGTTAAGTGAAGAATTTATGATGTAAGATAAACTGGAGTAAATCAGCTAAGAAAATTTGAAAATTCTCCAGTCCTTCCAATTTCAAATAGTAGTTGACAGCCTCCAGACCTCTATTGTGATCAGTGGAGGTATATAGAGCCTCAAAGTCCAAAGATACTAGAAACTCATTCTCTTCTAGTCTGATGTCATGTATCTTGCGAAGAACATCTGTAGTGTCCTGAATAAAGGATGGAAGGCATAGTAGATGTAAATCAATGAAGACACTAGCTCTTTCTGTAAGTGATTCAATCCCAGAGATGATCGGTCTGCCTGGTGGTGACTTGATATTCTTGTGCACCTTGGGGAGCATATAGAAGGTTGGAATACGTGGGTGATTAATTTGGAGATATTGGAGTTCTGTGGTTGTTATGGTACCCTCATCATGTGCCTTATTGAGGATCCTATGGTATAATGTTTTATAGTTCTCCAAGGGGTTCAGTAGAATTCTTTGGTAACATTTGGTGACTTCTTGCTGTCGATATGCCTCCTGGAGATATTTTACTTGGGGCCATATTACCAAGTTACCCCCTTTATCAGAGGGTTTAATTATGACATCATGCCAGGTTTCTATTTCCCTTAATGCCCTCTTTTCCCTTCTGGATAAATTGGAGTTATAAAGTAGTCTGGATTCGGGAATGAATTTTGTCAAATTCCTTGGATACTAGTCTTGTGAATATTTGCACCTCAGGGATAGTTTGTTCCGGCTGAAAAAATTAAAGAGTTTTTCTTACACATTGGTCTCTTACTGACCTCCCATTGTGTACTTGCTCCTGCCTGTTATTCTTCTTCCAGATCTTCGAGGGCTTCCAATGCTTCCGATTCAAGTCTTGATATTTTTGATGCGTCTGGCATGCCACCTTCTTCATCAGAGTCATATTGTATTGGTTCAGCCCCATGGTCATGTGTTTTATGATGGTACTTGGTCAGGAGCAGTTTTCTACAAAACATTTTCAAATCCTTTTCCCATTTGAATCCTTTACTCAAAACCGACATCTGATCTTCATCTAGTTCATGTGTAGAGAGGTTAATGATCTTCAACAATGACAATGTTCCCTGTGGTGGTGCTATTGTGTTAGATATGTCTGGAGTTACCTCCTCCGTGTGTTCTGTGTCGGTTGCCTCCTGGGAGGTGGTAAGTTCCATTGTTGTTGTCTTCCTCTTACTCCTCTTGTTGCCCCTCCTTGTCTTTCATCTCTTTTATGTTGTTCCCCTCTTCCCTTCAGAGGATCCCCTAAAAAAGAGAAAGAATTATAGTTGAATGTATCAGTATCTCCTCTGAGGTTAGTAGGCAAATATCCCCTTGGGGTGTAGTCTGTGGTCTCTTCTGTGCCAGATGTTTCTGCTTCAGACGAGGAGTATTGTTCCATATTTCTGTGGTGTTTAGGTGGCACTGAGTGTGATTGTCAGTGGTGCTCCCAAGGGTTATTGAACATAATCGAATATGCAAGTAGAGAGAAATAAAGTAGTAACCTTGGTTGGGTACACTCAATCTCAGTGACAACATTTTTTAATGATTTATAAACAGTTATATAAATAAGAATACGGGAGGTTAATAGGGGAAAGGGATTGGATGATGTGCTACTCTGCTGCCCGGGGGCAATAGCCTCTACATCATGGTTATATGGACAGATACGTAATACACTGAATCTAGAAAAAGAAAAAAAAGGGATGATGAATTGGAAAGAGGCATTACCAAATATAGAGATATATACGATGAGTACACAAACAAATAATACGAATAAACAATTTATATCTGCGTCATATATGGCGATACTTTTTAAGATACTACATTAGGCATATTTTACGCCAAAAATTAGATATAATATGGAATTGGCTTCAATCACCAATTGTTTTAAGTGTAAAGAAACAGGAGCAGACTTAATGCATTGTCTGTGGACGTGTAGAGAAGTGAAAGAATTCTGGAAAAAGGTATTTAGTTATCTAAGCGCAACACTAGAAAAAACATTGGAAATAATGCCCAAAAGGGCGATTTGGAACTACACATTTAGGGGCTAATTCAGGTTGGATCGTAAATCGCGATCCAACCAGAATTAGTACAATTGCCCTGCGGGCCTATGCGCCGCGCCCATCATGCGCATGCGCCTGCACTTTCTGCAGGGGGGCCACAGAAAATGCGATCGCTTCTGTCAATCAGGCAGAGGCGGTCGTGGGGTGGGGGGTGTCAACGTTCCATTTCCAGGGCAGAGATTAAGTGTTGCAGGGGCGGTGTGGCATGAATGGGGGGCAGTGCGGTGCGAATGTGGGCATGTTGGGGGCATGATTGCGGCAGCTGCATAACGTCACAGGCAACCGCCGCAATCGAGAACATGGCGGCGGGCCTTCTGCAGGTGCTGCTAAACTGTGCCGGCAGGAGCCATCCTCAGTTTCTGCTAATAAGCAGAAATTGCAATGCGTTCGCAATTTCTGCTTGTTGAAAGGGGAGAGGCTCCAGTCAGCATGCTGGACGGCCACCAGCATGTGATCCAAAGGATTGCAAATTCTGCTAATTAGCAGAATTTGTAATCTTTACTGATTTAGGCCCTTAATCAGAATACAGGTGAAACTCAGAACATTAGAATATTGTGCAAAAGTTCATTTATTTCAGTATTTCAGTTTAAAAACTGAACTAATATATTATATAGACTCATGACATGCAAAGTGAGATATTTCAAGCCTTTATTTATTATAATTTTGATGATTATGGTTTACATTTTAAGATAACCACAAATCCAAAATCTCAGAAAATTAGGTTATTACATAAAATCAATAAAAAAGGGATTTTAAATACAGAAATTTTGTCTCTCTGAAAAGTATAATCATGCATACGTACTCAGTACTTGGTTTGGGCCCCTTTTTGCATTAATTACTACCTCAGTGCGGCATGGCATGGATTCCATCAACCTGTGGCACTGCTGAGGTGTTATGGAAGACCAGGATGCTTCAATAGCGGCCTTCAGCGCTTGCGTTGTTTGGTCTCATGTCTCTCATCTTTCTCTTGGCAATGCCCCATAGATTATCTATGGGGTTCAGGTCAGGCAAATTTGGCCAATCCAGCATAGTAATCCCATGGTCATTGAACCAGGTTTTGGTACTTTTGGCAAGTTGGGCTGGTGCCAAGTCCTGCTGGAAAATGCAGTCAGCATCTCCATAAATTTTGTCTGCTGAAAGAAGCACAAAGTGCTCTAAAATGTCCTGGTAGATGGCTGTGTTGACTCTGGACTTAATATAGCACAGTGGACCAACACTAGCAGATGACATGGCTCCCCAAATCAACACAGACTGTGGAAACTTCACACTGGACTTCAAGCATCTTGGATTGTGTGCCTCTCCATTCTTCCTCCACACTCTGTGACCTTGGTTTCCAAATTAGATGCAAAATTTGCTCTCATCAGAAAAGAGGACTTTGAACCACTGAACAACAGACCAGCTCTTTTTTTCTTTAGCCCAGGTAAGACGCTTCTGATGTTTTTAGTTGTTCAGGAGCGGCTTCACAAGAGGAATACGCCATTTGAAGCCCATGTCTAGGATCCGTCTGTGTGTGGTGGCTCTTGATGCACTAACTCCAGCCTCAGTCCACTCCTTGTGAAGCTCCCCCTCACTTTTGAATGGCCTTTTCCTGACAATCCTCTCCAGGTTGCGGTCATCCCTGCTGCTTGTGCACCGTTTTCTTCCACACTTTTCCCTTCCACTTAACTTTCTATTAATGGCCCTCATTCCGAGTTGATCGCACTAAGCAACCTTTTGCTGCTGGTGCGATCAACTACTCTCCACCTAGAGGGGAGTGTATTTTAGCATAGCAGGGCTGTGATCGCTTGTGCAGCCCTGCTATGCTAAAAATGTTTCCTGCAAAACAAGACCAGCCCTGGACATACTTACCCTGTGCGACGCATCCAGCGATGATGGGCTCGGCTTTGACATCAGACATCCACCCTCCATTCACCTGGACACACCTGTGTTTTTCTTACCACTCCCCGAAAATGGTCTACAATGGTCTGTTGACGCCCCGGAACGCCTTCCTGCAGTCAATCTTCTTTCGATCACCGCTGTGACTGCTTTTTCCGCTGTCCGCGTCGTTGCCCAGCGATGGCTGTCGCCGGGCAATGACGCGCATGAGCATTACGGCCCCTGCGCGTGCACAGTAGGGACCCGGTCGCAGCTGTGCGAACAAAAGCACACTGTGATCGGGTCGGAATGACCCCCAATGTTCTTTGATACAGCACTTTGAGAACATCAAACATCTTTTGTCATTTCCTTTTGAGGCTTTCCCTCCTTATGGAGGATGTCAATGAGGGTTTTCTGCACAACTGTCAGGTCAGCAGTCTTCCCCATGATTGTAAATTGTACTGAACCAGACCGAGAGACCATTTAAAGGCTCAGGAACCCTTTGCAGGTGGTTTCGATTAATTAGCTGATTAGGGTGTGATACTTTGAGCCTACAATTTTCAGAATATTCTAATTTTCTGAGATTTTGGATTTGGGGTTTTCATAAGCCACGATCATCAAAACTATAACAAATAAAGGCTTGAAATATCTCACTTTGCATGTAATGAGTCTATATAATATATTAGTTTCACCTTTTATGTTGAATTACTGAAATAAATGAACTTTTGCACAATATTCTAATTTTCTGAGCTTCACCTATAGAGAGAAGATGACAGTGGGAGAAAAGCAGTGGATAACTAAAGTAACACCAGCAGCCAAGAAAACAATACTGGTACATTGGGTAGCAGAGAATACCATAGATACAAAAATGCTACAATTTAAGATCGAGCACCTGTTTAAAATGGAATGGATAGAGATGCTACAAAATATTGGGGGTCATTCCGAATTGATCGCTAGCTGCCGTTGTTCGCAGCGCAGCGATCAGGCTAAAAATCTGCATTTCTGCGCATGCGTATGGGCCACAATGTGCACGCGCGTTGTAATGGTACAAAGGCATTTGTTGTATTGCACAGGTTGCAGCGAAGTTTTCAGTCGCACTGACGGCCGCAAGAAGATTGACAGGAAGGCGGCGTTTCTGGGTGTCAACTGACCGTTTTCAGGGAGTGTTTGCAAAAACGCAGACGTCTCTGAAAAAACGCAGGCGTGTCTGAAAAAATGCAGGCGTGGCTTGACGTTCACTGGGCGGGTGTTTGACATCAAACCAGGACACGAATAGGCTGAAGTGATTGCAAGCACTGAGTAGGTTCAGAGCTACTCTGAAACTGCACAAAATTTCTTTGCAGACCTCGGCTGCACAAGCGTTCGCACTTCTGCTAAGCTAAAGTACACTCCCCACTGGGTGGCGTCATAGCGTTTGCACGGATGCTAAAACTAGCTAGCGAGCGATCAACTCAAAATGACCCCCAAAGAGCAGAGAGTGAAACACTTTCTTTCCATATTGCAAGCATATATATAAAAGCTAAATCCACAAATTAAATATGTAATAAGAGCAGAGATAATATGGACAAAATGGTATCAGGAAGAATTAATAAGGAAAGAACAGATAATGTTATAAGGTTATGTAGGAATTGAAAATGTATGGCGTAATTATGTCATGATGTATTACAAATATTAACATAGTGACGAATTATAATAATTAAATGTTATAGATATGACAAAGCTTAATGGTATGTACATGTTGAAAAATATATTGTGATAAAATAAATATATATAAAAAAAGAATTTTCTCTGACGTCCTAGTGGATGCTGGGAACTCCGTAAGGACCATGGGGAATAGACGGGCTCCGCAGGAGACTGGGCACTCTAAAAGAAAGATTAGGTACTATCTGGTGTGCACTGGCTCCTCCCTCTATGCCCCTCCTCCAGACCTCAGTTAGAATCTGTGCCCGGCCAGAGCTGGGTGCTCCTAGAGGGCTCTCCTGAGCTTGCTAGAAAGAAAGTATTTGTTAGGTTTTTTATTTTCAGTGAGATCTGCTGGCAACAGACTCACTGCTACGTGGGAATGAGGGGAGAGAAGCAAACCTACCTGCGTGCAGCTAGCTTGTGCTTCTTAGGCTACTGGACACCATTAGCTCCAGAGGGTTCGAACACAGGGCCTGACCTCGATCGTCCGTTCCCGGAGCCGCGCCGCCGTCCCCCTTGCAGAGCCAGAAGACAGAAGAAGGAGATGAAATCGGCGGCAGAAGACTCCGGTCTTCATTAAGGTAGCGCACAGCACTGCAGCTGTGCGCCATTGCTCCCGCAGCACACCACACACTCCGGTCACTGGAGGGTGCAGGGCGCTGGGGGGGGGGGGGGGGGGGGGGGGGCGCCCTGGGCAGCAATTATATTACCTTTTGGCTAAATATACACATAACACAGTCACCTAACTGTATATGTGTAAAAAACCCCGCCATTAAGTTAAATAAAACGTGGGACAGAAGCCCGCCACTGAGGGGGCGGGGCCTTCTTCCTCAGCACACCAGCGCCATTTTCCCTTCACAGCTCCGCTGGAAGCACGCTCCCCAGGGTCTCCCCTGCAGTATCCAGGTACAAGACGGGTTAAAAAGAGAGGGGGGGCACATAAATTTAGGCGCAAATCGATACAAACAAGCAGCTATTGGGAAAATCACTTATTAGCAGTGTAAATCCCTGTGTTATATAGCGCTGTGGTGTGTGCTGGCATACTCTCTCTCTGTCTCCCCAAAGGACTTTGTGGGGTCCTGTCCTCAGTCTGAGCATTCCCTGTGTGTGTGTGCGGTGTGTCGGTACGGCTGTGTCGACATGTTTGATGAGGAAGGTTACGTGGAGGCGGATCAGGGGCAGATACATGTGGTGTCGCCCCCGACGGGGCCGACACCTGATTGGATGGATATGTGGATGGTCTTAACCGACAGTGTCAACTCCTTACATAAAAGGTTTGATAACGCAGCAGCCTTGGGACAGCCGGGATCTCAGCCCGCGCCTGCCCAGGCGACTCAGAAGCCGTCAGGGGCTCATAAACGCCCGCTAGCTCTGATGGTAGACACAGATGTCGACACGGAGTCTGACTCCAGTGTGGATGAGGATGAGACAAATGTTCAGTCTACAAAAGCCATCCGATGCATGATTACTGCAATGAAAGATGTATTGCACATTTCTGATATTAACCCGGTTACCACCAAAATGGGTATTATGTTTGGGGAGAAAAAGCAGCCAGTGACTTTTCCCCCATCTGATGAATTAAATGATTTGTGTGAAGAAGCGTGGAGTTCCCCTGATAAGAAACTAGTGATTTCTAAGAGGTTACTGATGGCGTACCCTTTCCCGCCAACGGATAGGTTACGTTGGGAAACATCCCCTAGGGTGGGCAAGGCGCTAACACACTTATCTAAAAGGGTGGCACTGCCGTCTCAGGATACGGCCGCCCTAAAGGATCCTGCGGATAGAAAGCAGGAAGCTATCCTGAAGTCTGTGTATACACACTCTGGTACTCTACTGAGACCTGCTATTGCTTCAGCCTGGATGTGTAGTACTGCAGCAGCATGGACTGATACACTGTCAGACAACATTGATTCCCTCGACAGGGATACTATTTTGCTAACCATCGAACATATAAAAGACGTTGTCTTATATATGCGGGATGCACAGAGGGACATTTGCCTGCTGGCATCTAGAATTAATGCAATGTCCATTTCTGCCAGGAGAGTATTATGGACTTGGCAGTGGACAGGTGATGCAGATTCTAAAAAACACATGGAGGTTTTGCCTTATAAGGGTGAGGAACTATTTGGGGACGGTCTCTCGGACCTCGTATCCACAGCAACTGCTGGGAAGTCGACTTTTTTGCCTCAGGTTCCCTCACAGCCTAAGAAAGCACCGTATTATCAAATGCAGTCCTTTCGGCCTCAGAAAGGCAAGCGGGTCAGAGGAGCATCCTTTCTGGCCAGAGGCAAGGGTAGAGGAAAGAAGCTGCACCAGGCAGCCAGTTCCTAGGAACAAAAATCCTCCCCTGCTTCCACTAAGTCCACCGCATGACGTTGGGGCTCCACAGGCGGAGCCAGGTGCGGTGGGGGCGCGTCTCCGAAACTTCAGCAACCAGTGGGTTCGCTCACAAGTGGATCTATGGGTTGTACAAATTGTATCTCAGGGATACAAGCTGGAGTTCGAGGCGACTCCCCCTCGCCGTTACCTCAAATCAGCCTTGACAGCTGCTCCCAGGGAAAGGGAGGTAGTACTGGCGGCAATTCACAAGCTGTACCTCCAGCAGGTGATAATCAAGGTCCCCCTCCTTCAACAGGGCAGGGGTTACTATTCCACAATGTTTGTGGTACCGAAACCGGACGGTTCGGTGAGACCCATCCTGAATTTAAAATCCTTGAACACTTATATAAAGTAGTTCAAGTTCAAAATGGAATCGCTCAGGGCGGTTATTGCAAGCCTGGAAGAGGGGGATTTTATGGTGTCGCTGGACATCAAGGATGCTTACTTGCATGTCCCCATTTTCCCACCTCACCAGGAGTACCTCAGGTTTGTGGTACAGAACTGTCATTACCAATTCCAGACGTTGCCGTTTGGTCTCTCCACGGCTCCGAGAATATTTACCAAGGTAATGGCCGAAATGATGATACTCCTTCGAAGAAAGGGAGTTATAATTATCCCGTACTTGGACGATCTCCTCATAAAGGCGAGGTCCAAAGAGCAGTTGTTGGTCAGCGTAGCACTCTCTCAGGAAGTGTTGCAATAGCACGGCTGGATTCTGAATATCCCAAAGTCGCAGCTGATCCCTACGACGCGTCTGCTTTTCCTGGGAATGATTCTGGACACAGAACAGAAGAAGGTGTTTCTCCCGGAGGAGAAGGCCCAGGAATTGTCATCTCTGGTCAGGGACCTCCTGAAACCAAAACAGGTGTCGGTGCATCACTGCACGCGAGTCCTGGGAAAGATGGTGGCTTCTTACGAAGCAATTCCCTTCGGCAGGTTCCATGCAAGGATCTTTCAGTGGGATCTGTTGGACAAATGGTCCGGATCGCATCTTCAGATGCATCGGTTGATCACCCTGTCCCCAAGGGCCAGGGTGTCTCTGCTGTGGTGGCTGCAGAGTGCTCATCTTCTCGAGGGACGCAGGTTCGGCATACAGGACTGAATCCTGGTGACCACGGATGCAAGCCTCCGAGGATGGGGGGCAGTCACTCAGGGAAGAAACTTCCAGGGACAGTGGTCAAGTCTGGAGACTTCTCTACACATAAATATATTGGAACTAAGGGCCATCTACAACGCCCTGAGTCAAGCAGAGCCCCTGCTTCAAAACCAATCTGTACTGATTCAGTCAGACAACATCACGGCGGTCGCCCATGTAAACCGCCAGGGCGGCACAAGAAGCAGGATGGCGATGGCAGAAGCCACAAGGATTCTTCGATGGGCGGAGAATCACGTGCTAGCACTGTCAGCAGTGTTCATTCCGGGAGTGGACAACTGGGAAGCAGACTTCCTCAGCAGGCACGACCTCCACCCGGGAGAGTGGGGACTTCATCAAGAAGTCTTCACACAGATTGTAAATCGTTGGGAACTGCCACAGGTGGACATGATGGCGTCCCGCCTCAACAAAAAGCTAAAAAATATTGCACCAGGTCACGGGACCCTCAGGCGATAGCTGTGGATGCACTAGTGACACCGTGGGTGTACCAGTCGGTTTATGTGTTCCCTCCTCTTCCTCTCATACCCAAGGTACTGAGGATAGTAAGAAAGAGAGGAGTAAGAACTATACTCATCGTTCCGGATTGGCCAAGAAGAACTTGGTACCCAGAACTACAAGAAATGATCTCAGAGGACCCATGGCCTCTGCCTCTCAGACAGGACCTGTTACAGCAGGGTCCCTGTCTGTTCCAAGACTTACCGCAGCTGCGTTTGACGGCATGGCGGTTGAACGCCGGATCCTAGCGGAAAAGAGCATTCCGGATGAAGTTATTCCTACGCTGATAAAGGCTAGGAAAGACGTGACAGCAAAACATTATCACCGTATATGGCGAAAATATGTTGCTTGGTGTGAGGCCAGGAAGGCCCCTACAGAGGATTTCCAGCTGGGTCGATTCCTGCACTTCCTACAGTCAGGAGTGACTATGGGCCTAAAATTAGGTTCCATAAAGGTCCAGATTTCGGCCCTATCTATTTTCTTTCAAAAAGAACTGGCTTCACTGCCTTCAGACGTTTGTTAAGGGAGTGCTGCATATTCAGCCCCCTATTGTGCCTCCAGTGGCACCTTGGGATCTTAACATTGTGTTGGATTTCCTGAAATCACACTGGTTTGAGCCACTTAAGACCGTGGAGCTAAAGTATCTCACGTGGAAGGTGGTCATGCTGTTGGCCTTGGCTTCAGCTAGGCGTGTGTCAGAATTGGCGGCTTTGTCATGTAAAAGCCCGTATCTGATCTTCCATATGGACAGGGCAGAATTGAGGACTCGTCCCCAATTTCTCCCAAAGGTGGTATCAGCGTTTAATTTGAACCAACCTATTGTGGTGCCTGCGGCTACTCGGGACTTGGAGGCTTCCAAGTTGCTGGACGTAGTCAGGGCTTTGAAAATCTATGTAGCCAGGACGGCTCGAGTCAGGAAAACTGACTCGCTGTTTATCCTGCATGCACCCAACAAGCTGGGTGCTCCGGCTTCAAAGCAAACTATTGCGCGCTGGATCTGTAACACGATTCAGCAAGCTCATTCTGCGGCAGGGTTACCGCATCTTAAATCAGTAAAAGCCCATTCCACAAGGAAGGTGGGCTCTTCTAGGGCGGCTGCCCGAGGGGTCTCGGCTTTACAGCTTTGCCGAGCTGCTACTTGGTCGGGTTCAAACACATTTGCTAAGTTCTACAAGTTTGATACCCTGGCTGAGGAGGACCTTGCCTTTGCTCATTCGGTGCTGCCGAGTCATCCGCACTCTCCCGCCCGTTTGGGAGCTTTGGTATAATCTCCATGGTCCTTACGGAGTTCCCAGCATCCACTAGGACGTCAGAGAAAATAAGAATTTACTCACCGGTAATTCTATTTCTCGTAGTCCGTAGTGGATGCTGGGCGCCCGTCCCAAGTGCGGACTCTCTGCAATACATGTATATAGTTTTTGCTTAACTAAAGGGTTATTGTTATGAGCCATCTGTTACTGAGGCTCAGTTGTTGTTCATACTGTTAACTGGGTATGGTTATCACAAGTTGTACAGTGTGACTGGTGTGGCTGGTATGAGTCTTACCCTGGATTCCAAATCCTTTCCTTGTTGTGTCAGCTCTTCCGGGCAGTTTCCTTAACTGAGGTCTGGAGGAGGGGCATAGAGGGAGGA
Organism: Pseudophryne corroboree; assembly: GCF_028390025.1. Classification (NCBI taxonomy): domain Eukaryota; kingdom Metazoa; phylum Chordata; class Amphibia; order Anura; family Myobatrachidae; genus Pseudophryne; species Pseudophryne corroboree. Next base: position 138,723,437 of record NC_086451.1, read on the forward strand.
GCCAGTGCACACCAGATAGTACCTAATCTTTCTTTTAGAGTGCCCAGTCTACTGCGGAGCCCGTCTATTCCCCATGGTCCTTACGGAGTTCCCAGCATCCACTACGGACTACGAGAAATAGAATTACCGGTGAGTAAATTCTTATTCTATAAAACAATATCTAAAACCAATGTCCGTCTTTTTGGCTATGCAATATATAAAACAACTTGTGTTTTGTCCATTTTAAAATGTTCACATAGTTGGAAACATAAGGGGTCATTCCGACCCGATCGCACGCTGCGCTTCTTCGCAGCCGTGCAATCGGGTTGGAACTGCGCATGCACAGCGGCCACATTTCGTAGGCGCGTCATTGCCCGCGATGGCCATCGCCGGACAGCAATGCCGCTAACCAAGAAAGCGGTCGCAGTGGCGACCGCAAGAAGATCGACAGGAGGAAGGCGTTCCGGGGTGTCAACTCAATGTTTTCGGGGTGTGGAGATCCAAACGCAGGTGTGTCAAGGCGTTTGGAGGGCGGATGTCTGACCTCAATTCTGGGACCTGCAACGCTGGATTGATCGCACAGGGTAAGTAACTCTTACCCTGGTCTTGTTCTTCACAAAACTTTTTTTGCATAGCAGGGTTGCACAAGCGATCGCAGCCTTGCTATGTAAAAATCCACTCCCCCATAGGCAGCGTTTAGATGATCGCACGGGCTGTAAAAAGTTGCAGCGTGCGATCAACTCGGAATGACCCCCATAGTACCGACTGGAAGTCCTGCCTTGCTAATGTATCTTGGGTAATGTAATTTTTAAAATGTCCTTAATAAGTATAGATCACCGTCAGAAGACTGCAATAGCCAGAACCGTAAGTTGCGGCGCAGGGCCTGCCGGGATTTGTAGTCCGGTGTGTGTAGTTCTCCTTAGTACACAGTGTGATACCCACTGTCCTCATACTGGTGAGTGGGGTGCAGTGAACACTGCTTATGCAATCCCTTATGGGAGCACGGTTGCACAAGATGCTGGTCAGTGGCTGGATGGGCTGGAGATGGTAATCTGTTACACACCATTGAGGTATTTCAGCTGCGGACAATCCCTGGAAAAGAGACATTTTCATCCTGGACAAGCGTCACTTGTAGAAATATTACTCACGTTTCCTTTTGGAGGTACTTGTTTCACAACCTTGTGTGGAAAAGGTGAAATGGAGTGTGAGTGAACCTCAAGAACTGTCCCTGATGTTGTCTGACATGATGTCCTCTGATGAGGAAGAGTCAATGGAAATGATTTCCTCTGATGAGGAAGAGTCAGTGGACAACATAAACCTGTCTCTTTTACTGATATTACTAATATTAAGGATGACAGATGGGTACACAGGCAAAGTATCAGTGGCAGACACAGGGGGACATATTCTACAGCCATGAAATTTTGGCAATAGAAATAACGCACTTATTTTGCCAAATTTCTGATCACCGTGGCTATGCATGCTCCCGATATTCATACTATCTAGTTAAAATAAATTGCTGTAATCGGTTTTTACTTCAAAAACTAGTGGGAAATTAATAAAATAAAATCAGCTTGTATCCTACAAAAAGTCCAAATTAAGTAAATAGACATATTTTGTCTTCTTCACTTTCACATCCTCCTGACCCTTGGCCAACATTGCTGTGTGACCATATCATACAGCCCATTAAGAAAATTTGCAGTCTGGCCGGGCCGTTATGCAATAGGTAGCGCCTATTCTTGTGTATCAATGCCTATTTCCCTAGAGATTGTAAGCTTACAAAAAGGGCCTTACTACCTCTATGTTTATCTGTTATTACCCAATTTTGTTCTATTACTGTTGCTCCAATTGTAAAGCGCAATGGAATATGCTGTGCTATATAAGAAACAGTTAATAAATAATAATAATAATAATAATAATAATAATAATAATAATAATCAAAATAAATAAATAATAATGCTTATTGCTTTTAAATGGCTGATTTTTTTTCTACTTTTTTGCAACTGTTTGAAAATTATAGAAATTTTTGTTTACGTAAATAGTTGTGTATTTATAGAGGTGCTTAAAATGCTTAATTTTTTTTTTACTCATTTTAAGCCACTTAAAAAAACCCCACCAGTAACTCCCACTTGCAGTGTTTAAAACACCCATCCATGCAACACCCCCATATTCCTGTCCCTCGTATTTGAAACAATTATTTTACACTTTGCAGAACATCACCATAAAAATAGTATGTCTTTAATGGTCTAATTAAGTTAATTGAACATTTGTATAGAAAATTAATTGTTCAAACAAAGGATAATAGTTTAAACAACAGTTTATTATTAGTCAAGGGAATATACAGTACCTGACCAGTGGAGGAAGCCACTTTCCTGCTAATACATCAGTCCTTTCTGGTTTGTATGGGCTGCAGGCGATGAGGTCCGTACAATCCAGGCTGTTTCCAAGCAGTGCCAACTTAAGGTTCGCCCCTGGACTTAAATCCGCCCTTACTGCTGCTGGACTTAATCCCTACCTCCCGGTGATGTCAGCCATCAATCACAGGGAGGGCAAGGGCCAAGAAGCCGGGAGGTGATCAACTGCTTCCCCCTTCCCAGCTAGGCAGGGTAGCACACACATATGGAGGGCACCGCTGTTGCCTTCTCCATCCTGACTGCTGGCCAATGCTGCCTCCCGCATATGCTTGTACCCCTGCCCACTGCCCGCAGAGAGAGCCCAGAACATGGGGTGAGGTTAGCGGGGAGCTGGGGAGGGAAACTACTGGGACAAGGTTGCATGCTGCAGGCGACATCTTTCTGCAAGTACACTCACTATCTCCCTGTCACCTCTGCCTCCCCAGTCATCCAATATCTCCCTGTCACCTCTGCCTCCCCAGTCACTCACTATCTCCCTGTCACCCCTGCCTCATCAGTCACTCACTATCTCCCTTTACCCTTGGAGGGATTACAATTGTGCGATCTAAACCCTTTCTCGTGAGACCCCACCCCTTTTTGTGATACATGCTGTCTCTTTAATTAGTTTATCCTACATGACTGATTGGACAGTGGATCTTAATTTATCCCTGCAAGGAGCTACAATTGTGTTAGCTTGGAGAAAGTCATTTCACGAAACACATGTCAGCGGCATTATGGCCGCTACCCTGTACTACAATTCAAATATGTTATTGTGTTACTGAGGCTGTTCCCTGTATTCACTGCTTACTCCATAATTATGCTATTATACATGGACTTGTAAAGAGATAGGATTATTAAGCAGATATTGTTTTAGGGATTATATGAGAACTAGTACCAATATACATATGGACACATATGGGTAATCATGCATTACCATTGAGATTAATCTAAATATCAGATATTTTAATCATGGAGCAATGGGGGTAATTCCAAGTTGATCGCAGCAGGAAATTTTTTAGCAGTTGGGCAAAACCATGTGCACTGCAGGGGAGACAGATATAACATGTGCAGAGAGAATTAAATTTGGGTGGGTTATTTTGTTTCTGTGCAGGGTAAATACTGGCTGCTTTATTTTTACACTGCAATTTAGATTGCAGATTGAACACACCACACCCAAATCTAACTCTCTCTGCACATGTTGTATCTGCCTCCCCTGCAGTGCACATGGTTTTGCCCAACTGCTAACCAAATTCCTGCTGCGATCAACTTGGAATTACCCCATATGTGTGTGAATTAACAAATACATGTGCTATAACAGCATTCATATTGGGCAGCACTCTTTGAATTGATTAACAGCACTAGTATAGCAGCTAAGATACATTGTATTGCACTGCAATCTACCTAATGTCATAATAAGGCACATTACATTATATTGAATTGTTACATTCAGGAGTGCTCAACAGTGAATGTACTAATGCAAGCATGACAATGAAAGAATGACACCATCCAGAAAGTAAATTTATTCATGCCAATTTAATCAAAAGGATAATAATCATGTAGGTGCAATAATATAAGAGAACAAATACTGGGGCAGATGTATTTACCTGGAGAAGGCATAAGGAAGTGATAAACCAATGATAAATGTAATGTGATAAACACCAGCCAATCAGCTCAAATATGTAAATTAACAGTTAGGAGCTGACTGGCTGGTGCGGTATCACCATCCACTTAATCACTTCACCAGACTTAATAAATCTGCCCCATTGTCAGCTAAATAACGTGCCACTGTGTGTTTTTTATCTAGAGCACTGTTGTCTTAACTGAGTTATGAACGTTCGATGTGTCTGAACGTTAGTGTCTCCGTCCACCTGCCTGTTCGCCGTCCGGACCTGGCGCTGCGGCTGTCTTAGCACCTGCTCTTCTTTTATTTATTTTTTTGTTTGTGATTTCAAAGAACTTTATTGAGATGTTGACAGTAGGCTCACGCTGACGTGATTTCAGACAGGGTCAGCTGTAATCTTACTTTAGGTGATGAACTTTATGTTGTAATGTAATATATATTAAAACTCCTGTTATTTTGAGTATATGTTTATCCAAATGCGGGCCGTATGTATATGTATATATATGTTCATTTACAGTGTGTGTATCTATCTATCTATCTATCTATCTATCTATCTATCTATCTATCTCTATATCTAAGCCACTGCCTCCGCTGAATGGACACTGACACTGAGCTCCAGAGGGGATAGATCGCTCCCCGCCACAGGGGAACACTCATCCCGGCAGCATGCTGCCACCCCCTTGCAGAGCTGAAGTGTGGCGAGTGAGTCGTCAGCTCCCTAACAAGCAGGGAGCCGATGTGAAGATGGCGGCTACAGGGTAGGAGCGCAGTACTGACTGCGCTCCGGAGGCTCAGCGGTACATGGTGCGGCGCTGTGAGGGGCGCCCTGAGCTGGCTCCTTAACCCTACACTGACCAGAAAGCCTGTCGGGGTCCTCGGATCTCAGCCAGCACTAAATCCTCAGGCCAGTATAATCTTGGAAGAGCGGGAAGACAGCGCCATTAAGGGAGTGGAGCTTCTCCTCAGAGCAGACCCACCAGCGTTCAGCACCATTTTCCTCCCTGCAGACATGCTGCCTGTGAAGAGCAGTCCCTCCAGAGCAACTCCAAGTATCTGTACGGTACCAGGGGGTTGTAGAAGGGAGGGGAGGATGTGTAGAGACTGTGTCACCTATTAAGGGAAACAGTCAGTGTTGGTTAAGGGTCTCCCTATACCTATATAGCGCTGTGTGCAGGGCTTACTTCACTGACAATAAGAAAGCCTCGCTAACCTTCCCTATGTCTAATGTATTAACCGCTGTTTGTAATATCCTGAGAGGAGGATAGAATGAATTGGGACACCCATAGTTGACGCATCTGTGTTCAGACTGTCATGGATGGTGGTTTTACCAGTCCCGGGATCTGCCGCATTGAAAGAACCGGCTGATCGCGGAATTGACGCTCAGGAGGAATCCATTTCAGGTACACAGAAATGTAATCACGCTTGCTGAACCAGCATCTAAATACCCTAAACTGGTCACAGACGCTAGCCGGAGACTAGATCCCCAGACTAGCGATTGAATCCTCAGTACACAGACGCTAGCCGGGGACTGAATCCCCAGGCTAGCAACGGAATCCTCAGTACACAGACGCTGGCCGGGGACTGAATCCCCCAGCTAGCGTCAGAATCCTCAGGCCAGTATATAGAAGTTGCGTGGGAAGACGTGCCATCTTTGGTGGGCGCAGCTTCTTCTCAGTGCGAAACCCAACAGAGTTCAGCTCCATTTTCCGGTCTGCAGCTCCTATTAACAGACTGCAAACGGTTTGGTGGTGGTGGTGGGGGGCGGCACCCTTTGCAGGGCTTACTTCACTGACAATAAGAAAGCCTCGCTAACCTTCTCTATGTCTAATGTATTAACCGCTGTTTGTAATATCCTGAGAGGAGGATAGAATGAATTGGGACACCCATAGTTGACGCATCTGTGTTCAGACTGTCATGGATGGTGGTTTTACCAGTCCCGGGATCTGCCGCATTGAAAGAACCGGCTGATCGCGGAATTGACGCTATGCTCAAAACCATATACACGGCTTCGGGGGCAATACTGCGACCTACTATTGGCCCGTGTATGGATTTCTAAAGCTTTAGTAAAGCTGACACGTTGCTTGAGAAATTAATTAAAATTGATGAAAGTGACGTTGATTTGTTCTTACGTAACATTCAGGATTCTGCGGGATTTATGGTGGAATCCATGAAAGACCTGGGTTCGAGTGCTGCAGGAATTTCTTCCATGTCCGTCTCAGCTCATCGAGGACTGTGGCTGCGCCAGTGGTCTGCCAACGCGGAATCAAGGAGAGGTGTGGAGACCCTACCCTACACAGGTCAGGCTCTCTTTGGGGAAGTATTGGATGCGTGGATCTCCACGGCTACAGCGGGTAAGTACCCTTTTCTTCCCTCAGCAGTTCCTGCTATGAAGAAACCTTTTTCTTCACTTGCATCTCAGTCCTTTCGGGTTTCTAAACCAAGAAAGACCAAACCGGCCAACACCTTCTTCAGAGGGGGCCGTCCAAAATCCAAGAAACCTGCTGCAGCAGGTTCCCAAGAACAGAAGCCTGCTTCAGGTGCCCCAAAGTCCTCCGCATGACGGTGGAAAGCGCAGTCTGGAGGTAGGGCCTGTGGGGGCGAGACTCAGACATTTCAGTCACGTCTGGGTGTCGTCCGGCCTGGACCCCTGGGTACTAGATATTGTGTCCCAAGGGTACTGGCTGGAATCTAAAGTTCTCCCTCCTCATCGGTCCTTCACATCAGGCTTGCTAGCTTTGCCGGCAGACAGGGCTACCCTACAGGGAGCCATCCAGAAGTTGGTGGAGGCACAGGTACCAGTCCCTCCTCAAGTGCAGAACACAGGTTACTATTCAAACCTTTTTGTGGTACCGAAACCGGATGGTTTTGTCAGGCCCATTCTGAACTTAAAATCACTAAACTCCTTTCTGAGGGAGTTCAAGTTCAAAATGGAGTCTCTAAGGGCAGTGATATCAGGTCTAGAAGAGGGGGAATTCCTGGTATCCCTAGATATCAAGGATGCATACCTCCACATTCCGATTTGGCTGCCGCATCAAGCTTATCTCCGATTCGCTCTGTTGGACTGTCATTTTCAGTTCCAGTCCCTACCATTTGGCCTCTCCACAGCACCGAGAGTATTCACCAAGGTGATTGCGAAAATGATGGTTCTCCTCCGGCAGAGAGGGGGTGAACATAATTCCATATCTGGACTATCTGCTGATAAAGGCATCATCCAAGGAGAAGCTGTTATGGTCCATAGCTCTCATGACACAGCTTCCCAGGGAACATGGTTGGATCCTGAATTTTCCAAAATCACATTTGGAACCATCCAGGAGGTTTTCCTTTCTGGGAATGATCCTCGACACTGAGGTGCAGAGGCTGTTTCTTCCAGCGGAAAAAGCGTTGGTGATTCAAATAATGGTCCGGGATGTCTTGAAGCCGTCCCGGGTACTGGTTTATCAGTGCATCTGCCTTCTGGGGAAGATGGTTGCCTCCTACGAGGCTCTGCAGTACGGAAGGTTTCATGCTCTGTCCTTTCAATTGGATCTCTTGGACCAGTGGTCGGGATCTCACCTACATATGCACCAGAGGATACGTCTGGCGCCGAAAGCTAGTATTTCGCTCCTATGGTGGCTGCAACTACCCCACTTTCTGGAGGGCCGAAGGTTCGGAATTCAGGACTGGATCCTTCTAACCACAGATGCAAGTCTAAGAGGTTGGGGAGCAGTCGCTCAAGGGGACACCTTCCAAGGAGGGTGGTCAAGTCAGGAATCCCTTCTTCTGATAAACATCCTAGAGCTAAGAGCCATATACAATGGCCTTCTTCAAGCAGCACACATTCTACAGGATCGGCCTGTTCAGGTGCAGTCGATGTGCCCCCAGCAGTTGGTCCCCCAATAGATAAGCACCCAGGATATGTGCCCCCAGCAGATTTGCCCCCTAGTAGCACCTCTAACACACACACACACACACACACACACACACACACACACACACACACACACACACACCAAAAAACCATACACACAAAAAAAACACTCAATACTCACTAGCCCAGCTCCTGCTTCCCGACCGCTGCAGCTGTCCTCTGCCTTTGGCTGCCGCTCCTTGCATCTATGGGAGAGACATCATGACGTCTATCCCATAGCACGGCACAGACACTAGTGGTCATTTTATGACCTCTAGCGTCTGACAATGGAGCTGGCTGCAGGGGGCGCCCACACAGCCCACGGTGCCTGCTGTAGCCAGGGTGCGGGTGGGCCAGGCGGCTGCAGGGTGACTGCGGCCTTGGCCGCAGCGCCCCTGGCACAGGCACGGCTTGCCCACGCTAAGAACTGCTCCTTACTCCATCAACAAAACAGCCAAATTTGTCAAATGGAACTGTGATGATAAAACAGATAGTTAGAATTCTACATTACTTCTATTTACTCATGCGTATGTATTTTGCCCTGAGATTTTACAAATTCAGTCATGGCAAATTATAGCTTAATCTGTCAATTAAATTTTGAGGTGTAGCCCTTTGAAACACCATGCCCTCATCTCAGAAGGTCACTAGGGGATTTTTGGATAGTTTGAATCTGCATTAATATAAGGGCTTGGCTGAACCCTTATTTGTTATATATATTTATTTTGTGATGGCTGTTTGTCTTTTGTCCATATGTTTGATCAAATCTTCTCTGGATGCTGGGCATTGAAAACTCCTTTCTACTGCCAAGTCCTCCCACGTACATTGATCTTCAGCCTAGTAATTTTCTATTTTGGTCATGCTCGTGCCCTGGTTGGCAAGGTTTAACAATGTTTTACCTGTGTTTATATGTGGTTTTGTCCATTAATGTATATTTTTAAAAATATAGTATGGGCTTGAGATGTTTTTTTATTATTTCACATTTTTCCTGTGTTAAAGTACAAATTATGATTTTTTAATTTTTTAATAACATTAAAATTGATCTACTTGTATTTATCTTTTCCACAGAATATATTTTACACTTTTATTAAACTACAGAGTCATGGTCCCAGTTTTTTTGGCCTAATGGAAGTTGTATGGCTAAATTTAGCTCTTCTTGTGACTCAACCCAATCAAAACATTGTAAAAAGTAAGATTAAGAGAAAACGTAGCATTCGTTTCCGAAGGGCATGAATATTTTCAGTACGACAAACCCTGTACGGGTTTAGGGAGGATCGAGTTATCAAGCGATATAGATTGTCGTCATTAGCAATTTTCAAGCTGTATAATTTAGTGAAAGGTTGGATCCCTCTATGAGAAGATGTAAAGCAGTTCCTGGAATTAGCAAGTTATTGGCAACGCTGAATTTTTTGGCTAAAGGTTCTTTTCAACATACAGTCGGTAACATTGAGGTATTTCCCAGGCTTCCTTTTCAAGATTCCTGCCAATTGTACTCGAGGCAATTTTATTTCACTCCGATAAATTCCTCTCCTGGCCCAAGACACAGGTTGAGTGGATAGCAGTGAAACAAGATTTCTACAAAATTGCTGGTTTCCCCAGTGTTTTAGGGGCCATCGATTGCACTCACATACCCTACCGGCCCACTAAGCATATGGAAGAGATATCACGTAATCATAAGAATTTCTACTCTATGAATATGCAGGTTATAGTAGATGCTAAGGGTAAAATAATGAATGTCTGTGATGCTTATCCTGGTTCTACCCATGATGCATTCATTTTAAGAAATTTGTCTGTTTTTAGAGATTTTGAAGAACAGAAATTTTCAGGAGGCTGGTTGATAGGTATGTTATGTTGATTAAACATTTCATGTGGTGATGGCCCAATTTCATAAGTAGTTTGTAGTCCTATTAATTTTACATGGGTGTTAGAGAGTTATGGGGGTGAATCATATCTGTTGGTTGGGCTGCTAATTTAGGTGTCCCGCGTTCAGATAGTCATCGTCTTCAGGGGGAGTGTTTATTCACCATGCAAGTGTGCCAGCCTCTGTGTACGCTGAGATGCTAATATCCACTTTGTGCAGTATGAAGGCAACCCAGGACTTTCACCTACAGTGCGATGAGAACAGGCTATTTGGGGCTGGATTTTACCTCAGGCACCATCCCTGAAAATGCATGTGACCACTTGTAATTTTCCTATCTCAGGAAACAGTTTTTTTCAGCCCTCAAACAGCCTGTTCTTGGCAATAACCTTGCGAATACATGTGTGAACAGACTTTTTGCACCATGTCGACGCTGATCACCGAGGTCTGTTGCAGTTGTCTGTTGCGCATGCGCAATGTGTAGCATACGCATGCACATTTTGGACCTGATCGCTGACTGTGCAAAAAATGCTCTGCAGCAATCAGAAATGATGTGTCCACTTTGGTACACCATGTTATACGTATTTGGCTTTTAAACTTGTGTACTTTAAATTCTATGACATTATATAGCAATGCATATTATATTTGATTTATTATTTAAACACAATTTCAACAATCTTTTTTTGGCAAAATCCAAGCTCTTTAGTGTTTGTCCCTTGCCTCATTTTTATTTGGTTTATAATCATATTGGCAATGTATGCAGGTTTTTTAATAAAAACAATTTTCCCACAACCCACCTTACTATTACTAAAATCAGGCTTACACTTTAAAGCATGTGCAAAAGACAGGTGCATTTGGTATGTGCGCAAATGACAGCTGCTACACCAGGCTCAATGTAAAGCAAGAAGGTACCCTCACACTTTCACCAACATAAATGCACAAAAGTAAAAGAGTGAAACAGAACCTTTGTAGCGCTAGTGTCTCAATCTGGAGAAGGTTCTCATTCCTTGGCACGACTAAATGTCAGCTCAAATAGAGGAAATGAGTGATATAGTGAAGTACAGTAATATAAAATTTATTCATACAACTTCATACATATTAAAATATATATATAAAACACAATCTGTATAAAATGCATAAGATAAATTAATTTCAGGGCATGAAATGAATATATCAAATATCCGCCTTGGGTCAGTTTAAATAGCATTTACCGGAGGTAGTGTGAACTGAGTCATCAACATCAGTTCTGAAAGCGTCTGTTATCCGGAAACACCACAGCAGATAGCTGACTTTGCTGCCTTCGGGTAGTGCTTCGCACTGACTCCAATCGCAGTTTGGTGTAGGTCCAACGTGTTCCTACCCCTTCTGGGGTCTTTTTCAAGGTCCTCAAGTGTTGTATATTCAATGCCCCCAGTCCTTCTGAATTAAATACCCTCCGTCCTCCCAGCATGCACAGCGTCGCACAGCTGATCCTATAAAAAAACTGATCTAATTGTCCATGATCGCGGCTGTGCGGTGCCGTTGTCATTGAGACCCATCCTGGCGAGTGAGTCCAATATGTCACTTCCTTTCCGGTGCCTGTTGCCTGGCACCCGGCAGTAAACACAGTCTCCATTGTAGCTGGTCGTTGTCCGGGCAACCCGTCCTTACAGCCCGTCAGCGGGAGGAAAGTCTCATACGTCAACACACTTTGTTGCTTAGCGACCGGCTGTGTTCCGTGCGTCATTTCCGGTCGCGTCTTTCATCGTCTGGGAGATCCACGCACATATGCAATAAGTCCTGATCACCATATATGTGTGATACGATTCTCTTGGATAGTGAAACCTTAAAGAAAGGGATAGCTATTAGATACCTTACAGTGAATAATATTCACTGCAATTAAAACAGCAATAGTAATTTAAAGTGACTTCATGCATTATAAGGTGCTTAAACATTTTATGGAAAAATAAATAAGTGAATTATCTTTCCCTTTTCACAACTTACCATTCCTTCAATATGGGCAAATACCATCACTTCTAATGCTACATAAAGTGACAATGTGCATGATCTATCTGAAAGTGGCGTAGTGCATAATCAGAGGAACCATTTGATTTCGAAGTCGGAATTCAAACCTCCTGGTTGTAGTGTACCAAATTCAAATATAGTTTGCATTTCCACTTTTGCTAGTGTACTGGTATCATATTTGTGGCGCCAGTTCTGATGTGTGCATTTCAGTCCGCAAAACCTTTTTATCCCTGAGGTACAGCTGTTGTGATGTTTAATAAAATGGTCCGACAGTGCATGTGTTGTATGTCCCTTTGTTATGTTTCGTAGGTGCTCTGCCACCCTAATTTTTAGTGGCCTCGATGTCCTCCCAATATAAAATAAACCACACTTACATTCTATTGCATACACTACGTTTTTAGTACTGCAAGTAATGAAGTCTAGGATTTTGTGTTCCTTCCCATTGATCGTAAGTTTACTTATTTTGCTGCCCTCCCCTTTGATTTTTTACAGCCTATACATAGCCCACATCTATAAAACCCTTTAGACTGGATCTAGGGGCCCCCTTTGGTTCCTGTTTAGGCACTTCTCACTAGGTTAGAACTAATATTAGGTGCTCTCCTGTAGATATAATTTGGTTTTGATGGTAAGTGCTGGCCAGTTATGGGGTCCTTTCTAAGGATATCCCAATGTTTATTAATAGTTTGTGTTGGCTACTGTAGTTCGTGACAAATGACCATTTGTATATAACTTCTTTTTGTATGGGTTTTTTGTCTTTTAGGAGCTCCTTTCCACAGTAGAGACGGTTTCAAGGGATTTTTGGATTTCCTTCTCTTCATATCCTGAGGCAACAAATTTTCCTCTCATGTCTGCTGCTTCTTTCTCATACATCTCATTCTTAGTACAGTTTCTTTTTATTCTTCTGAGTTGACCCCCAGGGATAGACTGTAGCCAATTTGAATGGTGGCAATTGGATGCCATAAGGAATGTTCCAGAATCTGTGATCTTTCTAAAATTCAGTGTGTGGATGCTGCCATCTTCAATATATACGGTAATATCTAAAAAATCAATGGTCTGGTGGCTGCTTACAAAAGTTAATTCTATATTCAAATGATTGTCATTTAAATAGTTAAAAAATTCCCTTAGTAGAATTTCTCCACCTTTCCAAATAGAAAATATGTCATCTATGTATCGGGACCAGGACACCAGGTTCGCCCCGAATGGGTTGCCATTCCAAACACTGGTATCTTCCCAGTGACCCATAAAAATATTTGCATAACTCGGGGCGAACCTAGTGCCCCCTGCGGTCCCAACCTTCTGAATATAAAATACCTCATTAAAAATGAAATAGTTGTTAGTTAAAATGAACTCCACACTTTCTATAATAAATCATTGGAGATCCTCTTTCAAATCAGTGGTTCGTAATCTATTGGTTATGGCATGGATCCCTTCTGTATGACCTATGATCGTATAAAGTGATCGTACATCAGCTGTAACTAATGACCAACCTTCTTCCCACTGGATGGTAGCAAGTTTATTAAGGAAATCCTTAGTATCTCTGAGATGAGACCGGTTCGTAGTGACGAGGGGTTGGAGATGATAGTCTATGTACTCAGATAGATTGGCCGTAATAGAGCCAATCACTGAGACTATAGGCCTTCCTGGAGGATTAATAGGATCCTTATGTACCTTGGGAAGAACGTATATTACAGGAATGACTGGTTCAGGGGGATAGAGGAAACCATATTCTTTGTCATCTATCACATTGAGGTCTCTGTACCGTTTTATTAAATTCTCCAATTTTCCCTGGATTTTGTCCGTAGGATCTGTCCTCAGTCTGTGGTATGTCCCTATATCATCCAATTGTTTTAACACTTCCTGTTCCATGCTTTTAGATAAAATCACTACCCCTCCACCTTTATCCGCTGGTTTTATAATGAGCTCTGTGTTTTCTTTCAAATCTTTCAGAGCTTTGCGTTCCTTGAATGTTAGATTTTGTTTCAAGTTTCTAGTATCTATTTCTTTAATGTCGTCTGTAACCAATTTTAGAAAGGTGTCCAAAAAATTCCCCCGCATGTGGGCGGGGTAAAACACCGATCTAGGTTTAAACGGGGTGTTATTCGATTCTATATTCTCAGCAGTGCCAGTGGCCTCTTTATTCAGAATTTTTTTTTTTAAGAGCAAGCTTATGGTTGAACTTGTTGAGGTCTACGAATGTAGCAAATTTGTTAAGTGGTAAGGCGGGCCCAAATTTAAGGTCTTTTTCAAGAACCTATATCTCCTCTTTTGCCAAGATGTCGGTGCTGAGATTGAATATCTTGACTTTTCCTTTATTGGTTGAATCTAATCTGGAAGATTTCTTTCTTGAATTTGTTGTTTTTCTCCTTCGTCTTTTCTGTTTAATTTTCATTCGACTCTTTCTCCTGGATCCTACCCCCCTGGTCCCCCTTCATTTTATCTGCAGTGTTTGAGGGTCTTTCTCCTGTCTAAAAAAGAACGAGAAGCCTCTCTTTCTTCTGATCTTTGATGGTGGCCCATCTGTGATGTACTGGGATAGTTATCCTCCATCTCTCTGAGGGGTTCATATCTGTTCCTTCTTTCCACTGGTCTAAATCTGTTTTCTTCCTGATCCATCCTATACCGGTTTGGTTCTACATTCTGCCATCCTTGGTAGAATCTATTTCTCTCTGGGGAAGATCTCCTATTTCTCCATTGTGGTTCCATATGCCTGGATCTTTCTGTACGTGGGTACCTTCTATAATTCTCTTGAGGTCTATCACTTCTTCTATCTCCCATGAATCTATCATTTTGAGATCTGATTCTATTACGGAATCTCACCTCACCCCTTCTGTTTTCTTTTTCCTTTATTCTTGGAGTTGGGGGATCATCTATTTGTGGTTATATTGTGGCAAGCCTGCCGTAGAATGAGCGTGCTGAATCGTACCTCTGATCCAGCGCGCAATAGTCTGCTTAGAAGCAGGACACCCAATCTTGCTGGTAGCATACAGGACAAACAGAGCCTCTGTTTTCCGTAACCAAGCTGTTCTTGCGACATAAATCTTCAAAGCTCTAACCACATCTAGAGACTTTGACTCAGTGAACGTGTCAGTAACTACTGGCAACACAATAGGTTGGTTTATGTGGAAAGATGAAACCACCTTTGGAAGAAAATGTTGACAAGTTCTCAACTCTGCCCTATCTTCATGGAAGATCAGGTAAGGGTTCTTGTGAGACAAGGCCCCCAACTCAGACACCCGCTGTGCGGATGCCAATGCCAAAAGCATCACCACTTTCCAAGTGAGAAACTTCAACTCTATCTCTTGTAGAGGCTCAAACCTATCCGATTGAAGAAGCTGCAACACCACATTAAGGTCCCATGGTGCAACTGGAGGCACAAATGGAGGCTGGATGTGCAGAACCCCTTCCACGAAGGTCTGAAGCTCTGGAAGAGAGGCCAATTATTTTTGAAAGAACACTGACAAGGCCGAATCTGGACCTTGATTGACCCCAATCGGAGGCCCGCCTCCACACCAGCCTGCAGAAAATGGAGAAAACGTCCCAACTGAAACTCACATATTTTCTCTAAATACGGGGGTAATGTTTTAATGTTCAAACGTAGCCGCGGTAAGTCTTGATACACACACGGCCCCTGCTGTAGTAGGTCCTCGCAAAGAGGAAGAGGCCGAGGATCTTCTATGAGCAACTCCTGAAGATCTGGGTACCAAACCCTACTTGGCCAGTCTGGGGCAATGAAGATTGCTCAAACTCTTGTTCTCCTTATGATCCTGAGCACCTTTGGGATCAGCGGAAGTGGAGGGAAGACATACACCGACCGGTACACCCACTGGGCCACTAGCGCATCCACTGCTATTGCTTGAGGGTCTCTTGACCTGGAACAACATTTCTGAAGCTTCTTGTTGAGAAGAGATGCCATCATGTCTACTTGAGGAACTCCCCAAAGACTTGTCACCTCTGCGAAGACTTCTTGCTGGAGGCCCCACTCTCCTGGATGGAGATCGTGTCTGCTGAGGAAGTCTGCTTCCCAGTTGTCTACTCCCGGAATGAAAATTGGCGACAGAGCCTTTACATGTCTTTCTGCCCAGAGGAGGATCTTCGTCACCTCTGCCATTGCTGCTCTGCTTTTCGTTCCGCCCTGCCTGTTTATGTACACGACTTTTGTTACATTGTTCGACTGGATCTGCACGGAATGATCTTGAAGAAGATGTACCGCTTGTTGAAGGCCATTGTAAATGGCTCTCAATTCTAGCACGTTTATGTGAAGGCAGGCTTCCTGACTTGACCATTTTCCTTGGAAGCTTTCCCCCTGAATGACAGCTCCCCAGCCTCAGAGACTTGCATCTGTGGTTACCAGGACCCAGTCTAGAATCCCGAAACCTGCGTCCCTCTAGTAGGTGACAACTGTGTAGCCACCACAGGAGCGAAATCCTGGCTTTTGACGACAGGATTATCTTCCGGTGCATGTATAGGTGGGATCCCAACCACTTGTCCAACAGGTCCCACTGGAATACCCTGGCATGGAACCTGCCAAACTGTATGGCCTCGTAGGCCGCCACCATCTTCCCCAACAACCGAATGCACTGGTGGATCGACACACTCGATGGTTTCAATATCTGTTTTACCATTTTCTAGATTTCCAGAGCCTTTTCCACCAGAAGAAATACTCTATGAACTTCTGTATCCAGAATCATCCCGATAAAAGACAATCTTGTCGTTGGTTCCAACTGTGACTTTGGATAATTTATGATCCAACCGTGTTGTTGGAGTATTGACAGGGAGAGTGTGATGTTTTATAACAACTGCTCCCTGGATCTCGCCTTTATCAGGAGATCGTCTAGATAAGGAATTATATTGACTCCTTTTTGACGCAGGAGAACCATCATCTCCGCCATCACCTTGGTGAATACCCTCGGCGCCGTGGAGAGACCGAAAGGTAACATCTGGAATTGGTAATGGCAATCCTGATCCGCAAATCTCAGATAAGCCTGGTGAGGAGGATAAATAGGAACATGCAGGTAAGCATCTTTTATGTCTACAGACACCATGTAGTCCTATGGTCATGAAGTGGACCCCAGCATCCTCTACGGACTAAGAGAAAAGGATTTACCGGTAGGTATCAAAATCCTGTTTTTTCAGGCCACCTAGCAGTTGCACAGATGTATTCATTACTCACTGACACATTTTAAAAGACCCACAGGTGGAGTAAATTATTTTACTTGCAATGCTGTGAGGAGACCTGGAAAACATGAACTGTTGGGGGTACTTGAGGCTCAAGGTTGGGAACCACTGCTTTAGATGACAATTATCACGACAGTAACCAGTGCCGGTTATGGCACTAATGCCTAGTGTATCCATGGTGACACACAACCCAACATCCGCGCAACTGTTTAATTTTAAGGACGGCCCCCATTTTTGGACCATTGATCCATAAGGGAGGCGGGTGACTGATTAATACCAATGGATGTCTAGAATTTTTGAAAAAACACCTAAGGCATTCTTTTTGAGAACACTAATAAATAGACCTTGTTGTGTCATTTATTTGCAGTCAACAGGAAGTATCTAACTTCAAAGCATGTCCCATAAGGGAGCCTTAGCATGTAAAGAATTAGTCAACCACATGTTGCTTTTTAAGTAAGTCTATCATAAACTCCAAATACAAACATTTTTTTGGATTATGAGCAAGCATGTACTTTATTTGAAATACAGTGCATGTAGACAAAAAGGTAATTTTTTCCCCCCAGAAATTAATCTGGTCAAACCTCCCCAACTCCCAGCACACTGTATTACAATTGTAAACATATGAATACAGGTTGAGTCTCCCTTATCCAAAATGCTTGGGACCAGAGGTATTTTGGATATGGGATTTTTCCGTATTTTGGAATAATTGCATACCATAATGAGATATCATGGTGATGGGACCTAAATCTAAGCACAGAATGCATTTATGTTACATATACACCTTATACACACAGCCTGAAGGTAACTTTAGCCAATATTTTTTATAACTTTGTGCATTAAACAAAGTGTGTCTACATTCACACAATTCATTTATGTTTCATATACACCTTATACACACAGCCTGAAGGTCATTTAAAACAATATTTTTAATAACTTTGTGTATTAAACAAAGTTTGTGTACATTGAGCCTTCAAAAAACAAATGTTTCACTATCTCACTCTCACTCAAAAAAGTCCGTATTTCGGAATATTCCGTATTTCGGAATATTTGGATATGGGATACTCAACCTGTAATACATTTATATAATTTAGCACAGTCACACTAGCTGCAAGTAATCATGGGTTTGCAAAAACCTACACACTTTTCTACAGAAAGCATATAAATAACGTGATTAATGTGCCGGGTGGGAGATTATTAAACTAATTAACACAAATAAATTAAGTATAACTGTGTTTACATGCACTCAGTAAAGACACAAGATACATGCTTAAAATACACCTATAATAGTGGACTTTGATGAAATAAAACTGATACACACAATTTTAACAAATGAACCTTCATCTGATAAGATTTGTAACAACACTTCATAAGGTATGATTGTTGCAAAAAAGCAACATTAAGGGGACTGGTTCACACTATATCAACTTTGAAAAGACGGGCCAAAACACGTTGACATAATTCCTAACAGGAACATGCCTTTCACCTGAGCACCCTGTACTTTGGTACAAACACCATTATCTTGCAACCTGCTACCAAATATCCATCCCGGTAATTGAAGTCACTACATCCACGCCCGCCAGGCTAGATCAACTACACTACTACTAGTGGCAACGACATTTGTACCCTCCGCACTCATGCTGAGTGACTTCTTACAATGGTAACTATTTCTTCTTCCAACTACTCCTGCTTGTGTGGCTGAAATATATTGTCGGGACTACACCTTACACAGGTATACCAGTGATTGGAAAGTTGCACCTACCCCCAGAAAGTCTTTAAAAAATGTTTTCGGTGGCATCAATCCGTTGCCATAGGTTACCAAATAAACAAACAAACAAACTAATGCTAGTCCATTGAACTAAAAGCGGTGCCACATTGTAGGCTTGATCATGTAATTTCACTGTGCTACAGCTGTAAATACCAAATTGCTCTCTAACAAATATTTAAAATGCCCGCTCTAATATATACTGTAGACGCCTGCACATCTAATTACCATGTGCCATGAATGTGCGCTATACATTGCAAAACACTGAATCCCATAAGAGAAAAGAACACACCCACACCTTATCTGAGTTCCAAAGCTCATTGATGTATATATTTGTTATTAAAAGGATATGTATTCAATATATCACAATGTACAGTATACATATAGTTACATGGTTACAATTTATACAGTAAGCAGTTAATACAAAATACATACAGTTACAGGCCAGCAATACAATTACCATATCTTTCTCATATAAATTCTTCCCTCCATATCACTCTTTCTCTCTCTGTAAATAAATACAGGAACTGGGCAGACAGCATCTCGAACAGCACCCATGGAAGGACAGAGACTCCTGTGTGTCTCTTCAGCAATGTGCTATATAGTTTGGGGGAGTGCACACATCTAGTCTAAGGGAGGGAACTTTCTCATTCATGATGAGTCACTGGTCTATTCATATGCTAACCAGGTTCAGCCTTGAAGACATCAAAAGGGCTGGCCTGAGTTTCCTGTCCATTGTTCTAATAGGAGTGACTTTAGCTTTCATACATTTAATCATAACTACTTGTTGCAATGTCCTACAACTTAATAACAAGTATCAAATGAATCTACACATTAATCTGGTTACTGTAATACCAAGCACGACATGTCTATCTTGCTCTGCTCCAATAATACACAATACATGACTTTACTCCATTATATAATTTGAAATCATTATGATGTCTGGCACTTGATATTATTATAATTATGTGCTGTATGAAATATGTGTCGAATCCATCTCTGTGGCATGTCCATGTAAATGCGTATGTTACCATATATTGTTGTGCTCACTGCGCATATTTGCAAGCATAGCGACTTATAATGTGTGGAGTCTGTATGTTCTCTCTATGTAATATTTTTGACTTCGACAGTCCACCCTTTGGCAATAAACAATAACTGCCATCAATTATTAACATAAGAAAAAAAAATATTTCAGGCTATAATCGGTGACCTAGACACAAGTATGTATTCATTTCGCAAATCAGATGTTTGACCATATTTGGGGAAGACAGGGAGGAGGACGGGACATCCTCTATATGCACTCGGCAGTCACGGGTCCACCGGTTGGGTGTGGGACAACATTCAATCTATAGAGTATGCTGGGACAGTGCTTTGGCCTATAATGTCTGATTTGGACGAACATTTCACACATACATGTACCTACGTCTTTGTACACTGATGTTTGGATTCGATTGAGGTTCTGCTGGGTAGATGAAAAAGACACAAATCGTGAAAGTGACATATAAAATTTTCATGATCTACATATTCCTATCCTTTTCTGAACATTGTTTACATTTCTGGAACGTATGCTAGGTCTGTTTAATCATTGAACAAGGGTTATAAGTAGTGTCCTTCCTAAATAACATAAACCTTTGGAGTTCGGGGAGAGGCATTCGTAAACCTTTCTTCCACATTTATTAAAGAGCTCTTTATCTGCAATGTGTGAATAGCCATTATCTGATTGAAATTGGTGAGATTTAAGCATGCCAAGGATTTATCTATGGTACTGGTGGATCTTAAGGCTAGGGGGTCTAGTTATATTATATTCTTTGTCCACCGTCCCCCTCCCCCTTCCGTGCAATTCAAGTATCTCAGCTAACTCTAAAAAAAATATGGCCCTAATCCTGCATCTTTTTGTCTTAGAGGTACCTGTGAGCACATCCAACATTCTGTTTGGTTTAAGACCTTTACCCACTAGTGAGTGGTAACCACTCAAGGGATGTCTGTCACCTTATTGCTAGACTGACATCTCTGGATGCTCTCATCTTCAAATATGGTGTCACAATAACTACAAAATACAGTATTCCTCAGACAATAGCCTATCACGTTACCTCCGAACTCTGTAACTACTAGACCTTTGATTTTTGTCTGGCTTTAACAAACTGATTGGCTAATCCTAGGATCCTATAAGGAAATCACTCCTTCCTCCAGAACCAGTTCCAGTCCCACACTCGACTCCTCATAAAAAAACCTCACAAAAATAAAATGTCCTGAAAAAAAAATGTTTGTCAGCGGGAAAGAGAGAAAAGAGAAATAGAACAAAACAACTCTTGTCCATAGCAAATCAATTACAATGACTGGTCTTTCTGTGATCCTTTAGCACGCTCAGGTAGTGTTCAACAGTGCCGCCTCTCAGTCTTCACGGAACAGAGTCCCTGGTGATACTTTTGCGATCTCACTCCATTTACGAGTTCCTTCCGGACTACCGACTTTCCTGCAATGGGAATCGTGGACCCAAGTCTCTCTCTCGGCTACTTTCACTGGGATAGTGCTGTCAACAAAACTTGGTACGGTCCTTCCCACCTGTCTATTAGGCAACCTGAGCATAAGAACAATCACACAGTCTCTTGGTTCACAATTAAGACAGTTAGTATTTGGCATACCAGCAATCATCAGTTTCAAGTTCTTTTGTCAAGTTCTCAAATGCTGGCTCATCTCGATAAAGAACTGTACTGTCACCTCATTGGTGTATTTCTGATCATTGTGCGGATCAATCATGACATGAGGTTGTCTTCCAAAAAACCCCAAAAAGACACAAATACCAAAACAAAAACAAATTTCGAAGAGGGTGATTCGTTAAGTGAAGATCTGGGAGTGGTTCCGATGCTACATAATACTAGTGGCAGTATCTATGATCACAATAGTACAATTTCAAGCTTTGCTCCTACTTCTAGTGGTACCATTATCTACACACAAATTTCTGCGCAATTTTTCTTTGCGGTAAACACAGCAGCATCCGTGGCGGCAGGAAATGCCTCTACCCAGTTTGAGAAAACATCAGTGCACACCAGTACATAACAATAACTCCTAAAGGGTGTTAACTGTACGAAGTCGTTGCGTGTTTGCAATGTAGAGTACCATGAGCATAACTCAAAAAAACTAAACAAAAAAAAAACCCATCTCTAGAGGAGAGAAAGGAGAAAATGAAAAAGAAAAATGTCAGGTTTGCCATTCACCAACAGGCTATACAAAATTTCCCTTCACCAGTATTCTCATCCTTCCTCCACCCTTTGTGCATGACAAGGCACACTGCAGTAATACTGGTGTTATCGTGCTGGTGAGATATACTGGGTTCGGCAGAACTCTGAAGGACCTAGGCATGTGGAGTTTGAACTGTAATTGGGTCCATGTATTGTACCACCCTGTGTGAACGCAAAAGATGAAGCGGAAACTGTAGAGAAACAGAATAGAGGTTGGTGACAGATGAGTTAGAGAAGATTTTATAAAAATTTGACAACTGGATTGGGCACTACGGGGAAGTGATTCTCTACTTGGTCTACTCCCCTTAAAAAAATTCTGTGTTTGTCGTATCGCTATTGGGACTATCCCAGCCATCAATCCAGTGTCCTATCCATCCTAAGTTCATAGGGAACCCGGTATCTGTGAGATGATTTCCTCTACCTGTGATGGACATGAATCTAGAACAGTGAAATGTAACATTAGTCTTCGTGGGTGTCTAACATAATTTGTACTTCCTGAGCGGGAGCACATTATATGTATATCATATCTAACAAAGCTCCTGTTAAGTTAATCAGGGGCCATTTCTGCTAGGAAAAAGAAGCAAAAGTTTACAGGCCCCATCTTAACCCCAGCAAGTTTTGTCAAAGGGTAATGTTGCATTTATTTTGTTCTTCCCATTAGCCGAATCTGTGTTTTCTATATGGCTCGTGATTCCTTACTATATGTCCCTTGGTCCCGTCTATGTGTTTAATAATGTGGCTTGTGTTTTCTGTGTAGGGGGTCTATATTGACTATGTGTCCTACTACTCCTACAATCGCTGGCAAAATGCCCTTCCTTCCTACAAGTGTAACATATTATTGACCTTGACTTACCATTAGGGAACTGGGGTTTGGACTGATGGGTCTTTCCTCTATGTGCCTGTATACTTACCGTCCTCAACCTCTCCACCTGTTGTTCTCTGCGCCTAGCACTATTCTTGTGATGTTCAATAGCACCCTCTCTAAGATTAGCTACTGTGACCCCTTTCCAATTTTGCAAAGAAGTCTGCACCCTGACACTCAATGCCTTATTGAGCCCGTCCATTAGCACAGAGACAGCTACCTCCCATTTGCCGAATTAGTGTTTACTAGTGATCTTATCCAGATGGAGAGTTTTCTATTACTGCAAAAGACAAAAAAAAAAGTTTAAAAAGCTTCTAGGTCATGCGAAGTATTCATTCAATCCTTCTCATCCTGTATTAAGGGTCTGTACATGGTCCAACAAACATTTCCGAGCTCATCTTGACTAGGGGCATTACTAGGAATCAATACTTCTTATATGGTAACTAAAAGAAATACCCGGGGGTTACCCTGTTTCTGTCCGCTTTCCTACTGGCAAATACTAATGTGCGGACAGGTTTTTTTTTTCTCCATTTCTGACGTTACTTTCTTGATTTTTTTATTTTATTTTTGGGTCTTACTATATATGTACACGAATGATGCCATACTTACCAGTTCCACTGGTCTCAGCCACTTCCCCCACAGGCTACTGCTCTTCTTTTACCGGTTGGATACTCCTCTGAGTGCATGAGAGATGGCTGAAACCAATCAGGTCGCCTTCTCCTCCTAAATAAAACTTCAACATTCATTAGTACATATATAGGTTACAGTCATCTTTTTCATATTTTTATTATTTTGTATAGTATATGCTGGCCGTAACTGCTTCCACATCTACATATGGTGGTGTACTTGCATTCTCTTTTTCTTCCTACTTGTTTATTGTTGCTACAAGTTCAAACAGTTCTTATATTTCCATTCTTGTCTTATATGACTTTGGTTAGACATACCACCTGCAATACCTTAGGATCAAACTCACCAACCCCTATTGCTGCCACAGGTTTAAACAATTTGTATGTCTGACCCTTTGTTTTCTAGATTTAAACAGACATATTTTAATCTTTACGTTCTGTAACACCTCTGATTCAAAGCTACCCATCTTTGGGAATGGGGCCCTATCTTCCGCAGTCATACGTACCCATTCAGAACAAAAAGTCTCCGCATGTGGACCATATTTCCCACACATTATAAACCTCGCTGACCCCTTGGGCCGCGGCTCTTCAGCCTGAACCCTGGCTACCATACGTCCACTGCTTGTGCAATTGGATCCCATCGCGGACTTTTTCCTTTTACGCAATCCCCAATGCACGACACGAATAGACGGTGAAAGTACTTAGAGCGCTTTCACCCACTCCTTCTCCGCTGATGTACCACGACTCACTCCAATAGTGACCACCGCGTACCCAGTGAGGTCCCTAATTGGTTTCTATTTCACTGGAAGTGTTAGGAGTGACTTAACATTTCCAGTTAATATCTACCGTTGGAGATTTTCCTGAGAGGGACCAGCGAAAACTCCCTATGCACTTATACACAAATCACGCTTGCGTATGCTCTACACGGTGGTAATGATACCGCGATTTTACGCAAAAGCTCGTAAAAGTGGTATCAAGTTGCGCTATGTATCGCACCCACAAACATGCGGTCCAATCGCACAGCGTATAGGTACTTATTACCTATCCGCCCTACGACCACTGGAATCGAATCACAAGCTGTGAAACCTCAGCCGGAGCGTAATACAAAACCTTTAAACTTCAATTCACAATTTCTATACTTCTGCACAATTCTATATAATGCTCCTCTACAAATCACCTCACGATTTGCGTACTTTACTATCTATACTAACGTGAGTCAGCCGCCTCACGCCGCCAAGCCTCCACTCACTTGGTGTATCAACGACGGGATCCCGAATTCCCGGGTTCAAATCCTCTCACTCCACTTTCACTCACTCAAATACACTTTGTTTTTCTGTACAGAAAATGGTTTACTCCCTTTAGGTCAGTAGCTTTATTCCAAAGGTGCTTACAGTTTTTAAACTAAATTTTAGAGTAACCTGCTTTTGAAATCAGATAGTTATGTGCTATTGTATTAAATAGACGTAGACCAGAAAAGAAATATAACCAAAAAGTGCGCAATAAATGTCACAGTAGGCAGCCGTTACACATTAACAAGGGATTATATATTTCTCACCCTCTTAAATTTGCGGTGGGCAGATAGCTTTTATGGCAAAAAGCAATCAAGTCCCGGTGTAATTCAGATGGCACCACCGCAAATAAGCTTTTATCTTTAAGAGGTAGAGTAGGGAATCCAGCGATACACTCACAAGCAGGTATCCATATCGTCCAAACAACGCGTTTCGGAGTGCAATCTCTTTTTTCAAGCTTGGATGACATGGATCAGAAAGAACCAGATATATATACCCTTAACAATTAGTACAATTAGAGCAATTTCCGCTTCCGGATTCGTCGACCGGAAGTGATGTGTACATTTTGTATAAAACTTCCGGTAATTCTATTTGCAATTCCCTCCTAAAGGTGCATAGTGCATATTATTCTTCACACAAATCACCAAAAATAAAAAAGGTCTATCTATACTAGTGGATGTTTCCTCAAACTCCTAGATCGATTGAAGGAGCGCTGGACTTCTGTTTTCGCTGACCGGAAGTGACGTGTGCGTTCCACCGCGGCGTTCCATATCGCGGCCATTTTGAAAGAATCTTTCCATTCATTCAGGAAGTATGACGTGCGTTCCACTAGAGATAATCGTATAAGAAGGAGCACTTCCACTTTTATAGATTCTGTCTTCATATATGAGTTTGATTCAATGAGGATAATTCTGATGCCATATCTCCTCAACCTTCCTTTGCCGTACTTTATATTCCGGGCCAGTCCATCCCTAATACCGGGAGATAGGCATCTTTTGTATCTCCACAGTTATCCTCATGCATATTTAATAAAAAGAAAAAAAGAAGTAAAAGATTAAAGAGAGTTTTACATATATGTACTAAAATGTTAATAATACAGATAAGATGAACAAACATTTACTCTAAAAACCATCTTAACTCAAAATCCAAAATATGTCCTTCAGGTTGTAAGGTATTTAAACTAAAAATCCACCTCATTTCACTCTGTGCAAGTTTCTTTTCTACATTTCTATATTTCCAATTGCCCTTAATCAATTGGATACCTAGGAATCTCTTGATTCCTTTTTCACATTTATTGTGAACCAAAGAGAAATGCTCTGATAATGGGTGGGTGTTGAGTCCCTTTTTAATGTTATACACATGTTCTGCAGTTCTCATTTTTAGACTTCTTGTGGTCTTACCTACATAGAGTTTACCACAGTTACACTCTATGAGGTAGATCACATTACGTGAGTGACAGGTGATAAATTCTCTTATTTTATATGTTTTTCCCCCTACTTCAAATTGTGTAGTTTTTCTCTCTATCCCATTTTTCGTGGTTGATTTACACATAAGGCACGTTCCACAACGATGGAATCCAATACTTCGTTCGCTGGCCCCCTTTTCATTTTTCAGCGCACTCTGTACCAACATATTCTTAAGGGACGAAGCCTTTTTATAAATAAAACTGGGTTGGTCAGGTATAATATCGCACAAGATCGGGTCATCCTTCAAAATCCTCCAATTTTTTCTTATAATACCTTCTACCTTTTTATGATGGGCATCATATTTAGTAATATAGGCCCATTCATATCGAGTGTCTTTTTCTATGGGTTTGGGTTTTTCTTTTAAAAGGTCTTTTCTATCTATAATTTGAACTTTTTGTTTTGCAGTTTCCAAAAGATGTCTAGGGTATCCTTTTTGAGCAAAGCGTGTAGTCATTTCATTTGTTTGTTCATGAAAAGTGCTTGTATTAGTGCAGTTTCTTTTTAATCTTGTAAACTGGCCCAAAGGAATATTTTCCAACCATCTTTTGTGATGTTCACTTGATATTTCAATATATGAGTTAGAATCTGTTGGTTTTCTGTGTGTTTTAGTGCATATTAATCCATTTTCTATATATATAACCAAATCTAAAAATGATAAAGATTCTGTACTCTTATTAAAAGTTTATTCTATATTATACGTATTCTGATTGAGACTACGGCAAAACGAATTAAAAGACTCTTCCCCTCCCTGCCAGATAAAAAACACATCATCTATGAACCGCCACCAGCAAACCAGGCCTGCCCCCAGGACGGATGAATGAACATGATTCATTTCCCAATAGGACATAAATAAATTGGCGTAGCTGGGGGCAAACCTGGTGCCCATGGCGGTTCCCCTAATTTGAAGATAATAACACCCGTTAAAATAAAAATAATTATTTTTAAGAATGAAATCTATAGACTCTATAATGAAATTTTGGAGATCTTCTGAATAATCACTAGTATTGAGGAAATGGGTGACGGCTTCTTTACCCCGTTCCCATTCAATAATTGTATATAGGCTAGTAACATCAGCACTAACTAGAATACAATTTTCATTCCAGGATATTTCTTCCAGCTTTCTCAACACATCTCCAGTGTCTTTTAAAAAGGAGACTGTTTTGACCACCAATGGTTGTAGAAAGAAGTCTACCATCGCTGAAAGATTGGAGGTGATACTATTCACCCCCGCAATGATAGGTCTCCCTGGTGGTTTAGTGGGATGTTTGTGTACTTTAGGGAGTACGTAGATCGTTGGAATAGCCGGATCCTGGATACATACATATTCCATTTCATTCTTAGAAAGAATCCCCTTATTGAACGCTTTATTTACCAGTTCAAATAACTGCTTAGTTACATTTGGGGTGGGGTCACTCCTTAATTTTTTATATGTTTGTTGGTCTCCCAGTTGTTTATTAATTTCCTGTACATAATCTCCTTTATTCATAATGACAACCCTACCCCCCTTATCTGCTGGTTTGATGATAACTTCATTGTTATTCCGTAAAGATTCTACAGCAGTAAATTCCTTCTTAGTGAGATTTTTCTTCTTAACATTGGTGAGTTTCTTAAGTTCTTTTGTAACAATGGAATTAAAACA
Organism: Pseudophryne corroboree; assembly: GCF_028390025.1. NCBI lineage: Eukaryota > Metazoa > Chordata > Amphibia > Anura > Myobatrachidae > Pseudophryne > Pseudophryne corroboree. Next base: position 138,751,230 of record NC_086451.1, read on the forward strand.
ATCTAGGGCCCTCATTCCGAGTTGTTCGCTCGCAAGGCGAATGTAGCAGAGTTACACACGCTAAGCCGCCGCCTACTGGGAGTGAATCTTAGCTTCTTAAAATTGCGACCGACGTACGCGCAATATTGCGATTACAAACGAGTTAGCAGTTTCAGAGTAGCTCCAGACTTACTCTGCCTGTGCGATCATTTCAGTGCTTGTCGTTCCTGGTTGACGTCACAAACACACCCAGCGTTCGCCCAGGCACTCCCACCGTTTCCCCGGCCACTCCTGCGTTTTTTCCGGAAACGGTAGCGTTTTCAGCCACACGCCCCTGAAACGCCGTGTATCCGCCCAGTAACACCCATTTCCTGTCAATCACATTACGATCGCCGGAGCGAAGAAAAAGCCGTGAGTAAAAATACTTTCTTCATAGTAAAGTTACTTGGCGCAGTCGCAGTGCGAACATTGCGCATGCGTACTAAGCGGATTTTCACTGCGATGCGATGAAAAATACCGAGCGAACAACTCGGAATGAGGGCCTATGTTGCCATTTTTAACGTGTCTGGGGTAGAACTTAGATTTGGGTTTAAAAGGGGTGAGGGCTTCTGTAGTTAGAGTCTCATGATTTCCATCTTCTTTCTGTCTAAAAAACTTTTTTATACTAACCTTCCGGACAAATTTCTGAAGGTCTAAAAACATCTCAAAGGGATTAATCTGAGATGTAGGGGCAAACTTAAGTCCCTTTTATAACACTGATTGTTCATCATCTGTTAATGGGTAATCACTCAGATTAAAAACTTTACCTGTTTCTTTGTTCCCATCTATTACAATGGGAATTTTTTTCTTCTTTTTATGAATAAGTTTATTTCCTCCCCTTTTCCCCCTATGGGTTTTTGTATGTCCTACTCTCTCCTTGGTGTCCAAGGACCCCAGTTTAAAAAAGAGGGGGAGTTGGGGTTTTGTTTGTGCGGTTGGTCTTTCCTTAATGGATTAAATCTATTTCTGATGGGTACATTAAAATCACTCTCTCTCTCTCTCTCTCTCTATTACCAAACTTTGGATTTCTTCTCCAAATAGCTTGATTTCCTCCTCTCTTTCTCGGATATTCAAAACCATGATTATTCCATTCTCTTGGTTTTGAATAGTCAGACCTATGATCATTACATTCTTTTTGGTAATGATTTGTTTTGAGGTACATATTAGGGGTTCGCTCAAGATCTCGTCTAGGGTACCTTGGATTGTTATAAGATCCATTAGGATTATCTATCTGATAGGGACGAGAATGCTTGAAATTCATTCTAACATTCTTTTTTGCCCTATGGGTTAAGGGGGTTTTACTTAGATTTTCCTCTATTTTCTGTTCACCACTTGTCCCTTTGAGGATTTCTAGATCTCTTTGAAATTTCTTTCTTTTCTTAATTTTTAAGTCTCTAGAGCTCCTCTCTAGTTTGGTGATGATTTCTTTGTCTTTTTGTTTAACTTCCTCTAAATCTATAAATGGTTCGACAAAAGATTTCAATTTTTCTATATCGTAATTTATATCTTTTAGATCCTTTTGTCTTTCTTTTAAAATAAGTTCTATTAGGGATAAGGAACAATTGTGTAATATCCTACACCATTCATCCTTAAAGTCTCTTGTGGATGTTTCAAAAGAGGCCACCTTCTGTATTTGGAGGCCCTTGGGAACCATTTTGTTTTTATAATAATGTTCCAAACTGGCAACCTCCCACCACAGGCGGTTCTCCTTCAACATGAGAACTGCAGAACATGTGTATAACATTAAAAAGGGACTCAACACCCACCCATTATCAGAGTATTTCTCTTTGGTTCACAATAAATGTGAAAAAGGAATCAAGAGATTCCTAGGTATCCAATTGATTAAGGGCAATTGGAAATATAGAAATGTAGAAAAGAAACTTGCACAGAGTGAAATGAGGTGGATTTTTAGTTTAAATACCTTACAACCTGAAGGACATAACTCGGATTTTGAGTTAAGATGGTTTTTAGAGTAAATGTTTGTTCATCTTATCTGTATTATTAACATTTTAGTACATATATGTGAAACTCTAATCTTTTACTTCTTTTTTTCTTTTTATTAAATATGCATGAGGATAACTGTGGAGATACAAAAGATGCCTATCTCCCGGTATTAGGGATGGACTGGCCCGGAATATAAAGTACGGCAAAGGAAGGTTGAGGAGATATGGCATCAGAATTATCCTCATTGAATCAAACTCATATATGAAGACAGAATCTATAAAAGTGGAAGTGCTCCTTCTTATACGATTATCTCTAGTGGAACGCACGTCATACTTCCTGAATGAATGGAAAGATTCTTTCAAAATGGCCGCGATATGGAACGCAGCGGTGGAACGCACACGTCATTTCCGGTCAGCGAAAATGGAAGTCCAGCGCTCCTTCAATCGATCTAGGAGTTTGAGGAAACATCCACTAGTATAGATGGACCTTTTTTCTTTTCGGTGATTTGTGTGAAGAGTAATATGCACTATGCACCTTTAGGAGGGAATTGCAAATAGAATTACCGGAAGTTTTATACAAAACGTACACGTCACTTCCGACGAATCCGGAAGTGGAAATTGCTCTAATTGTACTAATTGTTAAGGGTATATATATCTGGTTCTTTCTGATCCATGTCATCCAAACTTGAAAAAGGAGATTGCACTCCGAAACGCGTTGTTTGGACGATATGGATACCTGCTTGTGAGTGTATCGCTGGATTCCCTACTCTACCTCTTAAAGATAAAAGCTTATTTGCGGTGGTGCCATCTGAATTCCACCGGGACTTGATTGCTTTTTTGCCATAAAAGCTATCTGCCCACCGCAAATTTAAAAGAGGGTGAGAAATATATATATCTTTTTGGGATCAGTGCAATATACCTCATGTATGTTTTATATGTTTTTATGTCATTTCTGTAATAAATTGTGTTTTATTTATAAACACTTATGCCATTTGTCATCTTTGTCACAAAAGGCGCCTATGTACACATAAAAATTATTTTTTCTGCTCTAGTATTCTAGGGATTTGGTGTTCCCTTGTTAATGTGTAACGGCTGCCTACTGTGACATTTATTACGCACTTTTTGGTTGTATTTCTTTTCTGGTCTACGTCTATTACACCTATTAATCTTAAAGTACAGCAAAGATGTTTGCATATAGAGATCAGAGGAAGAATATGGTTACAAATTTCTTGTCCTCTAAAGAATCTAATGATATAGACATGGAGGATGAGGATCTCAGTACCATATTAAACAAACTTGAAAAGTTGATGTTGAAGGAGAACCGCCTGTGGTGGGAGGTTGCCAGTTTGGAACATTATTATAAAAACAAAATGGTTCCCAAGGGCCTCCAAATACAGAAGGTGGCCTCTTTTGAAACAGCCACAAGAGACTTTAATGATGAATGGTGTAGGATATTACACAATTGTTCCTTATCCTTAATAGAACTTATTTTAAAAGAAAGACAAAAGGATCTAAAAGATATAAATTACGATATAGAAAAATTGAAATCTTTTGTCGAACCATTTATAGATTTAGAGGAAGTTAAACAAAAAGACAAAGAAATCATCACCAAACTAGAGAGGAGCTCTAGAGACTTAAAAATTAAGAAAAGAAAGAAATTTCAAAGAGATCTAGAAATCCTCAAAGGGACAAGTGGTGAACAGAAAATAGAGGAAAATCTAAGTAAAACCCCCTTAACCCATAGGGCAAAAAAGAATGTTAGAACAAATTTCAAGCATTCTCGTCCCTATCAGATAGATAATCCTAACGGATCTTATAACAATCCAAGGTACCCTAGACGAGATCTTGAGTGAACCCCTAATATGTACCTCAAAACAAATCATTACCAAAGAGAATGTAATGATCATAGGTCTGACTATTCAAAACCAAGAGAATGGAATAATCATGGTTTTGAATATCCGAGAAAGAGAGGAGGAAATCAAGCTATTTGGAGAAGAAATCCAAAGTTTGGTAATAGAGAGAGAGAGAGAGTGATTTTAATGTACCCATCAGAAATAGATTTAATCCATTAAGGAAAGACCAACCGCACAAACAAAACCCCAACTCCCCCTCTTTTTTAAACTGGGGTCCTTGGACACCAAGGAGAGAGTAGGACATACAAAAACCCATAGGGGGAAAAGGGGAGGAAATAAACTTATTCATAAAAAGAAGAAAAAAATTCCTATTGTAATAGATGGGAACAAAGAAACAGGTAAAGTTTTTAATCTGAGTGATTACCCATTAACAGATGATGAACAATCAGTGTTAGAAAAGGGACTTAAGTTTGCCCCTACATCTCAGATTAATCCCTTTGAGATGTTTTTAGACCTTCAGAAATTTGTCCGGAAGGTTAGTATAAAAAAGTTTTTTAGACAGAAAGAAGATGGAAATCATGAGACTCTAACTACAGAAGCCCTCACCCCTTTTAAACCCAAATCTAAGTTCTACCCCAGACACGTTAAAAATGGCAACATAGATTGTTTTAATTCCATCGTTACAAAAGAACTTAAGAAACTCACCAATGTTAAGAAGAAAAATCTCACTAAGAAGGAATTTACTGCTGTAGAATCTTTACGGAATAACGATGAAGTTATCATCAAACCAGCAGATAAGGGGGGTGGGGTTGTCATTATGAATAAAGGAGATTATGTACAGGAAATTAATAAACAACTGGGAGACCAACAAACATATAAAAAATTAAGGAGTGACCCCACCCCAAATGTAACTAAGCAGTTATTTGAACTGGTAAATAAAGAGTTCAATAAGGGGATTCTTTCTAAGAACGAAATGGAATATGTATGTATCCAGGATCCGGCTATTCCAACGATCTACGTACTCCCTAAAGTACACAAACATCCCACTAAACCACCAGGGAGACCTATCATCACGGGGGTGAATAGTATCACCTCCAATCTTTCAGCGATGGTAGACTTCTTTCTACAACCATTGGTGGTCAAAACAGTCTCCTTTTTAAAAGACACTGGAGATGTGTTGAGAAAGCTGGAAGAAATATCCTGGAATGAAAATTGTATTCTAGTTAGTGCTGATGTTACTAGCCTATATACAATTATTGAATGGGAACGGGGTAAAGAAGCCGTCACCCATTTCCTCAATACTAGTGATTATTCAGAAGATCTCCAAAATTTCATTATAGAGTCTATAGATTTCATTCTTAAAAATAATTATTTTTATTTTAACGGGTGTTATTATCTTCAAATTAGGGGAACCGCCATGGGCACCAGGTTTGCCCCCCAGCTACGCCAATTTATTTATGTCCTATTGGGAAATGAATGATGTTCATTCATCCGTCCTGGGGGCAGGCCTGGTTTGCTGGTGGCGGTTCATAGATGATGTGTTTTTTATCTGGCAGGGAGGGGAAGAGTCTTTTAATTCGTTTTGCCGTAGTCTCAATCAGAATACGTATAATATAGAATAAACTTTTAATAAGAGTACAGAATCTTTATCATTTTTAGATTTGGTTATATATATAGAAAATGGATTAATATGCACTAAAACACACAGAAAACCAACAGATTCTAACTCATATATTGAAATATCAAGTGAACATCACAAAAGATGGTTGGAAAATATTCCTTTGGGCCAGTTTACAAGATTAAAAAGAAACTGCACTAATACAAGCACTTTTCATGAACAAACAAATGAAATGACTACACGCTTTGCTCAAAAAGGATACCCTAGACATCTTTTGGAAACTGCAAAACAAAAAGTTCAAATTATAGATAGAAAAGACCTTTTAAAAGAAAAACCCAAACCCATAGAAAAAGACACTCGATATGAATGGGCCTATATTACTAAATATGGTGCCCATCATAAAAAGGTAGAAGGTATTATAAGAAAAAATTGGAGGATTTTGAAGGATGACCCGATCTTGTGCGATATTATACCTGACCAACCCAGTTTTATTTATAAAAAGGCTTCATCCCTTAAGAATATGTTGGTACAGAGTGCGCTGAAAAATGAAAAGGGGGCCAGCGAACGAAGTATTGGATTCCATCGTTGTGGAACGTGCCTTATGTGTAAATCAACCACGAAAAATGGGATAGAGAGAAAAACTACACAATTTGAAGTAGGGGGAAAAAAATATAAAATAAGAGAATTTATCACCTGTCACTCACGTAATGTGATCTACCTCATAGAGTGTAACTGTGGTAAACTCTATGTAGGTAAGACCACAAGAAGTCTAAAAATGAGAACTGCAGAACATGTGTATAACATTAAAAAGGGACTCAACACCCACCCATTATCAGAGCATTTCTCTTTGGTTCACAATAAATGTGAAAAAGGAATCAAGAGATTCCTAGGTATCCAATTGATTAAGGGCAATTGGAAATATAGAAATGTAGAAAAGACACTTGCACAGAGTGAAATGAGGTGGATTTTTAGTTTAAATACCTTACAACCTGAAGGACATAACTCGGATTTTGAGTTAAGATGGTTTTTAGAGTAAATGTTTGTTCATCTTATCTGTATTATTAACATTTTAGTACATATATGTGAAACTCTCTCTAATCTTTTACTTCTTTTTTTCTTTTTATTAAATATGCATGAGGATAACTGTGGAGATACAAAAGATGCCTATCTCCCGGTATTAGGGATGGACTGGCCCGGAATATAAAGTACGGCAAAGGAAGGTTGAGGAGATATGGCATCAGAATTATCCTCATTGAATCAAACTCATATATGAAGACAGAATCTATAAAAGTGGAAGTGCTCCTTCTTATACGATTATCTCTAGTGGAACGCACGTCATACTTCCTGAATGAATGGAAAGATTCTTTCAAAATGGCCACGATATGGAACGCAGCGGTGGAACGCACACGTCACTTCCGGTCAGCGAAAACGGAAGTCCAGCGCTCCTTCAATCGATCTAGGAGTTTGAGGAAACATCCACTAGTATAGATGGACCTTTTTTCTTTTTGGTGATTTGTGTGAAGAGTAATATGCACTATGCACCTTTAGGAGGGAATTGCAAATAGAATTACCGGAAGTTTTATACAAAACGTACACGTCACTTCCGGTCGACGAATCTGGAAGCGGAAATTGCTCTAATTGTACTAATTGTTAAGGGTATATATATCTGGTTCTTTCTGATCCATGTCATCCAAGCTTGAAAAAGGAGATTGCACTCCGAAACGCGTCGTTTGGACGATATGGATACCTGCTTGTGAGTGTATCGCTGGATTCCCTACTCTACCTCTTAAAGATAAAAGCTTATTTGCGGTGGTGCCATCTGAATTCCACCGGGACTTGATTGCTTTTTTGCCATAAAAGCTATCTGCCCACCGCAAATTTAAAAGAGGGTGAGAAATATATATATCTTTTTGGGATCAGTGCAATATACCTCATGTATGTTTTATATGTTTTTATGTCATTTCTGTAATAAATTGTGTTTTATTTATAAACACTTATGCCATTTGTCATCTTTGTCACAAAAGGCGCCTATGTACACATAAAAAATCTTTTTTCTGCTATTGTATTAAATGTCTACTATCCCACCTTAATTGAACAAATATCGTGTGCTTTGTACTTAGCGTCCGTATTCCTACGCAACCTTGCGTAACCACGCGACCAGCATGCCTTTTACACTACAAGCGCTCTACCACACAGTCTCTATAAATGTGAACAATACTAACTATAATCGCTCACTTAACACAACACCCAGTTTTTTTTTCTTCTGTATAACAACCAGGCCAGAACTGCGTGTCATGTCTATAATTACTCCCTTAAATACATTTATTTTTAATTTAACTGTATAGCAAACAAATGTATCCGATTTCACACAGATCTATAATGACTGCAATAATCTATAATTTAAATGATATGATTCAGATTGGATAGCTATCTTGCAGAACATACACTGATATAAATATACACATAATTATAATAATATTATATATATGTATCATTCACTGTCCTTCTATGAGACACCTTACCTCTTCACTGCCTCTAATTTTCATATCAAAGATATTTGCTTTTCACTACTAAAAAAAAGTAGTTACACAGGTTAATTTGCATTTCAATGGCTATACTCCCTAGTAAGCAGACTCTACAAATCTTGGAAGAAAAGAGAAAAAAACAAAACAAAACCTCTTTCCTTTTTCTATCTGTGTGCAACCCACCACTTGATGTAAGGTAAAAACGCACAGACAAGGAGGAAAAAAAAACACTTATCTCACCATTTACTCTCACTAGGCACAATTGAAACTATTTGTAATTGACTATGGCATGGGTTAATTAAATGCATTGGTAACTCATAAATGGTGCTTGATGTGACAAGGGAAACTGATTGTTCTGAGCAGACTGAAAATCAGCTATTTAGAAAGTGACCTTCCTAAAATGGCCACTGCTCCTCCCCCTTCCACATCCATGAGGTTTACACAAGATGGTGGACAGGCCATGTGGTTAGGCCAAAATGGAAGACAAACCATGTGGCTCCTTTGTCACAAAGAAATCACAAATTATACAAGCACTAGAAGTTACTTTAGGCCTGAGTTTAAAAAAAAACTATATCAAGGCTATGCAGCAACTTTTAAATGTACTTTTAAATCTACTTAACAGATAAACAATCCAATCTGAATCAAACACAATACAGGTTGAGTATCCCATATCCAAATATTCCGAAATACAGAATATTCCGAAATACAGACTTTTTTGAGTGAGACTGAGATAGTGAAACCTTTGTTTTCTGATGGCTGAATGTATACAAACTTTGTTTAATACTCAAAGTTATTAAAAATATTGTATTAAATGACCTTCAGGCTGTGTAAATAAGGTGTATATGAAACATAAATGAATTGTGTGAATGTACACAAACTTTGTTTAATGCACAAAGTTATAAAAAATATTGGCTAAAATTACCTTCAGGCTGGGTGTATAAGGTGTATATGTAACATAAATGCATTCTGTGCTTAGATTTAGGTCCTGTCACCATAATATCTCATTATGGTATGCAATTATTCCAAAATACGGAAAAATCCGATATCCAAAATTCCTCTGGTCCCAAGCATTTTGGATAAGGGATACTCAACCTGTATGACTTATTTGAACTTTGTTTTGCAACAATAAAAATACGCTTTAGCATCTTAAATATTATGAGAAACACATTGTCCCTTGAATTTCATATCATCAGCTTACTGATAACACAACAGAACACACAGATATGATTTCTCAGCGTCACAATGTGTCCACCATAAGCTGATTGACCACAGCGTCGCGTTTGTAATGTACAGTGCATCATTAAGACCGTGATATCGCGGACGCAGCCCTCATCTGTAAATACCAAATTGCTCTCTAACAAATATTTAAAATGCCCGCTCTAATATATACTGTAGACGCCTGCACATCTTATTACCATGTGCCATGAATGTGCACTATACATCGCAAAACACTGCATCCCATAAGAGAAAAGAATACACCCACACCTTATCTGAGTTCCAAAGCTCATTGATGTATATATTTGTTATTAAAAGGATATGTATTCATTATATCACAATGTACAGTATACATATAGTTACATGGTTACTATTTATACAGTAAGCAGTTAATACAAAATACATACAGTTACAGGCCAGCGATACAATTACCATATCTTTCTCATATAAATTCTTCCCTCCATATCACTCTTTCTCTCTCTGTAAATAAATACAGGAACTGGGCAGACAGCATCTCGAACAGCACCCAGGGAAGGACAGAGACTCCTGTGTGTCTCTTCAGCAATGTGCTATATAGTTTGGGGGAGTGCACACATCTAGTCTAAGGGAGGGAACTTTCTCATTCATGATGAGTCACTGGTCTATTCGTATGCTAACCAGGTTCAGCCTTGAAGACATCAAAAGGGATGGCCTTAGTTTCCTGTCCATTGTTCTAATAGGAGTGACTTTAGCTTTCATACATTTAATCATAACTACTTGTTGTAATGTCCTACAACTTAATAACAAGTATCAAATGAATCTACACATTAACCTGGTTACTGTTATACCAAGCACAACATGTCTATCTTGCTCTGCTCCAATAATACACATACATGACGTTACTCCATTATATAATTTGAAATCATTATGATGTCTGGCGCTTGATATTATTATAATTATGTGCTGTATGAAATATGTGTCGAATCCATCTCTGTGGCATGTCCGTGTAAATTCATGTGTTACCATATATTGCTGTGCTTGCTGCGCGTATTTGCAAGCATAGCGACTTATAATGTGTGGAGTCTGTATGTTCTGTCTATGTAATATTTTTGACTTCGACACAGCATATCTATTTGTGACATGCTTTTGTCAGGTTCTAGACCATCAAAGCAGTATATTTTCAAGAGATTCTGGTGTCATTATTATGTGTCTGAAGGTCATTTCATATTATTAGCTACATTCAAACCTTATGAAATGTTGTTACAAATTGTTTCAGGTAAATTATCTTTTTTTATGTTCGTCCTTAAAAACACTGTTTATTTTAACAACAATGAAACTTTGTTTCAAGTAGAAGCCAAACAGGAGCGTGTATTTCACACCATTTTTTTGCTAAACTGCATGACTGCATAACCAACTACAGACCGGTATCAAACCTTCCTTTCCTAGGAAAGGTTATTGAGAAAGTGGTTGCAAATCAACTGGATACCTGCCTGACAATCCATGATATTTATGATCAATTTCAATCAGGATTCAGGAGAAGACATAGCACTGAAACAGCCCTTGTGTGTGTGTTAAATGATCTTCTGATGGCAAGAGACAGAGGTGACTGTTCAATATTAATCCTTCTAGATCTCTCGGCAGCATTTGATACCGTGGACCATGGGCTTCTGACTGAGCGACTGATACATTTCTGTGGTCTGGATGGCACAGTCCTAAACAGGTACAAATCATTTCTCACAGGCAGGTCACAGAGAGTATCGTCTGGATTATACTCATCACCACCAGTGCCATTGCCATGTGGTGTCCTACAAGGTTCTATACTATCCCCCATGCTTTTTGCAGTATACATGCTTCCATTGGGCGAAATAATCAGGCGCCATGGCCTGGTCTACCACTGCTATGCAGATGATACACAACTGTACTTGTCCTTTGCTCCGGACACTGATAACCCAATAGCAACCCTAAATGGCTGTCTAGCTGAGCTACAGAAGTGGATGAGCGCCAGTTGGCTGCGACTAAACCCGGATAAAACAGAGGTCCTTATGATACGACCGCAACATCAAAGGACAAGACTGCAGCATAGCCAACCAACTGGAATTACACTCGGGGATTCAGAATTACAGACCAGTGATCATGTGCGGAATCTTGGCGTTGTCCTGGATGGTGGCTTGACACTTAAACATCAGATATCAGCCACAATCAAATCCTCATTCTTTCACCTGAGGAACATAGCCAGAATCAAGCACTTAATTCCCTCAGATGATATGCCAAAAGTCATACATGCATTTGTATTATCTCGATTAGACTACTGTAATGCCCTCTACCTTGGTCTCCCAGCAAAAGAATTGCAACGCTTACAGCTGGTGCAAAACACAGCTGCCAAGCTGTTAACCAACCAGCCCCGTTCTAGCCACGTAACACCCATCCTCTACTCCCTTCACTGGCTGCCTGTGAGATGGCGAATCATCTTCAAGATTGGCTTACTGAGTTTCAAAGCATTACATGACCAGGGCCCAAGGTACCTGAAACAGCTTCTGACCCCATACTGCCCCACTCAATTACTGCGATCTGTAGATGAAGGACTTTTAGCAGTACCTAGAATCTACCGTAATTCATCTGGGGTCGAGCTTTTAGTCATGCGGATCCGACTCTATGGAACTCACTTCCCCGCACAGTGCGAGAGGCCCCAACTATAGAATCCTTCAAAAGTAGACTCAAGACTTTCCTGTTTACTCAAGCATTTCCATAGTGTCCCTTTTAGTATCCTCATGCTTCTGTATTTTATGAAAATGTACTTCATTATTTTCTGTACTATATTATGCTATGTATCTGTTAAGCGCCTTGAGTCCTATTGGAGAAAGAGCGCTATATAAATAAAATTATTATTATTATTAAACTGTGAACTATTAATGTCTGAAGACATTTCTCAAAAAACAAGGACACCAATTAATTCTGTTTTGTTTGCTTAACCAGAGATTTTGAACCGATCCCTTTGAAGAAAATTATGTCTAAAATAACGGGTATGGGTCATTAGAAAGGCAACACTTAGGTCAACAGTCATAAGGTCGACCACTATTGGTTAACATGCAATTGGTGGACAGGGTCACTAGGTCAACATGGTCATTAGGTAGACAAGTACTAAGTCGACAGGTTAAAAGGTCAACAAGAGCTTTTTGGTGATGTTTTCTTTGCAATGTGGTGGGGAAGCCCATTTTGTGGGCTCACTTCGCTGGCCATGCTTCGGACAAGGTGCCTCGCTGCGCTCGGAACAGGATACTACTCCCAATCGTTGTCCACATGGAACATAAAGTATGAAAAAGTTAACAAAAATTTATTTTTATTTGGGGAAAAACTCATGTTGTCCTTTTGACCAGTCAACCTAGTAGATGTCGACCTTATGACATGTCAGCCTACTGCAAGTTGACCAATAGTGGTCAATCTAATGACTGTTGACCTATTGACCGTATCCCCAAAAAACTATGTGAGGGAATCTCCTTAGTCAATGATGAATTTTATAGGAAAAGTCTACGCTGTCGGAGTTTTAGAAATTTTTTCCAATTTTTGGGTTTTGGGGCATGTTCCTCTGGGGAATTACCCGCTTGTTCATGTTCATCTTGTGTTAAGATTTGTGTAAGCCTTTTTTGCTTCTTTATGGGGGCTGCTGGCTGGAACCAGTATGTTAGGGTCTCCTGCCCTGTGCTGCCACGTCGTCATGGCAACCGGGAGACAAGTGCTAGTGGAGTAACCTGAGCGCAGCTGATACTCCGGTTCGGGTCTTTTGCTGTGCAGTGGTTATAGGCTCTGTGCACGGCAGGGGATCCGGTGCTGGTTTTTGTGCTCACAGTCTGTGAGGTCTGAGTGGGGCGTGGACAGCACCTGCTTTATAAGGCCTCTTTTCAGGGTAAGCAGATGCTGCTGAATCTCTGTTGGTTAGTCAGTTCATGAAAGTTAGCCAGTACTGTGTAGCTTTGTATTTGTTTGTTGCTTACTGCAAATAGGCCTGGGGATTTGGTATTACACTCTGCCAATCCAGACCTAGCAGTAAGACTGGAGTCAGTCGTTTAGCTTGCTGGGGTTCTGTTATTACTCTGTGAACTTAGCAAGTTTGCGGCTGTATTCTAACACTTGCCTGTCTAATCCTGTCTCACTGTGCTAGGTGTCAGGGGTCAGTTTAGTGGCAGTAAGCTTAAACCTGTGCACTGCAAGTGAGAATCAGGATTGTGGAGGCTCTCCTTGTGTCTATCATTCCATCTCTGACCAAGGAGTTTACTGCCACACCCGTTGGTAACCCTTTAGGGTTTTGCTGTTGCCCTTAGCAACAGCATTTCGGGTTCTCTACGTATTAAAACACAACATCTTGCTTTTTACATCTGAGCAGTTCTAATACAAGGGAGATACCCAGTTCCTTAGCCTCTGGGCTTCTCTGTTCACTGTGTGTGTATTTTGTTACCCTATCACCTTCTGTGTACGTTATGTCATATTCCCCAGTTTGTCTGTGAGTCCATTTGTTTTGCATAACAGTTCAAACACCAGTACATTCCTGCAGACACTGGAGTGCATAACAGTTCTGACACTAGTACTTTCCTGCAGGCACTGGTGTGCATAACAAATTCAGCAGCCTAATACTCCTGTTGAAATTTTGTGGGAATATGGAGCATACCCCTCAAAATACGTTGCAACAGGTGGTCGATCAGGTGCAGGTCCTGACTCGACAATTTAATGATTTGTCCATTAAAATGCACACCTCCCAGGCTGCTGGCGGAGCTCCCGCAGCAGCAGCACCTGCAGGGGTTAAGGAGCCGAAAGTAAATCTCCCGGATCGTTTTTCTGGAGATCGCTCGCAGTTCTTTTGTTTCAAGGAGAGCTGCAAGCTATACTTCCGGCTTAGGCCTCAGTCTTCTGGGTCGGAGATTCAGCGGGTGGGCATAGTGATTTCCTTGCTACAAGGAGACCCACAGGTCTGGGCATATGGGTTGCAGCCTGACTGTCCGTCGCTTAAAAGTGTTGATGCTTTTTTTACGGCACTGGGCATGTTGTATGATGACCCTGACAAGACGGCCTCAGCCGAGGCTCAGATTTCGATCCTTAAGCAAGGGCGAAGGCCAGTTGAGGTTTACTGTACGGAGTATCGGAGGTTGGCCCATGATACCCAGTGGAATGACCCAGCCCTGAGACACCAGTACCGAAGAGGTCTTTCTAACCAGATAAAGGACCAACTGGTACAATATCCCTTGCCTGATAGCTTGGATCAGCTCATGCAGTTATCCATCCGGGTGGATAGACGGCTGAGAGAGCGTAGGCTTGAAAGGGAGACTGAGATTTCCTTCCTTCCCAAGGGAACCTCAGACTCTGAGGAATTTTCTGAGGAGCCTATGCAGATTGGGGCTACCCGCCTCTCCTCGCGTGAGAAGACGCGGAGGAGACAGCAGGGGTTGTGTTTGTACTGTGGGAATAAAGGTCATGTGGTAGTATCATGCCCAGAAAAGCCGGAAAACTTCAGGGCCTGAGGGTGATGGGAAATATCCTGTCAGGCCAGAAGTCAGAATTTCCCAAGAAGACTTTTATCATTCCGGTGACCTTGAAGATCCTAGGTCAAACTGTCAAGACTGAGGCCTTTGTGGACAGTGGGGCCGACGGGGTTTTTATGGACCGCCAATTCGCCCTAAAACACTCTGTTCCCTTAGTACCCTTGGCATCGGAAATTGAGATTTGTGGGTTAAACGGGGAACCATTATCCCAAGGTAAAATTACCTCTTGCACTAGCCAGATTTCTTTGTTTATTGGAGCCACACACTCTGAAAAATTGTCCTTTTATGTGACTGTCTGTACTTTTGCCCCATTGGTGTTGGGGTTACCCTGGTTAAGGGCCCACAATCCTCAATTTGACTGGGTCTCTGGGGAGATTCTTAGTTGGGGTACTGATTGTTTCAGGAGTTGCTTGAGCCTTCCAGTCAGGCTCTCGCAGCTAAGTTTGCCAGGATTGCCAGGGTGTTATGCAGATTTTGCGGACGTGTTCTCCAAAAAAGTTGCAGAGGTACTACCTCCCCATCGCCCCTATGACTGTGCCATTGATTTGTTGCCAAATGCTAAGCTTCCCAAGAGCAGGTTGTACTCCCTGTCACGTCCTGAGACTCAGGCTATGGCAGAGTACATTCAGGAGAACTTGGCTAAGGGATTTATCAGACCTTCACAGTCTCCAGTTGGGTCGGGGTTCTTCTTCGTGGGTAAAAAGGACGGTTCGTTGCGACCCTGCATCGACTTCAGGGAATTGAACCGTATCACGATTAAAAACTCATACCCACTGCCTCTCATTTCGGTCTTGTTTGACCAGCTTCGTACTGCCACCATTTTTTCTAAGATTGACCTACGCGGTGCGTACAATCTAATCCGAATAAGAGAGGGGGATGAATGGAAGACTGCCTTTAATACCCACTCAGGGCATTATGAATATTTGGTGATGCCTTTTGGGCTCTGTAATGCCCCGGCAGTCTTCCAGGATTTCATGAATGATGTGCTCAGGGAATATTTGGATAGATTCTTAGTTGTATACTTAGATGACATCCTAATCTTCTCCCATTCCCTGGAGGAACATCGGAAGCATGTACGCTTAGTCCTCCAGAAACTCAGAGACCACCGGCTTGGGGCGAAGCTGGAGAAGTGCGAATTTGAAGTTCAGCAAATCGCATTTCTAGGATATATTATCTCCCCAGAAGGTTTCCAAATGGAGGGTTCCAAGGTACAGGCAGTCCTGGATTGGGTGCAGCCCACTAGTTTGAAGGCGCTTCAGCGTTTCCTGGGCTTTGCGAATTTTTATAGACGATTTATCGCTGGATTTTCGTCTATAGTGGCGCCCTTGGTGGCACTCACTAAGAAAGGGGCGGATGTTGCTCACTGGTCTTGTGAGGCTAAAGCGGCTTTTGCCCGTCTCAAAAGGGCATTTGTTTCGGCCAAGGTGCTGCGACACCCAGATCCAGAGCGTCCTTTTGTGGTGGAGGTGGATGCCTCTGAGATGGGTATTGGGGCAGTGCTTTCTCAGATGGGAGTGTCTGATAATCGCCTTCATCCCTGTGCTTACTTTTCCCGTAAATTTTCGCCTGCCGAGATGAATTATGACGTGGGTAACCGGGAATTGTTGGCTATTAAGGATGCACTCGAGGAGTGGAGACACTGGCTTGAGGGGGCTAAGTTTGTGGTCTCAATTCTCACTGACCATAAGAATCTGGCATATTTAGAGTCAGCGAAGCGTCTCAATGCCAGGCAGGCACGATGGGCTTTGTTTTTTGCTCGCTTTAATTTTTTGATAACATATCGCCCTGGGTCAAAAAACATCAAGGCTGATGCGCTCTCGCGGAGTTTTGCTCCAATCCAGGAGACCACAGAGGAGCCGTTGCCCATTGTTTCCCCATCATGTATTAAAGTGGGCATTACCCAGGACCTCTTATCATTAGTCCTTAGAGCACAGGAGCAGGCTCCTCCAGACCTTCCGGTAGGTCTTTTGTTTGTGCCTCCTAGGTTAAGACAGCGAGTGTTCCTGGAATTCCATGCCAAGAAGTCGGCAGGTCACCCGGGTATTGCCAGAACTCGGGAGTTGCTATCTAGGGCGGTGTGGTGGCCCTCGGTGGCTAAGGATGTGGATCAGTGGGTTCGGGCATGTGACATCTGTGCCCGAAATAAGACTCCTAGAGGGGTTCCTGTTGGCCCATTACATCCACTCTCTATCCCATCTAAGCCATGGACCCACATTTCAATGGATTTTGTGGTGGACTTGCCCAAATCCTCGGGGATGACAGCCATCTGGGTTGTCGTTGACAGGTTTTCGAAGATGGCGCACTTCGTTCCACTGGTTGGGCTGCCATCAGCCAGACGCCTGTCTGAATTATTTATGCTGCATGTTGTGCGTCTCCACGGGTTGCCACTTGATGTGGTCTCTGACCGCGGATCCCAGTTTGTGGCCAAATTCTGGAGGGCACTTTGTTCCGATCTCCAGATTTCTGTCAGCTTGTCGTCAGGCTACCATCCGCAGTCTAATTGGCAGACTGAAAGGGTGAACCAGTCCTTGGAGCAGTTCCTCAGGTGTTATGTCTCCAAGTGTCAGACTGACTGGGTTGCTCATCTGTCCATGGCGGAGTTTGCCTATAACAACGCGGCTCACTCTGCTACAGGGATCTCTCCCTTCCTTTGTGTGTATGGGCATCATCCTAAGGCCAATTCTTTTGACCCCCTGGACTCCACGCCTGGTGGTTCCTCTGTGGTTTCGGTCCTTTGAGGTATTTGGCGGAAAGTGAAGAAAGCCCTTGTGTCTGTGTCATTAGTGAGCAAAAGGGTTTTTGATAAGCGGAAAAGACCCTGCAGCTTCAAATTAGGAGACTTCGTCTGGTTGTCTACCAAGAATTTGAAGTTGAGACAGCCATCTCATAAGTTAGGGCCCCGGTTCATCGGCCCTTATAAGATCACCAGGGTTATCAATCCGGTGGCATTTCAGTTAGATCTGCCCCGTTCTTTGGGTATCAATAAAACATTTCATTGTTCCCTTTTAAAACGGGCGATTAGTAATCCTTCTTCCAGTGGAAGACCTTCCCCTCTTCTGATACGTGGCCAGAGGGAGTTTGTTGTTGAAAGGATTCTTGACTCCAAGGTGGTTCGGGGTCGGCTGTCATTTTTGGTGCACTGGAAGGGGTATGGCCCGGAGGAGCGGTCGTGGGTGCGCAGTTGTGATCTTCATGCCCCCAGACTGATACGCTCTTTCTTCTCGCAGTTCCCCGATAAACCCGGTGGTAGGGGTTCTTTGACCCCTCGTCAGAGGGGGGGTACTGTTAGGGTCTCCTGCCCTGTGCTGCCACGTCGTCATGGCAACCGGGAGACAAGTGCTAGTGGAGTAACCTGAGCGCAGCTGATACTCCGGTTCGGGTCTTTTGCTGTGCAGTGGTTATAGGCTCTGTGCACGGCAGGGGATCCGGTGCTGGTTTTTGTGCTCACAGTCTGTGAGGTCTGAGTGGGGCGTGGACAGCACCTGCTTTATAAGGCCTCTTTTCAGGGTAAGCAGATGCTGCTGAATCTCTGTTGGTTAGTCAGTTCATGAAAGTTAGCCAGTACTGTGTAGCTTTGTATTTGTTTGTTGCTTACTGCAAATAGGCCTGGGGATTTGGTATTACACTCTGCCAATCCAGACCTAGCAGTAAGACTGGAGTCAGTCGTTTAGCTTGCTGGGGTTCTGTTATTACTCTGTGAACTTAGCAAGTTTGCGGCTGTATTCTAACACTTGCCTGTCTAATCCTGTCTCACTGTGCTAGGTGTCAGGGGTCAGTTTAGTGGCAGTAAGCTTAAACCTGTGCACTGCAAGTGAGAATCAGGATTGTGGAGGCTCTCCTTGTGTCTATCATTCCATCTCTGACCAAGGAGTTTACTGCCACACCCGTTGGTAACCCTTTAGGGTTTTGCTGTTGCCCTTAGCAACAGCATTTCGGGTTCTCTACGTATTAAAACACAACATCTTGCTTTTTACATCTGAGCAGTTCTAATACAAGGGAGATACCCAGTTCCTTAGCCTCTGGGCTTCTCTGTTCACTGTGTGTGTATTTTGTTACCCTATCACCTTCTGTGTACGTTATGTCATATTCCCCAGTTTGTCTGTGAGTCCATTTGTTTTGCATAACAGTTCAAACACCAGTACATTCCTGCAGACACTGGAGTGCATAACAGTTCTGACACTAGTACTTTCCTGCAGGCACTGGTGTGCATAACACAGTAGCAACAGAATTTTCTTGGTAAAACCCCTCTTGACATTCTTTTATTTTTAACTCCAGCAGTTTCTTCAAAGAATCTGCTATCGAACTTAAACTGGTGTTAATTTGGAGTGTATTTTGCTCTTGGATCCCTACCAATGTGCTGAGTGTACTCTTAATATCCTCCAATCCTTGCACCATATGTCCAATTTCACCATGTAATACCTCTTTAAAATCAGACATGGAAGTTAAAAACATATCGTTCATATGCTGAAATAGATGGTTGTTTGCCAAGTCAATGTGTGTTGCACTATTAATTTGGCCTGGCTCTTTGCTTGTTTCCCCTACAAAAATGGTAGATTGGTTGGACTGCTCAGCATTCTCATTAAATGATTCAGAAATGGGACTATTTTCAGATACATAAAAACAATCTGAGTATGCTCCTTCTTCCATATTGATGACATTTTCAAGGGTGCAGTATTCCCTTTCCGACGGCTCGTCTCCTGAAATAACAATCTCTGGTAAATTGATCTCTGAAAAAAAATCCAAACAAAAACAAAAGGTTTTACCAAAAATTTTGGATCGCTAGCATAACCGTCCGACATCAGAAAAACAAACCTAGAATACAATTATGCATAAGTTGCAGAAATCTACTTGTGTAAAAAAGTTATTACCATACAATAATTAACAATGAAAACAACTATAATGTGTACTTTTCTTGTTCATTACATATTTATGCATTATTAACTTGCTAACATTGTCTTAAATTCAAAGACGTTAGAAAATCAAAATTGTGAACTCATGTGTTTGATAAGATACGTTGTCCAGACACCACAGGTCTTTGCTTAGGGATGGGTTTTCAGGAGCAAATCATGCCAATGGAGTCTATGTTGGAGGTGCAGAATTATACAGTAGTCTAATTTCAAAGATAATATATGATTTCGTCATATACAAGGCAAAGCCATCCATGTTCTGCGGAACAGACCTTTTGACATGGTGGACTAAATTTTAATATCGAGCATAATACAAGACCATGTCTGAACCCACAAACACTTTCCAAAAATAAAGCTAAAAACAGTCACCTGGAACTGTCTCAGGTGTCGGAATGGAAGACTGTAACTCAATTAAATCCATACTAATTTGTGTGGGAATTATTCGGTGGCTTGTTGCACTTCTAAAAAGAGGATAAAAATACAAATGTACAAAATACAAACATGGAATCTTAGTCACAATAATAGCTTTAAAAAACATTTCCCATATTAGCTACAGCATGAGTATTGATCACAGTGTAAGTTTCATTTTCCTGAGGTTGCGGATGTAGTTACACAGAATATAAATCAAAAGCTAATCTGCTGACAAACATGGTTTCCTATAGGGCATGTCAAAAGGTTACATGCAGAGGACTCACTGGCGGTAAATGAGACTTTAAAGGGAAAAAGTAAATCAACAAGTGGACTATCGTAGAAGGGTAGCAGGTTTTAAGTAAAAAAGAAGACCATCACCACTTACAGTTTTTGTAATCTAATTAATGTGGACAGTATTGATAGTGTTATGCCCATATAAAACATCCCAGTTACTTAAACAAATTGTTTTAACAAAAAAGGATATGATCAAAAATCAGAAAAGAGTCTTGAAGTTAGTGTATACTCATTCAACCCCTACTCAAGTTGACCTTGGACAGACAACTACCTCAGTAGAGTTTCGGGACCAAATTCAAACCTTAACAAAGCCACTATCTAAATCAAACGGATAAGAAATATTCCTTATTGCAAAAAAACACCACTAGCTATGACCCTGCTGCTTTAAAAAAAAAATCGAACTCCTTTGTTTCATATTATTAACCCAAAATTTAATAAAAAGATAAATAAAGTATGCAAACCTTAAATTCCATTAAAAATATATTCGGACTTTGGGGTTAATAGTTTACCTGGTAAACAGTTTTTGGATGACGCTTGACAGAAGGAACTTACAAAAATAGTAAAAAATTAAATTTAAAATTTAGTAATTATTACTGAAAGTGTTTAAAAAAAAAAAAGTTTGACAGATTTCTAAAAAAAACTCCAAGCCACAATCGGCATAAAAATATATTGTGCAGCAAACTGAATTCCACATATGTAACTTTGTAACTTTCACAAAGATCTTCACCAACATCTGTGCCCACTATTGACGGGCTCCAGAGCAGACATGACTGTGACTAGCCACAAAGTTTGTACAATACAGCTAAAAACATACCATCACAAGATATAAAACATTCATGCTGCATTTGCAGTGTTACCCTGACATGCTAAACTGCCCATCCTACACATATATTGGTACCTTGCGTCATACTAGAATATAACACACATATCACAGAAATACAGAGGTGACAAAAAAAGGACGTAACTAAAACTACATATCATAACACTTGGATGTGTAAAAAAGTTTGTTAGCGTGGTAAACAAGTGACCATTGCACCCACCACTACAGTGGAGGACAACTAATGTATTTGTGATTAGCCCAGCTATGTCAGTCTAAACCATGGATAGATTGCAGAGCTGTCCTCAGCATTCCTACGCGGGTACGGTCATTAGGACGACAACACTTAGGTCGACACACATGTTGACCTAAGTGTTGTCAACCTAACGACCCATACCCTTCCTACACAAAACATGCAAGATTAATAGATTCAGGAAATTGAAAAAAGTAAGTTAAGCTACTAACCTTTGTCTTTGGAATGTTTTTTTTTTTGGAAATACCATTTCCTTCTTTGCTGTACTCCATCTGAATTTGATCTGTGGGCATTACAAAATCAAATCAAATCATAGTCTTAAAATAACACAATCTCAAAACTAGTATACTAAGCTAAAGACTGTTGTGATACAATGATGACACAGATGCATTTTGCCACGGAGAGGCACTTTATATGGCTATAGTGGAGGGTCTTTTAAAGATTATCCTCTCCAAATAAGGACTAGACACAAAGTTACAAAAAACACCAGGCAGGCACAACAAATACAGGCAGTGGAATCACATCTATATACACACACCAGTATGACCCAAAACAACACTGTATGGGGCTGCTGTACCCATATATGTCTGAAAAAAACCAGGGATAAAACCTCTATTGCAGATAAAAAAAAACTAACATATGGTCAAAATACAGACCACAAAAAATTGTCAAAATAATATATCAGACAGTGTATATGCATCAAAAAATCAATCATGATCTATCAGCAAACAGACATTGGTGCACTCTGAATGATTTCAAACTAGTGATGTGCACCGAACATTTTTCGGGTTTTGTGTTTTGGTTTTGTATTAGGTTCCGCGGCCGTGTTTTGGATTCGGACGCGTTTTGGCAAAACCTCCCTGAAATTTTTTTGTCGGATTCGGGTGTGTTTTGGATTCGGGTGTTTTTTTACAAAAAACCCTCAAAAACAGCTTAAATCATAGAATTTGGGGGTCATTTTGATCCCATAGTATTATTAACCTCAATAACCATAATTTCCACTCATTTCCAGTCTATTCTGAACACCTCACAATATTATTTTTAGTCCTAAAATTTGCACCGAGGTTGCTGGATGACTAAGCTAAGCGACCCAAGTGGCCGACACAAACACCTGGCCCATCTAAGAGTGGCACTGCAGTGTCAGACAGGATGGCACTTCAAAAAATAGTCCCCAAACAGCACGTGATGCAAAGAAAAAAAGAGGTGCACCAAGGTCGCTTTGTGACTAAGCTAAGCGACCAAAGTGGCCGACACAAACACCTTGCCCATCTAGGAGTGGCACTGCAGTGTCAGACAGGATGGCAGATTTAAAAAATAGTCCCCAAACAGCACATGATGCAAAGAGAAAAAGAGGTGCAATGAGGTAGCCGTGTGGCTAAGCTAAGCGACCCAAGTGGCCGACACAAACACCTGACCCATCTAGAGTGGCACTGCAGTTTTCTAACGAGAGGATGAGTGCTTCCATCCTCATGTGAATCTGAACCACTAGCCATGAACAATGGGCCGGAGCCTCAGCCGTTCCTTGTCACTCCGTGTCGTAAATGGCATATTGGCAAGTTTACGCTTCTCATCAGACGCTTTTAATTTTGATTTTTGGGTCATTTTACTGAACTTTTATTTTTTGGATTTTACATGCTCTCTGCTATGACATTGGGCATTGGCCTTGGCAGACGACGTTGATGGCATTTCAACGTCTCGGCCATGACTAGTGGCAGCAGCTTCAGCACGAGGTGGAAGTGGATCTTGATCTTTCCCTATTTTACCCTCCACATTTTTGTTCTCCATTTTATAATGTGTGGAATTATATGCCAGTAATATATCAATAGCAATGACCTACTGTACCGTACTGCTATATATTATAAACTGGTGGTCAGCAAAATTATGCACTGTCCTCCTACTATATATACTGCGCAAAACTTAAATGCACCACAGATATGGATGGATAGTATACTTGACGACACAGAGGTAGGTAGAGCAGTGGACTACTGTACCGTACTGCTATATATTATATACTGGTGGTCAGCAAAATTATGCACTGTCCTACTACTGCGCACAACAACTAAAATGCACCACAGGTATGGATGGATAGTATACTTGACGACACAGAGGTAGGTAGAGCAGTGGCCTACTGTACCGTACTGCTATATATTATATACTGGTGGTCAGCAAAATTATGCACTGTCCTCCTACTATATATACTGCGCAAAACTTAAATGCACCACAGGTATGGATGGATAGTATACTTGACGACACAGAGGTAGGTAGAGCAGTGGACTACTGTACCGTACTGATATAATACTGGTGGTCACTGGTCAGCAAAATTCTGCACTGTCCTCCTACTATATACTACAATGCAGCACAGATATGAAGCGTTTTTCAGGCAGAGAACGTATAATTCTGGTGGTGACTGGTCAGCAAAACTCTGCACTGTCCTCCTACTATATAATACTGGTGGTCCCCAGTCCCCACAATAAAGCACACTGAGCACAGATATTTGCAGCACACTGAGCACAGATATGGAGCGTTTTTCAGGCAGAGAACATAGATATTTTCAGCACACTGAGCACAGATATTTGCAGCACACTGAGCACAGATATTTGCAGCACACTGATCACAACTGAGAGAACGCTGCACACGTCCTCTCCCTATCATCTCCAATGCACGAGTGAAAATGGCAGCGACGCGCGGCTCCTTATATAGAATACGAAGCTCGCGAGAATCCGACAGCGGGATGATGACGTTCGGGCGCGCTCGGGTTAACCGAGCAAGGCGGGAAGATTCGAGTCCGCCACGGGAACCGTGTAAAATGGGTGAAGTTCGGGGGGGGTTCGGATTCCGAGGAATCGAACCCGCTCATCACTATTTCAAACACACATTAAGACCACTGAGTTATGATTGTCAGCAAAGCCCAGTATTTTTAACACCTCCAGCATTGAATGTTAATCACAATTACCTATAAAAAAAAAATTATAATAAAAACGACAAAATAATAAAAACTCACCAGAAATTGAGCTATTTTTCCCAGTGTCCAATCCGCCTGGAACTCCAACTACAGAGGCTAATTTAATGATTCCCTTCAGTCTTATCTCCCAATGCAAGTAGTCAAAAATTTTGGCAGGTCCACCACCAGTACCACTTACATAGTTTTTCTCCTTTGCCATTTTCTTTTTAACTGTACTTTTGCAATCGTGGTATCTCTTGCGACACATACTCGCTGTGTGTATACAGGTGCCAAGTGAGCTAACATTTTTAGCGATGTCACACCAAATTGCTTCCTTACACTCGACTGAATAATTCAGTCCTTCCAAATAATTTGTCATAATTTCTCAATACTCCATCAATGAGGGTCTCATTTTCTTCAGTGGTGAATTTGTGGGAGCGCAGACGCTCCTCAGAATTTTTTTTTTTTTTTTGAGTGTCTGAGGTTTTTCAGAGGTATCAAGCTGCTGAGACATGGTAACACTTTCATCTTCAGGGAGTGGGTGAGGACGAGGACGTGCGGATTGGAGCTGCAATTTGAAGTGGCTGGAGACGTTTTATCACTGGGACTTTGCTGTGACTATGCCTAAAAGTTGTTTCTTCAGCAGCAGCCCATCTCCATAAGAGTGTCTTCTATCCTCTACATGCTGTTTTTTATTCTTTGTTTGTGAGTGCATTTTTTATTAAATTGCTTGTCTTTTAAGACGGTGTTGCACTATCATTTTTTTCTTCTTTAAGTTATCTATGAAGGAGGTTTGTTCCATTGAGTGACAGCTGCTTTCTCAGTACTTCTGATTATCTACACGCAATATTAATACTGCTTTCATGTGAGTGGGACCAAACAAATTAAAAACTTTGTTTTTTCATAACAGAGTTGCACTATGTTCTGTATGTTTTTTGCATTTTAGACATATATGAGTTCCACTATTTATGAGAACCGATCTGACTACATTACTGTGTACACTATATGAGTTCTACCACCTATGAGAACCGAATCTGACTACTTTACATTGTGTAAGGATTTTGTTTTGAGGGTATTAAGTAGCGCCACGTGGAGCCACATCTACTGTTTTATTACACTATTGTGAATCACGGTGAAAGGTTCTTTTGGTCTCCAAGGGCTGCTATTAGTATTTAAGCGCACTAAGGGTCTATTTTTCTTTGTTCTAACAGATGAACATTCACCAGACATTATGCCTATGTAAAAAAATTACGCAAGAAAAGCATACAATATAGGTGAGAGGTACTAAACAATTGTGGACTAACAAATCAAAGCAGAGGCAACCCTCTATTGGCCCACATACCAGTGTACAAATTAGTCGATCAAGGTATAGATTGTAAGCTTTGCGAGCAGGACCTTCCTACCTCTATGTATGTCTGTTTTTACCAAGTTGTGTTCTATTACTGTTGTTCTAATTGTAAAGCACAACGGAATATGCTGCGCTATATAAGAAACTGTTAATAAATAAAATAATACCAAGGGTTTTCAATAACATATAATTTCCTAAAGCTGCATTAGACATTGCACACATAGCTACATCGTGAGGCAAACCAAAGTTTGAAAACAACGAGTGTGGTTAAATTGCACAATTAGGTGTTTTTATAACAGCAATATACTTAATTACAAAATAAAAATAAGCAAGTCATGGTCAAATTCACAACAGCTGACTCAACATCTGGAAAATCAGGCACTAATAAAAGGAGCATTGTGCAGACTAATGCCCAGTTCACACTGCACAAATGACCCTGCTGCAAACATGAAATTGGCCCGCAAGACATGGGTCGCTGTGCAGTGAAAAAGGGTCACAAGAACTGGTAATAGACACCAGGATTATTAAAGGGTCATGACTCATTACCGGGATAATACCAAGCCATGCAGAATAGATTTGATTTAAATAGCCCAAAACATCCCAGCAACCGCTCAAAACAGAGAGTGGCGGTGTGGAAATGATCTCTTCTCCAACACCCCCTCCACACCCGACCCCACCTCTGTCCTCAGATGGCCACGACATATTTCCAAGTCGGGAAGCCATCATATTTACACTGCACTGGCCCGATGCCCGGACACAGCCGGAAATGACCCGGCTCCAACTCACGGTTGCAACCCAGCAATTGCAATGTATCTTAAAGCAGTCTACATTACGGTTACAAATTTTTAAAAAAGAGGCAAAACCATCTTATCAAAACAAGACTAACAATTGCAAATGCAGCAATTTTAAATAGTACAGTGCATCCGCCGAAACAGAGCACTTCCTGCCTGTGACAGAAGCCCGTTCT
Source organism: Pseudophryne corroboree (assembly GCF_028390025.1). Taxonomy (NCBI): domain Eukaryota; kingdom Metazoa; phylum Chordata; class Amphibia; order Anura; family Myobatrachidae; genus Pseudophryne; species Pseudophryne corroboree. The sequence continues at coordinate 138,777,847 of NC_086451.1, forward strand.
ACAGTGCATATAGGCAACAAGACAGAGGACAGGAAACAAAGTAAAGAGGGCAGAGTGAAGCCGTCAAGAATGGAGTTTAAAACTGCACATCCAAAATTCAGGAAAGATAACATAGGTTGACCTAAACTGAAATTGGGAGTAAACCCATTGAACAAATTAAAAAAAAGAAAATTACTGAAAACAATAAAGCACTCACACAACACCTACCTGCAGAGGCAGAACTCTGGGAGGCAATGGAGTCATCTGCCGCCGGGCTCCTGCTCTGAAGGGGGGCACCTCTCCTCCCATTCTGTGACACCATTGAATTAAGTTAATTGATAGCTGCCGCTATATTTTCACTATATGAAGTGACTTCTCTGACAATTACACATAACTTTATATAGTTACAATTCTCATGCTTCCTGTACAGGAGCAAATAGCTCCACCAGTAAAGTGTCTGCTGTCAGTATAACAGGTCATGGGGTTCTAATCCTGGGTATGACTGCTAAGAAATGTGTGATTTAAAATAAAAGACAATGAAATGTATATTTACAGTATATACATGTTTTTTTTCATGCACACATACATACATATATCTATCTAAATATAAGGGGGGGGGGGGGGGCAACTAGGATGAACTTGCCTCCGGGCAACTGGGACGAACTTACGCCACTGCCTACCTGTAACACTTTACTTTATTAGATGCCAAAAACAACCTATGCAGATAAGAAAAATCACGGAAAACACTTCCACAATGACCTACAAATAATAAATCAAAGATTAAACATGCAGAAGTTTATAAATCAATACAACACAACTTTCAAATAAAACAAAATAAGGACAATAAAAATACCTACACATTCAAATACAATAAACAAGAAAATATTGTTTGAGGCCACATTTAATAACAGTATTTTAAGAAAAAATATGATAAAGGGTGTTTTCCCAACCTTTTCGCATTTTTGAAAAAAAAACTCCAATGCATTAAAGCGCATTTGGAGTAGTTTAAAAAAAATGCTCCAAACCCTTTAACTCACTATGATTTGATAATCCACAGCGCATTTCCCCTACTTATAATGGGAAATGCAATGTGGACAAATTTAGTAAACAAAATTAAACTGCAATGTACCCTATTTTACACTCACCAGCTCACAATGCAGCACTGCGATAGGCAGCCATTTGCCCAGCTTTTTCTGGCCCGGAAAAGAAAGCTGTGCCGGACCCGACTCTGATGATCAACTGTGTGTGTCCAATTGACACACAAGCATCACAGTGTAAAAAAAAAAAAAAAAACCTGCTCCAGATGTTGGTGTACACTGCTCCAGTGAGTATGGCCTGGCACCAGGTCCCCTATATGCTGTGCTGTGACCCCAGTGCAGTAAAGTGACACTACAAAGCAACAGCGCACTTTACAGCACCGGGGGTCACTACAGCACACAGGAGCCGACGCCTGGCAGCATAGCAAGAGCAACGCGGATCAGCAACGTGGGCTGTTACATATTGTTATATTGTTACATATATTATCCGACTTGGGGGACGAGGATGGAGCGGGGGGGGGGGGGGCTAGTCACGATGGAGGGGAAGGGGGTTGGGCAAATTGGGTACGGCGGATGCGGATGGAAATAAATAGGTCCAAAAGTGAACAATACATTTGTCAAAAAAAGCAGCAAAGACTAAACTAAAAATTTTTTAGCTTATCAACAGCCAAAAGCTGCCTTTTAAAGTGACACTGACAAGGTAAAGGTCCTCCACGATTGATAATCCACAATATAGACTGGAACAGGCCTACTTCTCTAGCCCCCCATACTGCACGTCTAAACATATTTGAGCTGAAAAATCAAACATGGGATAGATACATGTATTGGTTTAATAAAAAACAACAACATTCAAATACATTACACAAATAAAAACAAACAATGTTTTCCAATATGTTAAAAAAAAATAACACCCAAAATAAAAAAATAAAAAAAGATAAAAAAATAATTACCTTAACAACAGCCGGAAAAAAACTTAGATGTACCACAATATAGACTGAAGCAAATCTAGTTCTAGCTCCCAATACTTCACAACTAAAAAAAAAAAAATATATATATATATATATAACACATAGTAGATACATGTATTGTTTTTAAAAAACAATATATATTATAGCGCCACAATGCATGTCACCACAAAACATTTAGCGCAGTATCTGCTGTGGTCCCATTGCAAAGCACTCAGGGTTAAATAAATAATTGCTGGCAAAACAACAACTCCCCCCGCCCCGTACTGGGTAACGTCAACCACCTTGTACCTGATCCCAAATTCCAGATTCTACTCCAGTTCCTAACACACACAGTGGCACTCCAAAGCAATTCATGTAACAATCACACAGACCTGCCAAGATGTCTCTCCCCTTCGGAAAAAAACTGCACTGGCTCCAATTCTCCTACAGAATCCTTTTCAAAAACTCCTCACCCTCACATGGGATCCGGTCTCTAGGTCGACAGTAACTAGGTTGACACTATCTAGGTCGACCACTATTGGTCAACAGTAACTAGTTCGACAGGGTTTCTAGATCGAGGCCAACATGGTCTAGGTCAAAAGGTCGACGTGAGTTTTTCATGATTTTTTACTTTTTTTTTAACCTTTTTATACTTAACGATCCACGTGGACTACAATTGGGAACGGTAACCTGTGCCGAGCGCAGCAGTAGCGGAGCGAGGCACCTTGCCCGAAGCATTGCGAGCGAAGCGAGCCCTGGTAGGGGACACGGTGCACTAATTGGGGTTCCCGGTCACTCTACGAGGAAAACGACACCAAAAACCCCCATAAAAAACTCATGTCAAACTTTTGACCTGTCGACCTAGACCATGTCGACTTACGGACCCTGTCAACCTAGAGACACTGTCGACCAATAGTGGTCGACCTAGACACTGTCAACCTAGTTACTATCTACCTTCCATACCACACCCCCCTCACATACAGGGCCATCTCTAATTCCACTGCTCCCTACATCGTCAACCTCCATTCCCTTCATACTCCCTCCCGCCCCCCTACGGTCGACCATTGACAGTCACCTCTTCTCTGCCCTGGTCACTGCTTCCCATGCTCGAATTCAAGATTTTGTCCATGCTGCACCCCTTCAGTGGAACGCACTCCCCCGCTCCATTAGACTCTCCCCAATCTTGCAAAGCTTCAAACAGACACTAAAATCCCACCGATTCATCAAAGCGTACCCTTCCGATGCATAACCTAGTCCTGAGGCTGCTCCTCCATCCCCCTGCCTCATGCCTTGACCATCTCTGCTTACATCCTGCCATCAGGCTACCTCCCGCTTGCTTGCACCTCATGCCATCTGTCTGTCGCCCCTTCCCACTAGATTGTTAGCTCTTGAGAGTGGGGCCCTCTTTCCGCTTGTAGTCAAAGCCCTCTTCTCAACACATTTCACTCACAGCTCTCTCCTTATCAGTGACCATCTTTACCCGCTTTTTCTCCTGCTGGAAAAGGCTTATCTCCATCTATGACCACCAGCCCCAAGTAGTACGGTGAATACTCCCTCGCTACTTACATCTAAGCTGTATTATGTTTTGAGAATTGTGGTGCTCTTTGTTTCCTGTACTCTATTTTTGTTAGTTATTTACGCTAATGCGAATTTTTTACTTTCTCTACTGTCCTACGTACGGCGCTGCAAAACAATTGTGACGCCTTATAAATAAAATTTAATAATATTAATAATAGATCAGCAGCAGATGCTGAACTAGCAGGGTCTGTGTGATTCATTGCTCAGTCACCTTGGAGTGCCACCGTTGATCTATAGATGTGGTGAGAAGCCCACCGTGACATTTACATCTGAAGTGCAGTGGGTGTAATTAAGTATATAAAGCAGATATATATATATATATATATATATATATATATATATATACACACACACACACACACACACACACACACACACAACACACACACAAACATACATACAGTGCTCGATTTGGAAAATGTGAAGTGGGGTTATGGAAAAGTGAAGGTTGTAATTATGCACACACCAAAGGTGAGTGCACTCAGGGAAAGGGGTATGGTCACTCAAAAGGGGCATTCCCTGAAGTGTAGTGTACCACACCATATACACATTTTGCCCCACATTAGTAACACCCCTTATACTATCTAGTTAGTACTAGTGCCCCTTACACATTATGCCTGCCACTTTTAGCCAAACTTCACATTATGGTAGGAAGTATGAGCCCAAATTCACATTATGCCAGACAGTATAAGCCAAAAATCACACTAACCTATTCACCCACACCCCACAGCACCACTCCCACCGCCTACCCTCTGGCTAAGCCCATGAAGACTGCCTCCCTAACACAGCTGACCTCTGCTGCATGCAGGCTCTTCAGCTGTACCTAAGACACAGCCACAGTCCTGGCAGCGTCTCTCCTCGCCACAGTCCCCCACCTCTACATCTCCTGACTGCTGTCCAGCGGCTAGAGCTCCCAGCCCCTCCACTGGTCTCGGCTACTGGCTGGCTCCTCTGCAGACTCACCATGATAGTGGGTGGATCTGTCCACATGGCAGTAACGCCCCTATGGGAAGTGGCCAATGGTGCAGAAGAGGCCTTCAGTTTCTGCTACTTCCCTGCAGCTCACTGCCAGCCAAACAGAAGCAGGCACTCCGCATTACCTGCTGCTTCCAGAGACCCTTGCCTCTGCATGCGTATGGACAAATATATACACTTGTATATTCACACACACACACACACACACACACACACATTTATATATACATATATAAATACACATACATATAAATATATCTACATAAACATATATATATATATATATATATATACATACACGTACACACATATACACATATATGTATATACGTACATATATACTGTATGTACATATATCCGAGGATCCCACCATTATAATACGTCCAGCCGATAAAGGCGGTGCAATCATCATTCAGGATAAAACACAGTACATTAAAGATCTTGATGATTTATTATCCGACAGCACAACATACAGGAGACTCCAGGGTAATCCGACCACCCGCTATAAATTGGAGGTGGATAAGCTTTTACTACTAGCATACAATCAAGGCAAAATTGATGAGAAAAGCAAAAATGGTTTGATACAAAAATTTCCCAAGGTACCGGTGATCTACTCCTTGCCGAAGATCCACAAGGATGCCAAAAAACCTCCGATCAGGCCCATCATCTCTGCGAGGGACTCTTTGTATTATCCGATTTCAAAGTTCCTCGACCTTATGGTACAACCTTTGGTGATCAACCAAACAACACACCTAAGAGATACAACAGATCTTCTGAACCTATTGATGTCCATGGATGTTCTTCCTGCCGGCACGATCATGTGCACATTGGATGTAAAGAACTTATATTCCGTGATTCCACACACGGAAGGGCTGGCCATTATGAAAACTTTCCTAGAAAACAATAACTTTCAAGCGTTGGATATTGAACTATTCATTACTCTGCTCAAACTCACCCTACAACGTAACTATTTCTTGCACAATGGGAAGTTTTATGAACAAATAACCGGCTGTGCGATGGGTTCTTGCATAGCACCGTCGCTAGCAAACGTGTACATGTTTGCCAAAGAACATCAGTTATTTTTTTCGAATCCTTCAATCAGCACCAATATCCTCCTTTACAAGAGGTATATTGATGACCTGATCTTGTTTTGGTCAGGCGATGAAGAGAGCCTACAACAACTCCTTTCGTCCATCAACTTGGCAGAGTCGCCAATTCGATTCACGTACCAGTATAGCACAGAAGTGATCCATTATTTAGATGTCTCCATCTCCATCAAAGACCGCCATATCCACACTGCTGTCTTTCATAAATCCACTGATCGAAATACTCTCTTGGAGCATGCGACCTTTCACCCGCCGGCCTTGAAAGCAGGACTACCAAAGTCCCAGATGACGAGGGTGGCTCGGATCACCAGTAATCCTGATGAATTGGATTCGGCACTGACACAGGTGGTGGACAAATTTAAAGTCAGAGGGTATCCACACAACAAGCTTCAACAACAGAAAACTGATATGTTGACGAAATCTCGGACATCACTGTTACAGCCGAAACTCAGGGAAACACTTTCAACAAAAATACCGTTGGTCACTGAATACACCACCGCCAGTTCAGTAATTCCCAGAGCGGTTAGTGCGCTGTGGCCTATAGTCAAAAGTGATACCGCATTACCATGCTTCCACAACAAATCAGTCATGCCTAGTTATAGGCGAGGACGAAACTTACGGGACTTGTTAGTCCATACAGATGTTTCACCAAAAATAACCATGTCCACACGTAAAGGCTGTTTTAGATGCCCGTCTTGCACTACGTGCAATTACCTTACATCTGGCTCCTCATTCCAACACCCCAAAACTGGCAAGAAATACAGTATACATCATTTTCTCACGTGTAGTTCACAATACGTTATCTACGTCATCACTTGTCCCTGCGGGCTACTGTATGTCGGACAAACCATCAGAACCTTTAAAGAACGTATGGCCCTTCATCGATCGGCCATCAAAGCCGCCATTGAAGGCAAGGATAACGATCAGCCAGTCGCAAGGCATTTCAAACTTTGCCAACATCCTTTATCTAGTTTGAAATATCAAATAGTGAATCATATCCCTGTTCCCATCAGAGGTGGCGACAGACAGAAGCTGTTATCGCAGTGTGAAACACGATGGATTGTCCGGCTTAACACCATCGCTCCGCACGGACTTAATGAAATGGTAGTATGGAGCATTTTCTTGTAATGTTTTCTTGCAGTGATTTAACCTTTTGAGTGCAATGTATACTGTATTCTTATACACGTAGAGTTTAGCCTAGCCTAGGGCTGCTTGTTGTGTCCATTTATGTTCCAACATTAGCCTACGTTTGCTTTCAGTTTTTGACTGCATTTAGTGCAGCACTTTGTAGCCAATTTACATTGTTCAATATGGCTTTGAGCAGAACGTAGGACTGTAGGGACCTGAGTATAACATGTGCCTTTTGAGTATGTTCCCATTGTATGCAATATACAGTTTGTTTTTAATGCACCATATCACGTTGGAAACGTTATTTTGTTTCCCTTACAGATGTACGTGTCACTTTTGTATTTGTCACAGTTTACATGCACATTTCACTTTGTTATTACACTCCCCATCTGCCTCTGTGAGCGGCGCTGGGCTGAGCGCGTCTGGTTGCCAGGCGACGGCCATGACATCTCTCGCGAGATGTGCCGGACTGAGTTTTGCCTGGTTGCCTGGCGACGGTCACGTCATCACCCGCGGCCGGCCGCCGGGACCGCATGGAGCCGTTCCTGCCCTCCACCCTCATTTGACAGCAGTGGCGTGTGTAAGTATTTAAGGTGAGAATTGTTTTAACACTGTTTGCTTCACCATGTGTCCTTGAAAAAAACACCCGCCACGGTGTTGAAACGTTGGACCCTCATGTTGTTTTTCACATAAAAATTTTTCTCTTTTACCTAAATCCGTGGAGTGCCGCCTGGTTTTGTGACACGGGGGCAGTGGACATCTGTCTCCCAGCTTCGCCAACCTTCCACTGTATATATATATATATATATACACACACACACACACATCTCCCAAATAGTATCCGGCACTCGGGGGCAAATGACCACACGGAAAACAACAAGTAGCTTCGACGTTCTGGGGTATTGAGCCCCTTTATCATCTTGATAAAGGGGCTCAATACCCTGAAAAGTCAAAGCTACTTGTTGTACTCTGTGTGGTCCTTTGTCCCTGAGTGCCAGATACTATTTGGGAGCTATACATGCTTGAATCAAGGCACCGGGGCACGTTGTTACAGTTGTTACCAGTTGCATGAGTGCCGGGCACCCATAGGAGCATAATTAATATATATATATATATATATATATATATATATATATATGTTCCGGAGGTGCGGCACCCCTGGCGGCTTGGAGAATCAAAAGTCGGTATATGCATGAAGAGTACAATGTTTCAATGACTTTAAAATGTCATTTTCATCATATACCTGATCATATATATACTTTTGATTCTCCAAGCCCCCAGGAGTGCCGCACCTCCAGAACATATACCTGCATACTTGTGGAGGCACCTGGTGCTATACATATATCTACATCTACACATATAATATATATATATATATATATATACAGGCTATCAACCGGCACTCTCACTTCTTGGCTCAGCAGCCGCAGTGCTCTTTATAATGTTATTCACTCTGTTCCAAATAAGGCACTCTGCGGTCTCCCATCAGAAAAAAAGACAGCTCACTGCTGGGCTTGTGTCAGCAACGTTTCGGCTTTAATAGCCTTTGTCAAGCATTACAAACATCACAAAGTAGACAATACAGTGTACTTAAATACCCTTACCTCTCACCATGCCTCCACGTCCTCCTCCCCTATATATATACACACACACACTATATATATATATACTTACATATACACATATATATAACAAAAAATAAATATATATATGTATACACATACATATATACATGTTATATATATATATATATATATATATATATATATATATGAATACCGGATAGGGGTTCTAGCGACCAACGGTATGATATTTACAATCTCAAATTACCACATAAAAAGTTTGCACATTCTGAATTAAAAATATTTTATTTCGCAATACTCTAAAAAGTGACAAGATATGATATAAAAAAATATATATAATAAAGTCTAAAAAGGCCAGTGCATAATATATTATAAATAGTCCTTAAAAAAAGGTGCTTATTTCAAAATGCAAAAAATTCCAGGATAAGAAATATAATAAAAAGTTAAAGAGTCTTATCTGAGTTAGTAGGAGGTCTCTACGGAATATTTGTAATTCAGAATATACATACTTTTTATGTGGTAATTTGAGATTGTAAATATCATACCGTTGGTCGCTAGAACCCCTATCCGGTATTCCTATTTTTAGTGATTGCAGCAACACACCATTGCTGTGTTTTTAGGGGACAGCTGACGCCCAGATAATTGGGAGTGTGCTTTTATATAGCTTGGGTTTAGGAATATCATAAGTGGCGCTGCATTTCTTTGCAATTATATATATATATATATATATATATATATTATATACACAATTGACAAGACTAATTGAAATATACAGCCTGTGGTATTTTATATTGAAAGCAGTATTCCATCCCAAAAAACCCCCAGCAAACACATCCCAACTAAGGCACAACGTGAAGCCCAGATACATATCACTAATAATAGCAAGGGGAAAATGTGTAGAGGTCTTTCACCTCACACACCCTGCGCTACAGCTCACCTCACAGACGCCGCACACACGGCGCATTCCCGGCGTCCCCACATTCATTCCACGCATGCACTAGCCTAACTCCCGAACTGCACGCTGGGAGTTGCTGGACGGCGCATGTGCGGAAGAAGCACCTGCGGCCGAAGTGGGCTCATGTTATGGTTGATTCTATTTCGGAGTGGGAGAAGGGACCTTCTGACGTATCTAGGGGAGGAGACATGTCACCAGGGGGAGGAGCTACGGGAGAACAGGGTACCCGAAAAGTACCCTCGCGGGCTCGCTTCGCTCGCCACGCTTCGCTCGCCACGCTTCGGGCTCGGTGGCTCGCTCCGCTCCGCTTTGCTCGCCACCTGATTACTAAAGGTAATAGTTGGTGGCGTGGATAGTAGAGGAACTATCCCGCTGGCCTTGCTCCTCCCCCTTGTGTTGTGACTCCTCCCCCAGATGGAAAAGGTCCCTTAGCCCACTTGATTCTAGCATCTACCCTCATGTTATGGGAGGACGCGTCTCACCGGAGGGGTGTGATAACGCGTGCCCATAACGCACAGGCTAAGGTTAGTAAATTCACCCGAAAGGAGGTCCTGCTTCACCACGATAATGTGGTGAAGCGGGACACTGCTAATATAGAACCTTAAGTACGTTTTAATAAATCTACCCCTCAGTGAGAATTCACAATATTTACTGATTAAGATACACTGTGTCGCAATATATAGACACATGTGTATCAATAAATAACAACATGAGATTTCTATGAACACTGTCAGATGAACAGTGCTGTTTTGTGCAGAGCTCCATGAGAATTTCTCATATGCCCTAGAGGATGCTAGGGTCCATTTCATGACCATGGGGTATAGACGGTTCCGCAGGAGCCATGGGCACTTTAAGACTTTTCAAGGGTGTGAACTGGCTCCTCCCTCTATGCCCCTCCTCCAGACCTCAGTTTTAGAAATGTGCCCAGGCAGACTGGATGCACTCCAGGGGAGCTCTACTGAGTTTCTCTGAAAAGACTTATGTTAGGTTTTTTATTTTCAGGGAGAACTGCTGGCAACAGACTCCCTGCTTCGTGGGACTGAGGGGGCAGAAGTAGGAACCAACTTCCTGAAGAGTTTCATGGCTCTGCTTCTGGCTGACAGGACACCGTTAGCTCCTGAAGGGAACGGAATGCTAGCCATGCCTAGATGCTCACTCCCACAGCACGCCGTCACCCCCCTCACAGAGCCAGAAGTCAGAAGACAGGTGAGTGTTAGAAGACAGATCAAGAAAGAGACGGCTAAAGGTACCACGCGGCAGGAGCGCAGCGCGCCATGTTGCTCACACATACACAGGCACTGCAGGGCACGGGGGGGGGGCACCCTGGGCAGCATGAAACCTATAGAAACTGACATAAATAAGGGGCATAAATTGCTGAGGCACAGTCCTACCGCCACCAGTATAAAAAATTACCTCATAAAAGCTGAGGAGAAACACACCATTGAAGAGTGCAGCTTCCTCCTCAGTCAGCCAGCACACTGCTCAGCGCCATTTTCTCTCTCTCCTCAGGCCGCAGAGACAACGCTGGTCCTCCTCCACTACTGAACAAGTATCAGGGTGCAAAACAGGGGGGACCACAGTGAATTTGCTGCTATATAATTGTGTGATTAGCATTACAAAAGCACTGCATGTCAGTGGGCATTTTGTGTTCACAGACATTGTGTTACTGGCATTGGGTTGTGAACTGGCAAATCCTATCTGTGTCCCTCTGACAGATTTTACTGTGGGTCTGTCCCCTATAAGCCCGGAGTGTCTGTGGTGTGGTTGTGCACGTGTGTTACATGTCTGTGGCAGGGAATCTCTTCCTCTGTGGAAGACATGTTAGAGACAAAGAGGTGTAATATGACACCAAGAGCCTGACTGGGTGAAAGGTTACATGATAGTGTGAATCACTACTGAATCTCATACAGAAAACTGAATATAATCTGTTGAAGATGTGATTTTTAATAGTTCTGCCTTTCATCCACAGGGACCCCTCTGGGTCACATACAAATTTGCACAAGTAGTACAAACTGATACTGACACGGACTCTGATTCCTGTGTCAACACTAGTGATTCCAGGGGAATAGGTCCTAAGTTAGCAAAAAGCATTGAAAACATGTTTTAGCTATAAAGGAGGTGTTAGAAGTTACGAAGCCCCCTCTTTTACCACAAGGAGAGGGTTTACTTTAGGAAGGAAGTAATGTAATTTTCCCTCCACCAAAGGAGTTGAACAGTCTCTTGGAGGGAGTCTGATTTAACCAGAATATAAATTTCAGATTCCCAAAAGGAATTCAGGCAGCTTACCTTTTTCCAAAAGGTAGGAGTCACCCCGCATTTTAGACAGGGCACTGTCATAAAAGAGAAAAGGTGTTTCTCCCTGCACCTGGAATGGCTTTACTTAAGGAGCCGACAGACCGCAAGTGAGTGAGGTGATCTATTGATGTGGCCAATGGGACACTACTCAGGCCTACCATTGTCTGTGCGTGGGTGAGTAGTGCTATTGAAAAGTGGTCAGAAAGCTTGTCATTACATTAGACATTGACACAATAGATGGAGACGAGATACTCCTAACGTTAGGTCATATCAAAGACGTTGCTGCGTACGTACTAGAAACCATGAAATATATTGGTCTCTTGGGAACAAGAACCGCTACCATGGCAGTATCGGCTCAGAGGGCGCTGTGGATTCGCCAGTGGAATGCTGATGCAGATTCCAAAAGAAATATGGAGGCTCTCCCGTATAAAGGTGAGGCCTTGTTTGGTGAAGGGCTGGATGCGTTAGTCTCGGCAGCTACCGCAGGTAAGTCGACATTCTTGCCTTCTGCTTCTGCACCAGCAAAAAAGACACATCACTCTCACATGCAGTCCTTTCGGCCCAACAAATACAAAAAGGCCAAAGGTTCCCCCTTCTTTGCAGGTAGGGGAAAAGGAAAGAAGTCCGCAGCATCTCCAGGATCCCAGGAGCAGAAGTCAACCCCTGCTCCTGCCAAATCTGCAGCATGATGCTGGGGCTTCCTTGCGGGAGTCCGCTCGGGTGGGAGCACGTCTGAACTTTTCAGCCATTTCTGGATTCAATCTGGACTGGACCCATGGGTCTTACAAATAGCGTCCCGTGGGTACAAACTAGAGTTTCAAGACGTCCCCCCATGCCGATTTTTCAAATCGACCTTGCCAGCTTCTCTTCCAGAAAGAGAGGCATTAACAACGGCAATTCAAAAATTATGTCAGGATCAGGTCATTGTCCTGATACCCTTGTCACAGTAAGGAGAAGGTTTTTATTCAAGCCTCTTCGTAGTTCCGAAGCCGGACGGCTCGGTCAGACTGATTTTAAACCTGAAAAATCTGAATCTCTACCTGAAAAGGTTAAAGTTCAAGATGGAATCCCTGAGGGTAGTGATTTCCAGTCTGGAGGAGGGGGACTTCATGGTGTCAGTAGACATAAAGGATGCTTACTTGCATGTTCCCATTTATCCTCCTCACCAAGCTTATCTGAGATTCGCAGTACAGGATTGCCATTACCAGTTCCAGACGTTGCAGTTCGGACTCTCCTCGGCACCGAGGGTATTCACCAAGGTGATGGCGAAGATAATGGTCCTCTTTTGTCAAATAGGAGTCAATATAATTCCTTATCTGGACGATCTCCTGATTAAAGCGATATCCAGGGAACGGTTGGTACAGAACATTGCACCCTCCCTGTCAGTACTCCAACAACACGGTTGGATCATGAATTTTCCGAAGTCGCAGTTGGAACCGACGACAAGATTGTCCTTTTTATGGATGATTCTGGACACAGAAGTACGGAGAGTATTTCTTCCAGCGGAAAAGGCTCTGGATATCCAGAAAATGGTCAAACAAAATATTGAAACCAACAAGCGTGTCGATCAATCAATGCATTCGGTTGTTGGGGAAAATGGTAGCGGCCTACGAGGCCATACAGTTTGGCCGATTTCATGCCAGAGTATTCCAGTGGGATCTGTTGGACAAGTGGTCTGGATCCCACCTACACATGCACCGGAAAACAATCCTGTCCCCCAAAGCCAGGATTTCGCTCCTGTGGTGGCTACACAGTTCTCACCTACTAGAGGGACGCAGGTTTGGGATTCACGACTGGGTCCTAATAACCACAGATGCAAGTCTCCGAGGCTGGGGAGCTGTCACACAGGGGAAAAGCTTCCAAGAAAAATGGTCAAGTCAGGAAGCCTGCCTTCACATAAACGTTCTAGAATTGAGAGCCATTTACAACGGCCTTCTAAAAGCGGTACATCTTCTTCAAGATCATCACGTGCAGATCCAGTCAGACAATGTAACTGCAGTCGCGTACATAAACAGGCAAGGCGGAACGAAAAGCAGAGCGGCAATGGCAGAGGTGACAAGGATTCTCCTCTGGGCAGAAAGACATGTTAGAGCTCTGTCAGCAATTTTCATTCCAGGAGTGGACAACTGGGAAGCGGACTTCCTCAGCAGACACAATCTCCATCCAGGAGAGTGGGGCCTCCACCCAGAAGTCTTCGCAGAGGTGACAAGTCTTTGGGGAGTTCCTCAAGTAGACATGATGGCATCTCGTCTAAACAAGAAGCTTCAGAGATATTGTTCCAGGTCGAGAGACCCTCAAGCAATAGCAGTGGATGCACTGGTGACCCAGTGGGTGTTTCGGTCGGTATATGTTTTCCCTCCACTTCCACTGATTCCAAAAGTTCTCAAAATAAGAAGAAGAACAAGAGTTTGAGCAATCGTCATTTCCCCAGACTGGCCAAGGACAGGCCAAGGACTTCAGGAGTTGCTCATAGAAGATCCTCGGCCTCTTCCTCCTCAAGAGGACCTACTACAGCAGGGGCCGTGTGTGTATCAAGACTTACCGCGGCTACGTTTGACGGCATGGCTGTTGAGAGTCGGATCCTAGCCCAAAAGGGTATTCCCAAGGAAGTCATCCCTACTCTTATCAGGCCAGGAGAGGAGTAACGTCTAAACATTACCACCATATTTGGAGAAAATATGTGTCTTGGTGTGAATCCAAGAAGGCTCCTACGGAAGAGTTTGAGTTGGGACGTTTTCTCCATTTTCTGCAGGCTGGTGTGGATACGGGCTTTAGATTGGGGTCAATCAAGGTCCAGATTTCGGCCTTATCAGTCTTCTTCCAAAAACAATTGGCTTCTCTTCCAGAAGTTCAGACCTTCGTGAAAGGGGTTTTGCACATCCAGCCTCCATTTGTGCCTCCAGTGGCACCATGGGACCTTAATGTGATGTTGCAGTTCCTTCAATCGAGTTGGTCTGAACCTCTACAGGAGATAGAGTTGAAGTTTCTCACTTGGAAAGTGGTGAGGCTTTTAGCCTTGGCATCCACAAGGCGGGTGTCTGAGTTGGGGGCCTTGTCTCACAAGAGCCCTTACCTGATCTTCCATGAAAATAGGGCGGAGTTGAGAACTCGCCAATATTTTCTTCCGAAGGTGGTTTCATCTTTCCACATAAACCAACCTATTGTGTTGCCAGTGGCTACTGACACGTTCACTAAGTCAAAGTCTCTAGATGTGGTTAGGGCTTTGAAGATTTATGTCGCTAGAACAGCACGGAAATGGAAAACAGAGACTCTGTTTGTCCTGTATGCTCCCAACAAGATTGGGTGTCCTGCTTTCAAGCAGACCATTGCACGCTGGATCAGAGGTATGATTCAGCACACTCATTCTTTGGGTGGTTTGCCGTTGCCGAAGTCGGTGAAGGCCATTCTACTGGGTAGGTGGGCTTGTTCTGGGCGGCTGCTCAGGGGGTCTCGGCATTACAACTGTGCCGAGCAGCTATTTGGTCAGAGTCAAACACTGTTGCTAAATTTTATAAGTTTGACACTTTCGCCGATGAGGACCTCAAGTTTGGTCAATCGGTGCTGCAGGGTCATCCGCACTCTCCCGCCCATACTGGAGCTTTGGTATAAACCCCATGGTCATGAATCGGACCCCAGCATCCTCTAGGACGTATGAGAAAATAGGATTTTAATACCTACCGGTAAATACTTTTTTCCTAGTCCGTAGAGGATGCTGGGCGCCCGACCCAGTGCGTACTTTACCTGCAGTTTTGTTCAGTTAGTTACACAAGTTGTGTTACATTTGTTTTCAGCATGTTGCTGTAAATGGTTCATGCCTGTTGGCGTGTGTGATGTTGAATGCCATGTTGTGCGGCATGGTTGAGGTGTGAGCTGGTATGATTCTCACCGTTAGTATAAATGTAAAGCCTTTCCTCGAAATGTCCGTCTCCCTGGGCACAGTTCCTATAACTGAGGTCTGGAGGAGGGGCATAGAGGGAGGAGCCAGTTCACACCCTTGAAAAGTCTTAAAGTGCCACTGGCTCCTGCGGAACCGTATATACCCCATGGTCATGAAATGGACCCCAGCATCCTCTACGGACTAGGAGAAAAGGATTTACCGGTAGGTATTAAAATCCTGTTTTCTATTAGTCAACAAAGATACATTGGGCAATATTTACTAATATTCGTGTTTGAGTCGGTTTGTGTAGTGTTTAAACTCGTTTTGTATCGGGTGCATTTTCATGCAACTTTTTGAATCCATATACGCAAAGTTACGAAGCAGTCGACTTTATGGTTTTCGTGTTTTCCGATGTCGATGCCAGTCGTTTTTTTTTGGCACATTTACGGCCGTCATTGTCGTTTGCGTACGTGTTTTTGTTGTATTTGCTGGGTTTTTTTCCTAAGTTAAACGCGGCAGGGTTTTTTTTTCCCGCGGCCGCATTTTCACTTTCAGTTTCGATTTTCATCCCCGTTCGTGATTGGTTGTGTTTCAGATGGTAGGAGTGTCTGTGCGCAACCATATAAATACGCCCCAAACCGTCCGCACCTCGTGGGTTTAGTTAGTGGTGAGGAGGAGGGAGGTTGTGCTGTGGAGGTAGGTGAATTTGAGGTTTGGTGAGGAGTGTTGGTAGCGATTTCTGAGTGTGGTATTGTGTTTGAAAGTCGTCTTGTCATTCTTGTTGTCTTGTATTTTGTGGTTTTGTTTAATTTTTAGTCCAAGTTATTTTTCTTTATAGTCCCTTGTCAGTGTGTGTGTGTGTGTGTGTGTGTGTGTGTGTGTGTGTGTGTGTGATTTGTGTAGTGGTAGTGGAGGAGTGTGTTGTTTGTCTTTTTTTTCTGTGTTAACTGTTTAGACACACAATTATGTGTGACTCAGAGGTGGGTGAGGCGGAGGGTGTGAGTGAGGGGGAGGAGGTTGGTCAGGTGGAGGAGGTGAGTGTTAGTAAGGTTAGTGAGGTGGAGGAGGTGGGTGAGGTTGCTGCAGCAGCCTTAAGTGATAGTGACAGTCAGAGTGCTCCGCAGCCACGCACCACTACTAAGACTGGGCGGAATGTAAAGTTTAGTTTTGCTGAAAATGTGGCATTGGTGCGTAAGCTGATGAAGTTTCAGAGGCAGCTATTTGGCCCTGAGTCCACCAAGGTGCCAACACGGAGGAAGACGGTGTTGTGGGTGAAAGTAGTTGCTGCTGTCAATAGTGAGGGGGTGGTCAAGCGGACGGAGGACACGTGCCGCAAACGGTACTATGACATAAAGCGACGTGTCAAGTCCAAAATGGCCAAGGAGGCCAAGTCGGCTCGGAAAACCGGTGGTGGGCAGCCCTATATTGCAAGATTTCTGGAGTATGAGGAGCCCATGCGGAGTGTAATACCTCCTGAAGTTGTCTCTGCAACCCATGTCCGGGAATGGTGAGCATGTGTATTTGCATTTACATTCTATGATTTTTTTATTTTTTTTAAATGTGTGTCATGTGACGTTGCATATTACTCCCATCTTCAAGTGTGTGTCAGCAAATACATTGTTTTGGTTAATGTTTTATACAAAAGCCAATGTAACATCTTACTTTATTGTATGTCATGTGTTTTTATGAAAGATATTTTGCATGTGTAGTTTGGACTTGGTGTGTCTCTGAATTGTCCTGCAATAATGTTTTCCTTTTGGGCGTTTTTTATTTAAAAATTGTGACTATGTTTTATATTTATGTGATCCATGTGCAATGTTTAAAAAACAGTGGTTGTCATGTTAGAGGCTGGAGTAGTGGAAAGTGGTTTGGAAACCACTTACATGTGTAATGTCATTATTAGATAATGTAAAATTTTTAAACAAAATAACACTATTTCATTGATAATTTTTAGCTTGTATTTGTACCGTGACACCACACTGCAGTGTCATTTTTACAATATTGCTACATTTTGGTTTGGCTCATATAGTGGTAATGTGTGTTTGGAGTGCCACATCACAGAGCAATTTATATATTGCATCTGTAATATTTATCCTTTCAATACAAAATGAAGATGTGTGTGTTTTTGGTTGGTAATGTTTTTTTTTTTTTTTACTTGTGGCCTATGTCAGTGTCCTGTACATGTTTTCCTGTGTTGATTTTTCCATAGTGCGGACAATGTTTATTGTTTTATGTTTTTTTTGTTTTGTTTCCGGTCCTTATGTTTTTTTTTTTTTTTTTTAAACAAGCATTTCTTAAAGAATAAATGTTTATAAGCATAATGGGTGGATGTATCCACAATAGCATGCATAATTGTTTTTATTTTATTTTATACAGTGTTTGAAAAAAGCAGTACTACTCGTCGGCCAGTAACTCCTATCACATCTGATGATGATGACGCTGCGGAAGCAGGTAAAGTGTCCATTGTACTATAGGGTATGTTTGTAAAGGAATGGCCATAACAAAATTGCACTTTCATTAAAAGGTCCATCAAAAGAAGTATGGAGCAGCAGAAGTGGCACTTCTGTAAGACATCACCACAAAAAACCTGTGGCCGAAAAGAAAGCAAGGTCGTATGTCCCGGGCCAACCACAGCAGGCTACCCCGCCACGAAGATTATCGTCCGTATGTTCTGTCCCCCCACTCCAAATTTTGGACACACCTCCAAGACGTCATCCACACTCCCCTCATCTTGATTGTGAGTATCAAACTGAAATAAATGTTAAAAATTTCAGAACGTAATCAAATTTTTTCATAACCGCATTAAGGCAAAACACATAAAAAACTTAGATACTTACCGCAGTAAGTAAAAGCTGAAATGGAATCCAAGCTAAATGGCATTGTCCACATCCAGTAAAGATATGTATGTCCACTTGAGCCATAGGGGTTTATTTACTAAGATTCGTATATTTCAGAATCATGTTCAAGTTCAATCGCGACTGACATCGACAGTGTAAACTTGCAACTTTTTGAATTGATTACGACTCATTTACTAAGCGTTCGTATTCGTATTTTTTCAATCTTCCGATGTCGATGTCATTCGTGCTTTTCTGCTGTTGATTGCGGCCGCGTTTGCTATTTCGCGGCCGCGTTGGGGGTTTTTTTTACGACTGCGTCACAAGTCTTTTACGGCAGTGATTTGGAATTTGCTGCCGCGTTTTGACTTCTAAGTTTCGTTTACGTCACGCGGCCGTGATTGGTTGTATTCGTAAAGGAGGAGTGTCTGTGCATGTTACTATAAAAACGCCCCAAACACTCCGCACCTCGTGGGTTTAGCTAGTGGAGAGGAGAGAGGAAGGTGTATTTGGAGTTGGTGAGTTTGGTGGAGTTTTTGGTGGATTTGGAGAGGAGTTTGGTGATTGTTGAGTGCTGTACTGTGTGTGTTAGGAGTCTTGTGAACTTTGTAGTATTGTTTTTTCCCAGTTTGTTAACTTTTTTGTCCTTGTTTTATTATTTCAGTCTTTTGTCATTGTTTGTGAGTGAGTGAGCGTGTGTTGGCTGTGTGGTGTGTAGTAGGAGTAGTGGAGGAGTGTGTTTTGTGTTTTCATTTTTCAGTGTTTTATGTTGTTTGTCATGTCCGACTCAGAGGTCAGTGTGGTGGCGGAGGTTAGTGAGGTGGAGGCTGGTAGTGAGGTGGAGGCTGGTAGTGAGGTGGAGGCTGGTAGTGAGGTGGAGGCTGGTAGTGAGGTGGAGGCTGGTAGTGAGGTGGAGGGGGGTAGTGAGAGGGAGGAGGTTAGTGAGGAGGAGGAGGAGGGGGTGCCTGTTGCTGGATTTTCCAGTGAGAGTGATGGTGTTGTGGCTCCGCAGCCACGCACCACTACCAAGACTGGCAGGAATATAAAGTTCAGCTATGCTGAAAACATGGCGTTGGTACGTGAGCTGATGAAGCACCATCGCCAGTTGTTTGGTCAGGATGCTGCCAGGGTGTCCTCCCGCAGGAAGTCTGCCCTGTGGGGGCAAGTTATACTTGCTGTAAATAGTGAGGGTGTGGTGAGGCGGACAGAGGACACGTGCCGCAAGCGATTTTACGATATTAAGCGGCGTGTCAAGGCCAAGATGGCCAAAGAGTCCAAATCTGCACGTAGAACCGGAGGTGGGCCACCTTTACGTGTAAGCTATCGGGACTGGGAGGAGCCTGTGCGGGCATTGATTCCTGGCGAGGTGGTGTCTGCTACTCATGTCCGGGATTCGGACCGACCCACGCAGGATGGTAAGTTTGTTTTGTTTTATTGTTCTTAAAATGTGTGTTCAATTTCTTTAATGTAATTGTTAAAGTTTTAAGGTTTTTTTTTTTTGCAAAAAACAGATTGCATGCCTATGCTCCCTTAAGGTGTGTTTTTTTTTTGAATGTGTTTTTTTGCTCCTTTTTTTTTTTATATTTTTTTTTTAATAACAAAAACATGTGCAGTTTTTTTTTTAATATTTTTTGAGCAAATTTTTGCGATAATGCTTGAACATGTGTGTTTGTTTTAAAACCTCAAAATGTTTTTGTTTTAAGTAAAAACTTAAAAGCGGGGCAATTTTTAAAACATTAAATTATTTTAAAATTGCCAAGTACTGAATCTCTGCAATATCTGAGTCCAAAATCTTTTAGGTATATACTTTATTGTGTGCCACATCAAGTACATTTTGATATTCAAATAAAAATCATGAATATAGAAGCTCTTAAGCTTATTTTTTTTGTGGAAACCAAACCAAATAGATGCTTACAGTACATTAATGGTTTTCACTGGTTCATTTGACAAAAAACATGGTAATAATGTTGGGGTCACTTTTTCCACAGTCACACAGACCAGCCGCCCAGACAGGCCTCAGACCAGTCAGGATGATGGTGGTATTGCAGGTAAGTCTTCACTGTAGTCACATATTCTGAAAACACATAGAAGTACAAAATAATAATGCTAAATTTTGCACCTAGGTTCTGCTTCTGGAAGCCGACCTCCTGTAAGGCGCCCATCACAGGGCTTGGGACACTTACCCAGGAGGCCAACTAAGACACGGCGTCTTGGCTCTGATTCTGCACCTCCATCATCCCCACCCAGGCGAAGACTATCGGCAGTGTCACCCCAGCCACCACTGACACTATTGGCGAGTTCGCAGAGTGATGAGCCCAGATCACCTCAGTTATCTGGTGAGTAAAAACATAAATTAAACACATAAGCAATAATATACACAGTACACTTAAGATGTTGTTAGTTGGTTTGGAGTTTACATGTTTGCCTCAACAAGCAATGTGATGTAACGTCTTCAATTGCTCAAGGTGCTTTATTAAAAATAGATAAGGTCTTAGTGGATGGTCTAGACAACCTATTTGTATGAAAAGAACAGATTTGAGTATACATTAAGCACACACACGTTCACATTTTTCAAAAATATGAAGACAAATAAATTTTGGGCCCAAAAAAAAAAAATATTACAGTGTTCACACATCGCCCCTGTCCAGTATGTAGATGGCTTACTTGCTCAGCTCCTCTGGACTATACAGGTAAGTAGTCTATATCGTGGTGAGGGGAGGGAATCTAACAGTGTAATGTTGTGGAGGGAAGTTAGTTAGTTGAGGAATATGCTAATTTGACAATGTTTGCGCCTGTGTTGTTTTTTTAATCATAAAAAGTTAACAATTTTTTAAGTTGCAAAAAAAAAGAGCTACTAATGCAAAAATGTAGTTTTAGGAATGTAATAATGTGTTGCATTAGCCTTGACAAATTCTAAAAATTACAACATTGCATGTTGCCTACCCCATACAGAGCACAACTTGATGTCCGCCGAGGACCAGCAGGGACCAGAACAACAGCCATCCTTCACACTGCAATTAACAGCTGTGGATCCAAGCATGCCAATCCAGTTGCAGGATATACCCCAACCATCCAGCAGTCCACAACTGCCACAAGCTCCGCCCCCAAGCCAAATTCCGGACGATTTTTGGGCAAGTTGGACAAGCCAACAGGCCCAAAGCAATGCCACCCTGACCCAACATACACAACACCTTGCCAGTCTGCCCCATCATCTACCGCGTATTAGTCGCAACTCGGGCAGACTAATAGTACAAGTAGGGAGAATGGCTACCTCTATGGAGCAAATTAGGGCAGAAAACAGCCAAATGAATGCTAATTTATCCCGCATTATAGATGAACAACAGCGACATCAGCAGGCACTAGTTCAGATAATTCAACACAATCAAGTGGTGAATGAGGCCTTATCCAGGATTGTAGCCAGCCACACTGCTACAAACACTCAGCTGATTGCCAGTTTAAATAATCTGAGCAGCAATATTGCTATGATGGGTGCTCAGCAAGTTACCTCCAGCTCGGGAACCACGACCCCTGTTCAAACGCCAGTAACCTCCCCTGTCCGGCGTTCATCAAGAGCACGTGCCAGTGAGCCAGCACCCAGCACACACAAAAGAAAAAAATAACATAAAACTTTTTGTGCAAATAAATAAAAGAATTTGTAAAAAAAACACATTCCTGTGTCCGTCTCCAAAATTTAAGAAGCTGGTCTGTATGTATGTAGTTATGTTTTTCAAGGGTAATGACTGTAAATGTTTTGTTAGCATCAACTAAGCACAATGGACACACCACTATAAACAACAAACAGTAAGTAACAGAACACACAATAGAAAGTAGAGCAAAGTGTTTAGTGAAGGATAATTACAGCATAATAAAACTTACCTGTAAAATATCGCAGGATCACTTCTTGACGTACCTGCCTCCCTACAATTGTACTCACACTGTCACCAGATGTATCTAACTCCTCTGCTTGCTGACTGCTTTCTCCCTCACCATGTGCCAGATGTTGACTTAAACACAGATTATGGAGAAAACAGCAGCAGAACACAATTCGAGTCACCTTTGAGGGACTATACAACAAAAGGCCACCAGATTTATCAAGACACCGAAAACGTGACTTCAGCACCCCAAAACATCTTTCTATCACATTCCGCGTAGCCTTATGTGCATGATTATAACTGTGTTCAGCAGGAGAATCAGGTAGGGACAATGGAGTAAGGAGCCAAGAGTAGCAGCCGTAACCCCCATCACCTGAAAAACATATATAGTCAACATTAGGACATATGTTAGATTATTCTCTCACCTCCTCCAAAATCTAGGCTGTGGTTAAAAGACATACACACATAACATTTTCAACATACCCAACAGCCAGCCATCAGGCATTTGTCCCTCCTCAAATTTTTCGAAGAGCGATGACTGACTGAGGATGAAGGAGTCATGGCAGGCACCAGGGTAACCTGCAACAACACTCATAATTTTTAAGTTTGCATCACAGACCACCTGGACATTAGTTGATTGATCCATATGCCTATTAGTATATATATACTGGCGGCCCTTAGGTGATCTCAGCTGAACGTGTGTGCAATCTATGGCCCCCAGCACATTGGGCATGCCAGCAAGCTCATAGAAAGCTACCCTGACAGCACTCCACTCCGACTCCTCAGTAGGGAAGCAGATTGAGGCTTTAATGTGTGGCTCCAACACATCCAAAACCTGAGTGGACATTAAATAAGCTAAGGTGAGTGTCATGTTAGGTATTCTCTACAATACTGTGGTGTTTCAACTTACACAAGCAACACTTAGCCATAACCGCATATGTATTTTTAGACTCACCTGCATCAAAGATTTTGAAAAGGTGGGCTGTGAGATCCCAATGACGTCGCCTGCCACAGCCTGGAAGCTCCCAGTAGCCATAAAGTGTAACACAGCCAGGAGTTTGTGTAGGCCTGAGACAGAGCGAGAGCGTGCTGTCTCAGGGTCTATGCCCAGTTTGACAAGGTCATACAGGTGAAAAATGTTGTTTCTATTTAGGCGGAACATCTGTATGACCCTATCATCGGACAATGCATTTAGGTTTAAACGACCTCTAAAAAAACGAGGCTGGCGCAGCCTCCGCGGTACCTGGACAACCTGTTGGCCATGTTCACTTACCTGGTCCTGATTCCTGGAATTCTCATGGAGCAGTCTAACGTATCCCACAGCCAACAAAAATCCATTGCCACACACCACAGCCGCCATTTCAGAGTGAGAGAAGTTCAGAATGTGCCTGAAACACTTTTATAGGGCCAAAAAAACAGGTGTGAGTAATGGATAATTCATTTCACATGTAAACGCGGTTTTCAAAGGCTGGCGCGTTTTTTTTTAGGAAAAAAATGCGATTCGTAATTTTTCGCGGCCGCGAAACCATTTTCGCGGCAGCAAATACAATTACGAATGGTTAGTAAATGACCGAGATTCACATCTAAACAGGCGTAATTTGACCGATGGTGTATTCATTCGTAATTTTTCACTTGGACAAGAAAAAAAATACGAATGGCCTCATCACTGCCGTGATTACTGTTTAGTAAATGACCGAGATGCCACTTAGAACAAAAAACGCCATCACGGTCAAAATCGGGAGCTTAGTAAATATACCCCATAAAGTATGACATTGTGTGTAAGATGCTGCAACAAAAAAGCATGTTTTTTTTATTGAAAAAAGTAAGGTTGTTTTTCCAAATTTCACATGTGTGTTTGAGGTAACATTGCAAAATACATATAAAAACATTACTATGTTTGTTTGATCAAAGCTATAAGGTAACACATTATGGATTCCAATGTGTTTTTATGGTGGAGTATGTGTGAGCTACAATAAAACTAAAGTGTTTGCTTTCACAATTAAGTAACCAGACACATTTGCCACAAACAGGCATATGTATGTATTTAAGTTATGAGTGATGATGTTGCTAGGCAGAATAGTTGAAAGCAACAGTGAATGACATGTGTTCCATGTGTAGTGATTTGTTTACATTTCTCAAACATATGGATAGCTAACAGAGATTTGTTTAACATGTCAGCTTCTAGTCCTGGGAACAGCATCCCTCCGCAACAACAGCAACAGAGTGACATGGAGGAGACAAACATCTTAGAAATGCAGCCATTAAGGCAAGGAATGAGCCCCCCAGCACCTGTGAGTACACCACCACAGCAATGAGTTTTTCACAAGTAGCGAGTGGATGGGTTTTAACATTTCTGCTGCGGGGTACACTGGGCTCAATAAGGATTCACATCGGGGTGTAGAGTAGGATCTTGATCCAAGGCACCAACAGGCTCAAAGCTTTTGACTGTTCCCAAGATGCACTGCGCAGCCTCCTCTATAACCCTGCCTCTGTGCACAGGAGCTCAGTTTGTAAGTTGGTGCCATGCAGTAAGCAGGCACTTAACAGGAGGGCTGCCTTAGGCAGCCTATTGATAGCTTTATTTGTAAGAAAAGAAAAGAACAGAAGATTCTTCTTACAAGACTTCAGGGCTGCAGCAGACAAAGTCTCTTAGACTATTCTGACTGCAGCTCCATCACCCCCAGCGGCGCTGTATTCTCCCGCGCCCTGGTTGCCGGGTCACTGCAGCGGAGGCTCCGGTTCCTTCCAAAACTTCAGTCACACACACGCTGCTGTCCTCCCGAATCATGGGGCCGCAGGAGGGGGAGGTAAGGGGTTTCTTTGGCCGCACTTTACCGCGATCCAGCGCGACCGCGAGGGGGGGGGGCGCGCGCTGGCGTGGACACTGTTATTGAGCAGCCGCTCCACTAGTCACCAGGGACAATTACAGGGCACAGGTCTGGTTTTTTTTTAATGTAAATCACCGCGGTACCCGATGGGGATGCCAGCAGGGGGAGTAGGCCTGACCTGTAGTTCCTCCCCCAGCCCCAGGGCGCCATTTCTGCAAATGTTCCCGCCCTGGAGCTGCATTCCTCTCCTTTCACTCCTGGTCAGCAGCCATCACAGACAGAGCTGAGCTGTTCCTGGGAATGCTGGGGCAAATCCTCCTCTGTAGAGCCGCCTGATCGCCAGCGCTGTGCTTCTTACAGGACACTTAAGTATTCTACCTGTCACTGGTACAGTGTTAGTTAAGAAAGAGTGCATACAGTCAGGGTTGTGTGGTACAAATACCCTGTGATATACATCCAGTACCTACCGTGCTTTGTTATATCTATTGTTGACACATATAGCCATATGGAGTATTACTTTGTATTGCTAGTCCAGTGCAGTTTCATGGTGCATAATTTCTGCATGGTACGCTTGTGACTATGGGGGTCATTCCGAGTTGATCGCTCGTTGCCGATTTTCGCAACGGAGCAATTAAGGCGAGCATGCGCATGGTACGCAGTGCGCATGCGCTTAGTATTTTTGCTCAAAACTTAGTAGATTTACTCACGTCCGAACGAAGAATTTCCTTCGTTGAAGTGATCGGAGTGTGATTGACAGGAAGTGGGTGTTTCTGGGCGGAAACTGACCGTTTTCAGGGAGTGTGCAGAAAAACGCAGGCGTGCCAGGATAAAACGCGGGAGTGTCTGGAGAAACGGGGAAGTGGCTGGCCGAACGCAGGGCGTGTTTGTGACGTCAAACCAGGAACGAAATGGGCTGAGCTGATCGCAGTGTAGGAGTAAGTCTGGAGCTACTCAGAAACTGCAAAGAATTTTCTATTCGCAATTCTGCTAATCTTTCGTTCGCACTTCTGCTAAGCTAAGATACACTCCCAGAGCGCGGCGGCTTAGCGTGTGCAATGCTGCTTATATCTGCTAGCGAGCGAACAACTCGGAATGACCCCCTATATATGTGTGTGTGCATGTAGCTGCTGCGTGGCTGCCTTTTTTAAAGGGTATTTCACTCAGTGGGCTATTACTATACCTGAGGGGGCTAAGTGTATCAGGTTTTTCTGTATGATATAGGATTTGTATCACAGGTTATACTTGCTGTGTATTTTTACTTGTGATTTATAATATATATATAAAATCTCTTGAACTCCCGGTTGTGCTGTCATTGTCACACTTCACCTAGTTCTTGCTAGGTTTATAGCTGCTTCAACTTGTATCAGGTTGCCTGATATTGCACACATTATTATGTCAGCTACACGTGCCAATGGCGCTGGGGCTTCTCCCACATTGCGTGGTAGTGAGGCCACAGACGTGATAGAGGATAATATGGCAGCTGAGAGTTCTGGTTCAGGGGGTTCTTTATAGAGATGAGCGGGTTCGGTTTCTCTGAAACCGAACCCGCACGAACTTCATGTTTTTTTCACGGGTCCGAGCAGACTCGGATCCTCCCGCCTTGCTCGGTTAACCCGAGCGCTCGAACGTCATCATGACGCTGTCGGATTCTCGCGAGACTCGGATTCTATATAAGGAGCCGCGCGTCGCCGCCATTTTCACACGTGCATTGAGATTGATAGGGAGAGGACGTGGCTGGCGTCCTCTCCATTAGAAATTAGATTAGAAGAGAGAGAGAGATTGTGCAGAGTCAGACAGAGTTTACCACAGTGACCAGTGCAGTTGTTGTTAGTTAACTTTTATTTATTTTAATATATCCGTTCTCTGCTATATCCGTTCTCTGCCTGAAAAAAAACGATACACAGCAGCAGCCAGTCACACAGTGTGACTCAGTCTGTGTGCACTCAGCTCAGCCCAGTGTGCTGCACATCAATGTATAAAAGGCAAAGCTTATAATAATTGTGGGGGAGACTGGGGAGCACTGCAGGTTGTTATAGCAGGAGCCCCCAGGAGTACATAATATTATATTAATTTAAAATTAAACAGTGCACACTTTTGCTGCAGGAGTGCCACTGCCAGTGTGACTAGTGGTGACCAGTGCCTGACCACCAGTATAGTAGTATATTGTTGTATGTATTGTATACTATCTCTTTATCAACCAGTCTATATTAGCAGCAGACACAGTACAGTGCGGTAGTTCACGGCTGTGGCTACCTCTGTGTCGGCAGTCGGAACTCGGCAGGCAGTCCGTCCATCCATAATTGTATTACAATATATACCACCTAACCGTGGTATTTTTTTTTCTTTCTTTATGCCGTCGTCATAGTGTCATACTAGTTGTTACGAGTATACTACTATCTCTTTATCAACCAGTGTACAGTGCGGTAGTTCACGGCTGTGGCTACCTCTGTGTCGGCAGTCGGCAGGCAGTCCGTCCATCCATAATTGTATTATTATTATAATATATACCACCTAACCGTGGTTTTTTTTTCATTCTTTATACCGTCATAGTGTCATACTAGTTGTTACGAGTATACTACTATCTCTTTATCAACCAGTGTACAGTGCGGTAGTTCACGGCTGTGGCTACCTCTGTGTCGGCAGTCGGCAGGCAGTCCGTCCATCCATAATTGTATTATTATTATAATATATACCACCTAACCGTGGTTTTTTTTTCATTCTTTATACCGTCATAGTGTCATACTAGTTGTTACGAGTATACTACTATCTCTTTATCAACCAGTGTACAGTGCGGTAGTTCACGGCTGTGGCTACCTCTGTGTCGGCAGTCGGCAGGCAGTCCGTCCATCCATAATTGTATTATTATTATAATATATACCACCTAACCGTGGTTTTTTTTTCATTCTTTATACCGTCATAGTGTCATACTAGTTGTTACGAGTATACTACTATCTCTTTATCAACCAGTGTACAGTGCGGTAGTTCACGGCTGTGGCTACCTCTGTGTCGGCAGTCGGCAGGCAGTCCGTCCATCCATAATTGTATTATTATTATAATATATACCACCTAACCGTGGTTTTTTTTTCATTCTTTATACCGTCGTCATAGTGTCATACTAGTTGTTACGAGTATACTACTATCTCTTTATCAACCAGTGTACAGTGCGGTAGTTCACGGCTGTGGCTACCTCTGTGTCGGCAGTCGGCAGGCAGTCCGTCCATCCATAATTGTATTATTATTATAATATATACCACCTAACCGTGGTTTTTTTGTCATTCTTTATACCGTCGTCATAGTGTCATACTAGTTGTTACGAGTATACTACTATCTCTTTATCAACCAGTGTACAGTGCGGTAGTTCACGGCTGTGGCTACCTCTGTGTCGGCAGTCGGCAGGTATCCAATACTAGTATCCAATCCATCCATCTCCATTGTTTACCTGAGGTGCCTTTTAGTTCTGCCTATAAAATATGGAGAACAAAAAAGTTGAGGTTCCAAAATTAGGGAAAGATCAAGATCCACTTCCACCTCGTGCTGAAGCTGCTGCCACTAGTCATGGCCGAGACGATGAAATGCCAGCAACGTCGTCTGCCAAGGCCGATGCCCAATGTCATAGTACAGAGCATGTCAAATCCAAAACACCAAATATCAGAAAAAAAAGGACTCCAAAACCTAAAATAAAATTGTCGGAGGAGAAGCGTAAACTTGCCAATATGCCATTTACCACACGGAGTGGCAAGGAACGGCTGAGGCCCTGGCCTATGTTCATGGCTAGTGGTTCAGCTTCACATGAGGATGGAAGCACTCAGCCTCTCGCTAGAAAACTGAAAAGACTCAAGCTGGCAAAAGCACCGCAAAGAACTGTGCGTTCTTCGAAATCCCAAATCCACAAGGAGAGTCCAATTGTGTCGGTTGCGATGCCTGACCTTCCCAACACTGGAGGTGAAGAGCATGCGCCTTCCACCATTTGCACGCCCCCTGCAAGTGCTGGAAGGAGCACCCGCAGTCCAGTTCCTGATAGTCAGATTGAAGATGTCAGTGTTGAAGTACACCAGGATGAGGAGGATATGGGTGTTGCTGGCGCTGGGGAGGAAATTGACCAGGAGGATTCTGATGGTGAGGTGGTTTGTTTAAGTCAGGCACCCGGGGAGACACCTGTTGTCCGTGGGAGGAATATGGCCGTTGACATGCCAGGTGAAAATACCAAAAAAATCAGCTCTTCGGTGTGGAGGTATTTCACCAGAAATGCGGACAACAGGTGTCAAGCCGTGTGTTCCCTTTGTCAAGCTGTAATAAGTAGGGGTAAGGACGTTAACCACCTCGGAACATCCTCCCTTATACGTCACCTGCAGCGCATTCATAATAAGTCAGTGACAAGTTCAAAAACTTTGGGTGACAGCGGAAGCAGTCCACTGACCAGTAAATCCCTTCCTCTTGTAACCAAGCTCACGCAAACCACCCCACCAACTCCCTCAGTGTCAATTTCCTCCTTCCCCAGGAATGCCAATAGTCCTGCAGGCCATGTCACTGGCAAGTCTGACGAGTCCTCTCCTGCCTGGGATTCCTCCGATGCATCCTTGCGTGTAACGCCTACTGCTGCTGGCGCTGCTGTTGTTGCCGCTGGGAGTCGATGGTCATCCCAGAGGGGAAGTCGTAAGCCCACTTGTACTACTTCCAGTAAGCAATTGACTGTTCAACAGTCCTTTGCGAGGAAGATGAAATATCACAGCAGTCATCCTACTGCAAAGCGGATAACTGAGGCCTTGGCATCCTGGGTGGTGAGAAACGTGGTTCCGGTATCCATCATTACTGCAGAGCCAACTAGAGACTTGTTGGAGGTACTGTGTCCCCGGTACCAAATACCATCTAGGTTCCATTTCTCTAGGCAGGCGATACCGAAAATGTACACAGACCTCAGAAAAAGAGTCACCAGTGTCCTAAAAAATGCAGCTGTACCCAATGTCCACTTAACCACGGACATGTGGACAAGTGGAGCAGGGCAGGGTCAGGACTATATGACTGTGACAGCCCACTGGGTAGATGTATGGACTCCCGCCGCAAGAACAGCAGCGGCGGCACCAGTAGCAGCATCTCGCAAACGCCAACTCTTTCCTAGGCAGGCTACGCTTTGTATCACCGCTTTCCAGAATACGCACACAGCTGAAAACCTCTTACGGCAACTGAGGAAGATCATCGCGGAATGGCTTACCCCAATTGGACTCTCCTGTGGATTTGTGGCATCGGACAACGCCAGCAATATTGTGTGTGCATTAAATCTGGGCCAATTCCAGCACGTCCCATGTTTTGCACATACCTTGAATTTGGTGGTGCAGAATTTTTTAAAAAACGACAGGGGCGTGCAAGAGATGCTGTCGGTGGCCAGAAGAATTGCGGGACACTTTCGGCGTACAGGCACCACGTACAGAAAACTGGAGCACCACCAAAAACTACTGAACCTGCCCTGCCATCATCTGAAGCAAGAAGTGGTAACGAGGTGGAATTCAACCCTCTATATGCTTCAGAGGTTGGAGGAGCAGCAAAAGGCCATTCAAGCCTATACAATTGAGCACGATATAGTAGGTGGAATGCACCTGTCTCAAGTGCAGTGGAGAATGATTTCAACGTTGTGCAAGGTTCTGATGCCCTTTGAACTTGCCACACGTGAAGTCAGTTCAGACACTGCCAGCCTGAGTCAGGTCATTCCCCTCATCAGGCTTTTGCAGAAGAAGCTGGAGGCATTGAAGAAGGAGCTAACACGGAGCGATTCCGCTAGGCATGTGGGACTTGTGGATGCAGCCCTTAATTCGCTTAACAAGGATTCACGGGTGGTCAATCTGTTGAAATCAGAGCACTACATTTTGGCCACCGTGCTCGATCCTAGATTTAAAGCCTACCTTGGATCTCTCTTTCCGGCAGACACAGGTCTGCTGGGGTTGAAAGACCTGCTGGTGACAAAATTGTCAAGTCAAGCGGAACGCGACCTGTCAACATCTCCTCCTTCACATTCTCCCGCAACTGGGGGTGCGAGGAAAAGGCTCAGAATTCCGAGCCCACCCGCTGGCGGTGATGCAGGGCAGTCTGGAGCGACTGCTGATGCTGACATCTGGTCCGGACTGAAGGACCTGACAACGATTACGGACATGTCGTCTACTGTCACTGCATATGATTCTCTCAACATTGATAGAATGGTGGAGGATTATATGAGTGACCGCATCCAAGTAGGCACGTCACACAGTCCGTACTTATACTGGCAGGAAAAAGAGGCAATTTGGAGGCCCTTGCACAAACTGGCTTTATTCTACCTAAGTTGCCCTCCCACAAGTGTGTACTCCGAAAGAGTGTTTAGTGCCGCCGCTCACCTTGTCAGCAATCGGCGTACGAGGTTACATCCAGAAAATGTGGAGAAGATGATGTTCATTAAAATGAATTATAATCAATTCCTCCGCGGAGACATTGACCAGCAGCAATTGCCTCCACAAAGTACACAGGGAGCTGAGATGGTGGATTCCAGTGGGGACGAATTGATAATCTGTGAGGAGGGGGATGTACACGGTGATATATCGGAGGGTGAAGATGAGGTGGACATCTTGCCTCTGTAGAGCCAGTTTGTGCAAGGAGAGATTAATTGCTTCTTTTTTGGGGGGGGTCCAAACCAACCCGTCATATCAGTCACAGTCGTGTGGCAGACCCTGTCACTGAAATGATGGGTTGGTTAAAGTGTGCATGTCCTGTTTTGTTTATACAACATAAGGGTGGGTGGGAGGGCCCAAGGATAATTCCATCTTGCACCTCTTTTTTCTTTTCTTTTTCTTTGCATCATGTGCTGATTGGGGAGGGTTTTTTGGAAGGGACATCCTGCGTGACACTGCAGTGCCACTCCTAGATGGGCCCGGTGTTTGTGTCGGCCACTAGGGTCGCTAATCTTACTCGCACAGCTACCTCATTGCGCCTCTTTTTTTCTTTGCGTCATGTGCTGTTTGGGGAGGGTTTTTTGGAAGGGACATCCTGCGTGACACTGCAGTGCCACTCCTAGATGTGCCCGGTGTTTGTGTCGGCCACTAGGGTCGCTAATCTTACTCACACAGTCAGCTACCTCATTGCGCCTCTTTTTTTCTTTGCGTCATGTGCTGTTTGGGGAGGGTTTTTTGGAAGGGCCATCCTGCGTGACACTGCAGTGCCACTCCTAGATGGGCCCGGTGTTTGTGTCGGCCACTAGGGTCGCTTATCTTTCTCACACAGTCAGCTACCTCATTGCGCCTCTTTTTTTCTTTGCGTCATGTGCTGTTTGGGGAGGGTTTTTTGGAAGGGACATCCTGCGTGACACTGCAGTGCCACTCCTAGATGGGCCCGGTGTTTGTGTCGGCCACTAGGGTCGCTAATCTTACTCACACAGCTACCTCATTGCGCCTCTTTTTTTCTTTGCGTCATGTGCTGTTTGGGGAGGGTTTTTTGGAAGGGACATCCTGCGTGACACTGCAGTGCCACTCCTAGATGGGCCCGGTGTTTGTGTCGGCCACTAGGGTCGCTTATCTTACTCACACAGCGACCTCGGTGCAAATTTTAGGACTAAAAATAATATTGTGAGGTGTGATGTGTTCAGAATAGGCTGAAAATGAGTGTAAATTATGTTTTTTGAGGTTAATAATACTTTGGGATCAAAATTACCCCCAAATTCTATGATTTAAGCTGTTTTTTAGGGTTTTTTGAAAAAAACACCCGAATCCAAAACACACCCGAATCCGACAAAAATAATTCGGTGAGGTTTTGCCAAAACGCGTTCGAACCCAAAACACGGCCGCGGAACCGAACCCAAAACCAAAACACAAAACCCGAAAAATTTCAGGCGC
Organism: Pseudophryne corroboree; assembly: GCF_028390025.1. Classification (NCBI taxonomy): domain Eukaryota; kingdom Metazoa; phylum Chordata; class Amphibia; order Anura; family Myobatrachidae; genus Pseudophryne; species Pseudophryne corroboree. Next base: position 138,810,688 of record NC_086451.1, read on the forward strand.
TCATCTCTAGTTCTTTACCCCCCAGTGGGTCTGTAGCACCTGGGGCTTCACAGGTCCCACTTTGGGCTACCTTTTCCACGCTGTTAAACACGCTTGTACCTAAATTGGTGCCCCCTGTGGAACCACCTGTGCTATTGCAGCAGTTTATGGTCCCTGCTATTAATCCGCAATGGGCAGATCAAATCTCCACTCAGTTACAGCATTTGAACCAGTCATTGTCCAAATCTAAGTGTCACTCTCGCCTGCCTAAGACTAAGTCATCTTCTAAACAGGCCATTACCTCCTCCCAATCCACTGCTATCCCAGACAGTGCCTCTGAGGAGGATGGTGTATATACTGATCCCACAGACACTGACTCAGATGTTTCTGATGGGGAAGGGAAATCAATAGTGGATGTCCCAGATTTGATTAAGGCAATTAGGCTCATTCTTCAGGTGTCTGATGATCCTGAGCCTGAGGCTGTCTCTAGGAAACCAGATAGGTTTAAGCGTAAGAATGTGGTTAAACAAGTTTTACCTCATTCTGAACAACTGGTTGACATACGTCAGGAATCCTGGGAAAATCCGGGGACAAAATTCACACCAAATAAGAGACACTTGGCTCGCTATCCTCTCTCTGCGGAGGTATGTAAAAATTGGGAAACTCCTCCGCCCGTTGATTTACATGTGGCGCGTATGGTAGTTTCCTCTGCTCTGCCAGTAACTACCATCACCTCTCTGTAGGAACCGACGGATAGACGTGTGGAGGGTTGTTTAAGAGCGATTTACACCCTAACCGGGGCTGTGCATAGGCCAACCATTGCAGCAACATGAACATGAAGCTGTTGAGGCGCGGGCTCAGGAGCTTGAGGCGGAACTGCCTTCCAATGCATCTGAGCATGCTCGACAATGTCTCTCATATATTACCACGGCTTCTCTGTACCTTAAGGAGGCGGCCTCCGATGCTGGGGTGCTGGCGGCCAAGGCTGCTACTACGTCCGTCTTGGCCAGACGTATCCTTTGGTTGAAATCCTGGTCGGTGGATATGGATTCCAAGAAAACCCTGGAGGTGCTTCCTTCCAAGGGAGACATTCTCTTTGGAGAAGACCTCAATAAGATTGTGGCTGATCTGGCTACTGCTAAAAACAGCTTGCCTACCTAGTACGGCTCCTTCTGCACAGAAGGCTAAAAGTACTTTCCCTCGGCCCTTTCGTCCGAGTTTCCTTTGGGTCAGGCATACCCAAAGCAAACTCGTGCTTCCAGACCTGCCAAGCCCAGACCTAAGCGAGCCTGGGCTGCCCGTCAGCCTGCTTCCAGAACTGACAAGCCTGCTGCAGGACGGGGCTCTCAGGGTGGGGGGCCGACTTCTAGGTTTTGCCCAGGAATGGTTGAAGACCACTTCAGATACCTGGGTAAGGGAAGTTGTCACTCGAGGTTACGCCGTACCCTTCAAGAATCATCCCCCTCATCGATTTTGCCTGACAGATGTTCCTCTGGACCCAGCAAAAGCAAACACTCTGCATTCGGTGGTACATTCCCTCCTGACCACAGGAGTGGTAGTACAGGTGCCTCTGGCTCAGAGAGGCAAGGGGTACTATTTACCGCTGTTTCTAGTCCCGAAGCCGAACGGGTCCTTGCGGCACATTCTCAATCTGAAGTCCTTGAACAAGCATGTGCGGGTCTCCAAATTTCGCATGGAAACTCTGTGCTCTATTGTTCTGGCCTTGGAGCCTGGGGACTACATAGTCTCCCTGGACATACAAGATGCCTACCTGCATATTCCCATTGCAGTGTCTCATCAGCAGTACCTGAGGTTCGTGGTGGGCAACCTTCATTACCAATTTTGGGCATTACCCTTTGGTTTGACAACGGCTACCCGAGTTTTCACCAATGTTATTGCGGTCATGATGGCTACACTCCGCCGTCAAGGGGTCAGGATCCTACCGTACCTAGATGATTTGTTGATCCTGGCGAATTCCCCAGAACTTCTGTGTTATCTCGATCTGACGGTCCAGTGCATGAAAGCCCACGGGTGGCTTATCAACTAGAAGAAATCCTCCCTGGTTCCTGCGTGGAGCATGGTACACCTGGGAGCATTATTGGACACTCACAACCAGCGGTTGTTCCTGTCTCAGGAGATAGTCCTGAAACTGCAGGACAGGATTCGATGCTTCCTATCTCGTCCGCAAGTGTCGATTCATTCGGCAATGCAATGCTAGGTCTCATGGTGTCTGCTTTCGGCACGGTGGAGTATGCTCAATTCCATTCTCGCCCTCTGCAGAAGTTGATTCTGTCCAAATGGGACGGCATGCCTCACCGGATCAGATCTCGCATGATCTCCTTGTCTCCGGAGGTCCGTCTGTCACTGAGCTGGTGGCTTCAGGACCAACGATTGAGCAGGTACCGTCCCTTCTGGATAGCCAACTGGGTCCTGCTGACGATGGATGCCAGTCTGAGAGATTGGGGCACGGTGTTGGAACAACACTCTCTCCAGGGTCGGTGGACGCAGAGGAGTCTCTACTCCCGATAAACATTCTGGAATTGTGGGCAGTGTTCAATGCGTTAACAATGGCCCAGCATCTGATACAGAACAGACCTGTTCAAGTACAATCGGACAACGCCACCACGGTTGCATACATCAATCATCAAGGTGGCACTCGAAGCCGCATGGCAATGAGGGAAGTATCACGGATTCTTCAGTGGGCAGAGCACCATCTGCCGGCCATATCCGCAGTGTTCATTCCGGGCGTTCTGAACTGGGAAGCGGACTATCTCAGTCGTCAGGACGTACACGCGGAGAGTGGAGCCTCCATCCAGAGGTGTTTCAACTTCTCGTGGACACGTGGGGCCTTCCAGATGTGGATCTGATAGCGTCTTGACACAATCACAAGGTTCTGGTCTTCGGAGCAAGGACAAGGGATCCTCAAGCTGCGTTCGTGGACGCTCTGGCAATTCCATGGAACTTTCCACTGCCGTATGTGTTTCTTCCGGTGTCACTCCTGCCCAGAGTCATACGGAAGTTCAAGCAAGAAGGAGGAAAACTACTTCTGGTCTCTCCAGCGTGGCCCAGATAGCACTGGTTCTCCGATCTACAGGGCCTCTCGTTGGATCGTCCCCTTCTACTTCCACAACGTCCGGACCTCCTCGTTCAGGGCCCTTGTGTTTACCAGGATTTGGCCCATCTAGCTTTGATGGCATGGCTCTTGAAGCTTCTGTCCTGAGGGCCAAGGGTTTTTCTGAGGTGGTCGTTCAAACTATGTTGAAGGCCCGTAAGCCAGCTTCTGCTCGGATCTACCATAGGGTCTGGAATGCTTACTTTACTTGGTGTGTGTCACGTCTAGCAGAGTTTGAGGATCCGGCAGCTGAGATTTGCCCGAGGAAGTAGCAGGCTGTGAATGAACCAGATGAGGGGGCTGGATATAGTTCCTTCACATGGGACACGGAGCAATGAAGAACGTAGGCGGGGTTTGAGAGTCAATGGAAAGTATTTATTATGTACAGGGCTGAGGTAGAGTACCGGGGCTGGAGCACGATGGTTAAAGACGTGGCTGGAGGCGAAGAACTGTGGACTGTGATTTGAAAGACGAGACTGTAGATGATGAATTGTGGATGATGGTTGAAGACGTGACTGGAGACAAGGACTGTGGTTGGAAAACGAGGCTGAAGATAATAATCTGCAGGCTGTGGTCGGTGGTACAAAGGCGTGGCTGGTGAAGGAGATCTGTGGAGTGTGGCTTGAAAGACGAGACAGAAGACCTGGGGCCGACTGTGCCCAAAGAGTCTTACTGGACCGGGTTTTCCAGGAGCGCTTCCACAGGCAGTAGCAGGCTAGAAACGGCAGGGCTGCAGCAGCAACAGAGAACCGACCAAGCAGGATCAGGAGGAACCAGAATACAGCAGGAATCCTGGGAGCGCAGGCTAAAGCACCTACAACAGGGTTGTAACTTGAAGCACTGGCGTCCCTGTCCTAAACTAGCCCCCTTTTATAGGGAGAGCTTCCCCTGGATTGGCTGGAAGAAACAGGAAACAGGAACTATGTTTAAAACTTGGTCTCCAACATGGCGGCGCCCAGTAATGCAGACCTTTTTGCAAAGCCACATTGCTCACTGCCCCTGGTCTCCAAGCAACGGCTCAGCAAGAGCGACCCGCTGTAGCGGCGTCCGCCGCCATGAGTGGACCCCTTCATTGCCGCTACTGCTGCCCACGGATCCGGCGCAGCAGCCCACCTCCGCTGCTGCCCGCACATCGCCAAGGAAGCCAGCCCCGCGGCCCCAGCGTATCGGTGAGACTCCGGACGCTGACAGTACCCCCACCCCCTTTGCGGGTGGACTCCGGACACCTATGTGGTTTAGTTGGAAACTTAGCATGAAATGCCTGAAGAAGTCTTGGAGAATGGACATCCTCTGCATCTACTCAAGATCTCTCCTCTGGCCCATACCCCTTCCAATAAACAAGGTACTGGATGCGACCATAACCTCTGCGAGAATCGAGGATCTTGTGACTCTCAAATTTGTCACCTTGTGCTGATTGGATCTTGGGTGATTTAGGCAAAGCAGCTCTGAATCGATTAAGTACCAATGGTTTTAAGAGAGAAATATGAAATGCATTAGGAATTCTTAACTGCGGAGGTAATTTCACTTTGTAAGCCACATGATTCAACACTTTTTCGATTGGGTAAGGCCCAATAAATCTGGGAGCAAACTTTTGTGTAGGAACCTTTAATCTTAGGTTACGTGTGGAAACCCAAACCCGATCTCCTACCTTAAGGCTTGGTACAGCTTTTCGTTTCAGATCTGCATAGGTCTTATATCTCTTGGATGTCTTGAGCAAAGTCTTGTGAATTTGTTTCCAGGCTTCAATTTACTGAAGCCTGGAAACAAATTCACAAGACTTTGCTCAAGACATCCAAGAGATATAAGACCTATGCAGATCTGAAACGAAAAGCTGTACCAAGCCTTAATGTAGGAGATCGGGTTGTCGAAGAACTGGAGCAGTCGTGAAGGCCTCCTTTAAAGATGAAAAAGCTTCCAAAGCCTCCGGAGACCACTTGGCAGGATCGGCTCCCTTCCTAGTTAATGCAGTTATAGGAGCTATGACAGAAGAATAATTTTGAATGAATGTTCGGTAGAAGTAAGCAAACCCCAGGAAACGTTGAATTCCTTTAAGGGTAGCTGTAAGTGCCCAATCCTGAATCGCCTGGACTTTAGCGGGGTCCATTTGTAACCTCTGCCCTAAAAGAATGTAACCGAGGAATGGAATCGTGGGTACTTCAAAGGAGCACTTCTCTAACTTACAGAATAACTGATTCCTTCGTAAATGAGTTAACACTTCTTTGACTTGTTCCCGATGGGTCTTCAGATCCCTAGAAAAAATGAGGATGTCATCCAGATACACTACCAAGCAGTCATAGAGGAGATCTCTGAAGATTTCGTTAACGAACTCTTGAAAGACGGCTGGGGCGTTACATAGGCCAAAAGGCATTACCAGGTATTCGTAATGGCCGTCGCGGGTATTAAATGCCGTCTTCCATTTGTCCCCTGGGTGAATACGTATAATATTGTAGGCCCCCCGTAAGTCCTACTTAGTAAATACAGTAGCTCCTTTAACACGGTCGAACAGTTCTGGAATCAGAGGTAAAGGATATCTGTTCTTAACTGTTATGTCATTGAGACCTCTATAGTCAATACGAAGAAAAACCCTGCTCCGGCTGGAGATGTAGAAGACCTGATGAACCCTTTCTCCAAATTTTCCCGGATATACTCCGACATGGCCTGTGTCTCAGGAAGTGAGAGAGGGTAAATTCGACCTCGGGGAGGAGTCTTACCGGGTACTAGCTCAATGGGACAATCCCAAGTACGATGCGGAGGCAAGGTGTCTGCCCCATGCTTACTGAAAACATCTTGAAAAGCTTGGTACTCCACAGGAGGGCTGGAAGAACAGAGAGGTCTAACTGAAGGTAAACAGTTCTGAAAGCAGTCTTGTCCCCAAGAGAGAACATCCATAGTTTGCCAATCTATGTGGGGATTGTGTCTGATTAACCATGGAAACCCTAGGATTAGTTCATGAGAGGCTTTAGGAATTACAAGGAAAGAGATTTCTTCTGAATGGAGAACTCCGACCTTCATCTTGAGAGGAATAGTACGAAAGGATATAATACCCTCAGGGATATAACTTCCATCCACTGCAGTAACAGAAATGGTACAATCCAAAGGAACCGTTTGTATTCCAGATTGTTTGACCAGAGCTGACGTAATGAAGCTTTCGGCGGCTCCGGAATCGAGTAGTGCAGGGATGAGAAGAGAATAAGAAGGGAGCTCCAATTGGGTTAACAGGACAGACTCTTTCTTGGTATGTAATTCTGAGAATTCTCCTAGCTTGACCTCTCCAGCACAAACTAGGAGCGGGCGTTTCCCAGACGTAGATTGCAAGTTTTAACAAAGTGATCAGATGCACCACTACGAGCAGAGGTTCCCTTGTCGCCATCTCTGACGTTCTTCATTGGAAAAGTGGGAGTGATTAATCTGCATGGGTTCTTCCGCAGTTGGTGATGATGGTGTTGGTGGAAGAACAACTCTAGGCTTAGGGCGATCTGACCGCAACCTCTCCATACAGCGTTCTCTGTACCTCAGGTCTAACTTATTGCATAAAGAAATTAGTTTATCCAACTTATCAGGTACGTCCTGAGTTGCGAGGTCGTCTTTGATTCTTTCGGAGAGACCGCTCCAGAAAGCTGAAATGAGAGCCTCCTCGGTCCAGTTCAGTTCAGAGGAAAGGGTGCGAAACTGGATCACGTACTGACTGACCATACGCGTGCCCTGACGCAGGCGCAGGATCTCCAATGAGCCGGCAGAAGTCCTGCCCGGTTCGTCGAAGATTCTTCGAATGGTGGCCACGAATTCTGGATAGTTAGATAAGATGGGATCCATCCTCTCCCACAAAGGTGAAGCCCATTCCAACGCTTGCCTGGTAAGTAAAGAAATTATATAGGCTACTTTGGATCGTGCTGATGGGAAGTTGGCCGACTGTAGTTCGAACTGGATTTCGCACTGGTTAAGAAACCCGCGGCATTGTCTTGGATTCCCATCGAATTTACTGGGAGGTGGCAAATGCAACCGTGGAAGTGGTACTGGTACAGGAGGAAGCAGAACCGGAGGTGCTAATGTGGGAGCAGCTGTAGATACTTGAGGGGCCGTCATAGCAACACAGAGAGAATCGAGACGTTCGGACATACTCTGCATGAACTGCACGATTTGAGATTGTGTGGCCTCCTGCTTACTTAAGTGAGACCAGATATCTGCAGTTGAATCCCCTCCTGAGGCCTGATCACCCGTCGCATCCATTGGGCCAGTGCTTACTGTCACGTCTAGCAGTGTTTGAGGATTCGGCAGCTGAGATTTGCCCGAGGAGGTAGCAGGCTGTGAATGAACCAGATGAGGGGGCTGGATATAGTTCCTTCACATGGGACACGGAGCAATGAAGAACGTAGGCGGGGTTTGAGAGTCAATGGAAAGTATTTATTATGTACAGGGCTGAGGTAGAGAACCGGGGCTGGAGCACGATGGTTAAAGACGTGGCTGGAGGCAAAGAACTGTGGAATGTGATTTGAAAGACGAGACTGTAGATGATGAACTGTGGATGATGGTTGAAGATGTGGCTGGAGACGAGGACTGTGGACTGTGGTTGGAAAACGAGGCTGAAGATAATCTGCAGGCTGTGGTCAGTGGTACAAAGGTGTGGCTGGTGAAGGAGATCTGTGGAGTGTGGCTTGAAAGACGAGGCAGAAGACCTGGAGCCGACTGTGCCCAAAGAGTCTTACTGGACCGGGTTTTCCAGGAGCGCTTCCACAGGCAGTAGCAGACTAGAAACGGCAGGGCTGCAGCAGCAACAGAGAACCGACCAAGCAGGATCAGGAGGAACCAGAATACAGCAGGAATCCTGGGAGCACAGGCTAAAGCACCTACAACAGGGTTGTAACTTGAAGCACTGGCGTCCCTGTCCTAAACCAGCCCCCTTTTATAGGGAGAGCTTCCCCTGGATTGGCTGGAAGAAACAGGAAACAGGAACTATGCTTAACTTGGTCTCCAACATGGCGGCGCCCAGTAATGCAGACCTTTTTGCAAAGCCACATTGCTCACTGCCCCTGGACTCCAAGCAACGGCTCAGCAAGAGCGACCCGCTGTAGCGGCGTCCCGCCGCCACGAGCGGTCCCCCTCACCGCCACTACTGCTGCCCACAGATCCGGCGCAGCAGCCCACCTCTGCCGCTGCCCGCACATCGCCAAGGAAGCCAGCCCCGCGGCCCCAGCGTACCGGTAAGACTCCGGACGCTGACAGTGTGCGTCTCACAATCATGACGTTTTCAAGTTTAGTACGGCCAAACTATTAGCCTTTCTACAACAGGGCCTGGACTTAGGCCTGCGTCTGGCCTCCCTCAAGGTTCACATCTCTGCCTTGTCGGTTTGGTTTCAGAGAAAGATTGCTACCCTTCCTGATGTCCATACATTCACTCTGGGTGTGTTACGGATTCAGCCTCCTTATGTGCCACCTGTGGCCCCCTGGGATCTGTCGGTGGTTTTGGAGGCCTTGCAAAAGTCTCTGTTTGAGCCTCTTTCCTCCACTGACCTTAAGTGGCTTTCCCTTAAGGTGTTGTTCTTGCTGGCTATTGCTTCAGCTAGAAGGGTCTCGGACTTTGGTGCCTTATCCTGTAAGTCTCCCTATTTGATTTTTCACCGTGACCGGGCGGTTCTTAGAACACGGCCAGGTTATTTACCCAAGGTGGTGTCTTCCTTCCACCTTAACCAGGAGATTGTGGTCCCGGCCTTTAATTCTCCTGAGTTGTCTACCAAAGAGCCGTATTTGGATGTGGTACGGGCTCTCCGTATCTTTGTGAAGAGAACTTCCTCCATTAGGAAATCCGATTCTCTTTTCGTGCTGTTTCGTTTTCACAAACGTGGTTAGCCATGGCCAGATGGATTAGAATGGTGATTGCACATGCTTACGTACAGTCTGGTCGGCCCTTTCTACTCGGTCAGTTGGACCTTCTTCGGCGACCCACCGTAGTATGACCCTTGAACAACTGTGCAAGGCGGCTACGTGGTCCTCTGGGGACACGTTCATTAGGTTCTATGCCTTCGATACTGCCGCCTCCCAGGATGCTTCCTTTGGACGCCGGGTTCTTGTGCCCGCTACAGTGCGTCCCCTCCCATAAGGAACTGCTTTAGGACATGCCTAATGTGAATCCTTGTGGAGCCCAGTGTACCCCGCAGCAGAAAACGAGATTTACGATAAGAACTTACCGTTGTTAAATCTCTTTCTGCGAGGTACACTGGGCTCCACAAGGCGCCCACCCTGACTCACTTAGCTTCTTTGGGGTCGTATGGCATAGCCGTTGACACCCTCTCCTCTCCTTTGGTGAGCGTGTGGTGTAATTGGCTACGAGCGATTGTCGTCTCTGGTACCTGCTACTGCATTGCACTGGTTAACGAAACTGAGCTCCTATGCACTGAGGTGGGGTTATAGAGGAGGCGTCGCTATGCATCTTGGGAACAGTCAAAAGCTTTGAGCCTGTTGGTGCCTCTGATCAAGATCCTACTCTGTACCCCAATGTGAATCCCTGTGGAGCTCAGTGTACCTTGCAGAAAGAGATTTAACAACGGTAAGTTCTTACCATAAATCTCGTTTTTTGTTTGCCATAATAGAATATGTATAAAGTAACATATTAAAAGAAGTAAGTTAAGAAAAATCACAAGGCATGGCTAAATCTCTGAGTCTATGGCATGCAAAACCAAGCCATACATGGTGGGATATAGCAAAGATGTATGTGGACACATCTGTATATGCTAGCAGACCCCAAGGGCAGGTATCTTTTTTTGGTCCATGTTATAATCCAAGGTGAATGTTTCACGCGTCTCAGTTTGTATGCACCAAAGTCTCCTAACTTTAATGTTTGCAATTCTAACATGCTCATAAAGCATAATACATCTAATCTAATAATTGGTGATGACTTTACATTTTTTACATGACATTGCTTTAGCCACTCTAACACACCAGCTCACCTCAGGAGTGTATATCCCTTTTATTCTCCCAATTGATGCTTGAAGAGTCCAGAATGCTTCTAGTTGGGAATTTAATTTCCATTCTCGAGCACATGATTCATTCACTAGGATTGAATACATTCTATTTGCAGAAACTCCATTCTCCTGTATAGCGCATACTTTTATTGCTAATATTGTAATTTCTGACCATGCCCCTGTTATCTTTTTTTTTTTACCTTTTAACCAGTAGATTGCAACATTCCTATTACCCTTATTTATCTTCTACTATAGACGTGAATAAATCAATTTACATCCAAAAAGAAGGTTTATGTTCTTACCTTTTATATCCTTTTCTTCGAATCCATAGGGAACACAGGGATAACACTGGGTATAGACTGTTGAGCTGGAGTCTGGGAACCAAACAGTTAATATTTCTTTCCCAGTAGCCCGGGCTGCCTCTCCCCTACACCCACTGTTAAACTGGCCCACAGGGGAAATCCTAGATGGGCCCCACTTCCTGGAGCTCACCCTCTCTTCTAGGTCAGGCACTCAAATTATACATGGTTACTCCATTAAAAAGGTCAGTTACTCAGTGGAGCAGCACCAGTGGTAAACAAGTGTGCTTGGTTCCCTTCTATAGAAACTAAACCACAGGAATACAGTTAAGTCAAGCCCAAGGCAAGGAAGGAGAAGAAAGACTGACACACAGTCAGGGAAACTGTTAACAGTGCAAAAACACTGCAAGCCAGATGTGTCAGTGTGGATGTCCTGTGTTCCCTATGGATTAGAACACAGGTTCTCAAACTCATTCCCCAAGACCCCACACACTGCATATTTTGCAGGTCTTCTTACAGAATCACAAGTGAAATAATTAACTCCACCTATGGACCTTTTCAAATGTGTCAATGAGTAATTAATGCACCAGTGCACCTGCTGGGTTACCTGCAAAACAGCAGTGAGTAATTAATGCACCTGAGGGCCGAGTTTGAGAACCTGTGGATTAGAAGATAAGGATTTAACAGGTAAAAACATAATTCTTTTCTTCTTCAGCCATAGTGAGTACAGAGATAAAACGGGGATGTCCCAAAGCTATCCCTCTAAGGTATGGTACACTCCTGAGCTGCACTAAGAACCCGTCGTATCCACAGAGGCGAAGGTGTCAAAGGAATAGAAACTGATGAATGTATCGGGGGGAGAGGACCATGTGGCTGCTTTACAAAGCTGCTTTGTAGAGTTGCCACATTGTGCTGCCCAAGTAGTCTTCACTGACATGGTGGAATGAGCCATCACCATGGCAGGGGCAAGAAGGTCTTCTGCAGAATAAGTTTGGTGGATAGATGAACAAATCCATCTGGCCAAAGTTTGCTTAGTAACCAGACAGCCTTGTTTGTGAAAGTTATACAGGACAAAGAGATAATCCCATTTTCCAGAGATCTACTGTCCTGTCCACAAAAATCTGGGGGCACACAAAATATCCAAGGAGGACTTCTTTGGTGAGGAATCCGGTACTTGGAATGAATGGACTACAAGCTCCTATTAATGTGAAATCTGGAAACTACCTTAGGTAGCCTAATCACATCCTAAGAACATCCCGGTCCAAATGGAAAATCTATGGGCTGATACGATTAGTAGGAATACTGTTTTCCACGTAAGCCAGCGGATGTCTACTGTGCCCAAAAGCTCAAAGGAAGACAACACATTGAGCCACAGAGGTTGCACAAGTAGGACACCCTGCAAAAGGCCCAAATCCACACCCATCTACAAGAAAGATAGGATTCGCGAGAGGCATAATAATCTGGGGTTGAATCCTCAACTTGAACTCCAGCTAAAGTAGGTCCTTCAAATCCGTTATGAATCATGGCAGAAGATGGATTATGGGCATTAAGCATGGTACTAATAACCAACCATGAGAACCCTTTAGCTTTAAGGACAGATGTCTCTAGAGCCACCCCATCAAAGTGAGAATGGCCAGATCCAGATGGAAGCACGTGCCCTGCGATAGAAGATCCAGCCATAAGGGAAGATGCAGCGGAGCATCAATGGAGAAGCCTAGAAGATCCACATCTTGTTCCTCCCTCCAACTTCAACTTGTGGAGAACCCATGGAATCAGTAAGGGAAGGGAAGATGTTCACGAGGGGGAAAAGTCCACCGAACCATTAGTGCGTTCACCAGGAGAGATTTGGGAATCCTGGTGCATGAGCAGTACCTTGGCAGCTTGTGGTTATGCCAAGACGCCATCATGTAAATGTCCAGCAAGCCCCAGAGGAGGACCAGGGGCTGAAAGACATCTGAGTGTAGGGCCCACTTGTCTGAGTGAATATCTTGGTGACTTAGGAAGTCTGCCTCCCCATTTTGAACCCTGGGAATATAGACTGGTGAAAGAGCTGGAAGATGATGCTCTAACACACAAGCCGCAACCAGGCGCTGATACAGTATATAACTAGTTTCAATTAATATATTACTAATTGTTAATTTCCAAGCTGCAAAAAGAGATACTGACTTGGGGTCTTCAAGTCAGAATAATTAGCACAGGTGACCCCGAGACCGCACCGCTCCAGTGCTGCTTGCAAGCACTCAGGTCCCTGTCTCTCTCCTTTTAATCGGTGTCCAGCTGATGTTAATGGCAATTGCCAGAGATAAAGATGGGTTCAAAGACACTATGAGGGTCCAATGTCCACACTTTTGACGCGTTTCGCTCCATTGACAGAAGCTTTATCCATGGAATCAGTAAGGTCTCATTGTTCCCCGTGGTTGGAGATCCTCGTCACGAGTGGGCGTCATTGCAGGCGCTGGATCCCCTGAAATCGGGACTGCTGTATTTACCATTGGGACTCCACCTTGTGTTATACAACATTGACGGAAACCACACGTAAGGCTCCGAATAGGAGCATACTCTCATGTCACTTTTCTGTCTCTGCTGATGGGCAATAAAACACGGAACATTGCTTTCACAAAAACTTTTAAGGAACTTGTATTCCTGTATGGGTTCTAGAAGCACATTGTTGCGCATTATAACAAATGTATTATACGGACTGAAACACAGTTAATCATTTGTCCGTTTGAGAACTGTGCACAGATCAGCTTGGTTCCACCTCCTTGTGTTATTTTAAATAGTATTTCATAATACTGAGTATATTAATGTTCTTATATTGTTAAGATATCTTAGACCGGTCTAGTTTTTTATGTGTATTAAAACATATTAAATATATGGAATTTATTGTTTGGTTATTTGAACATCAGCCATACCCTATCATATAGCGCAAAGAGTTAATTGTTAGAGAAGATGATGCTCTACCTTCTAAAGAGTGTGACTTCCTTCATGGCGCAGAGTCTGCGAGTGCTGCCCTAATTGTTTATGTAGGCAATGGCTGCATCTGGACTGGCAGTGCTGGAGAAGTGGGCTAGGCAAAGAGCTCTGTAGATTGCTTGGAGTTCCAGAATATTAATTGTTAGATGGTTATCCTGAACTGTCCATTGACTTTAACATTTCTGATAACAAGACGCCGCCCCCACCCCTGAAGACTTGCATCAATGGTGAGTAGGATCCAGTCCTGGATCAAAAAGGGATGGCCCTTGGCAAGGTGGAACTGGTAGAGCCACAAGAAAGAGTGACAGCCCTCAAGAGAGGACAATCATGCTGGAGATGTGACCTATTCCAGTGGGTCAGAATCTCCATTTGCATAGGATGGGAGTGATGTTAGGCATACATCACCATGTTGAAGGTGGAGACTAGAGAGCCCAGGCTCTGGAAACAAGAATGTATTAACACTTGACGGTGACCTAAAAATAAGTACATTTTGTACTGTAAAAAACTAAGCCTGTGCAATGAAAGGAACATGTTGATATTTGCCAGTTGATGATCCATCTTTGAGAGTGAAGGAGGTCCACTGTGAGATGGATGTGATCCCTGAGGACATTTGGTGACTGGACCAGGAGAAGTAGGTCATCCAGATAAGGCAGGATTCAGATTCTTCTGACTTGAAGATGTGCTACCATGACCACCATGACTTTTGTGAAAACACAAGTGGCCATGTAAAACCCAAAATTGATAAAATTGGAAGAGTTACTCCTGTACCACAATCCTGAGAAAGTGTGGATGACTGACCCGGATGAGAACATGCATATAGGCATCCTGAATATCTAAGGATGCCATGAATTCCTACGGTTCCAGAGCCAAAATGATAGAGTGAAGTGATTCCATATGGAACTTTGAAACACAAAAGTACCTGTTTTGTGACTTCTGGTTGAGGATGTGCCTGAACGAGACGTCCAGCTTCAGAACCAGGAAGAGGTTTGTATAGAAGCCTGTGCCAGCTTCTGAACCAGGAAGAGGTTTGTATAGAAGCCTGTGGCTCTCTGAGATGGGGGAACTGGGATAAAGACCTTAGATGCCAGAAGGCAGCCGATGGACTCCCACAGTGCTCCTGCTTTTCCTGGATCTACTGGAAGGCCTGTTGAAAAGTAATCAGTAGTAAGACGCTCACACAATGTTAGAACGTAGCATTGGCAAATTACTCTCCTGACCCAGGCATCTACCGTAGTCGCCATCCATGCATCAGAGAAAATCGGAAGCCGGTCTCCCACAGTGGGGATTCCCAGGTGGAGGCCCATCCCGCCATGGGGCAGGCTTGTCAGCTAGCTTGGTGGCAGCAAATCTAGTAGGCAGGTATGTTTACCCCTGGAATTGGAGCCCTTGGAGGAAGAACCCTGGAATCTGTAAAAGGACTGTCCCTTGTTTTCCCCTGCAGATGAAAGGAGTGAAAATTAAACAGTTGCAACCTAGTGGCTACTGCAGAAGCAAGGAAAGCCATCTTGGACACTGCTAATGTAGCCACAATTTGTCCAATTCAGGCCCAAAACAACCTCCTCTGAAAATGAAAGAGCCTCAAGGGCCTTCTTAGAGTCTGCATCAGTAAGTGCCTGATTAGTAATTGTTTGGGAGACCACCAATGAATACCAGGGGCAATATTTACTAATATTCGTGTTTGAGTCGGTTTGTGTAGTGTTTAAACTCGTGTTGTATCGGATGCATTTTCATGCAACTTTTTGAATCCATATACGCAAAGTTACGAAGCAGTCGACTTTATGGTTTTCGTGTTTTCCGATGTCGATGCCAGTCGTTTTTTTTGGGCACATTTACGGCCGTCATTGTCGTTTGCGTACGTGTTTTTGTTGGATTTGCTGTTTTTTTCACTAAGTTAAACGCGGCATGGTTTTTTTTTTCCCCGCGGCCGCATTTTCACTTTCAGTTTCGATTTTCATCCCCGTTCGTGATTGGTTGTGTTTCAGATGGTAGGAGTGTCTGTGCGCAACCATATAAATACGCCCCAAACCGTCCGCACCTCGTAGGTTTAGTTAGTGGTGAGGAGGAGGGAGGTTGTGCTGTGGAGGTAGGTGATTTTGTGGTTTGAAGAGGAGTGTTGGTAGCGATTTCTGAGTGTGGTATTGTGTTTGAAAGTCGTCTTGTCATTCTTGTTGTCTTGTATTTTGTGGTTTTGTCTCATTTTTAGTCCAAGTTATTTTTCTTTATAGTCCCTTGTCAGTGTGTGTGTGTGTGTGTGTGTGTGTGTGTGTGTGTGTGTGTGTTATGTAGTGGTAGTGGAGGAGTGTGTTGTTTGTCTTTTTTTTTTTTCCTGTGTTAACTGTTTAGACACACAATTATGTGTGACTCAGAGGTGGAGGGTGTGAGTGAGGGGGAGGAGGTCGGTCAGGTGGAGGAGGTGAGTGTTAGTGAGGTTAGTGAGGTGGAGGAGGTGGGTGAGGTTGCTGCAGCAGCCTCAAGTGACAGTGACAGTCAGAGTGCTCCGCAGCCACGCACCACTACTAAGACTGGGTGGAATGTTAAGTTTAGTTTTGCTGAAAATGTGGCATTGGTGCGTGAGCTGATGAAGTATCAGAGGCAGCTATTTGGCCCTGAGTCCGCCAAGGTGCCAACACGGAGGAAGACGGTGTTGTGGTCGAAAGTTGTTGCTGCTGTCAATAGTGAGGGGGTGGTCAAGCGGACGGAGGACACATGCCGCAATTGGTACTATGACATAAAGCGATGTGTCAAGTCCAAAATGGCCAAGGAGGCCAAGTCGGCTCGGCAAACCGGTGGTGGGCAGCCCTATATTGCAAGATATCTGGAGTATGAGGAGCCCATGCGGAGTGTCATACCTCCTGAAGTTGTCTCTGCAACCCATGTCCGGGATTCAGATAGGCCAAGGAAGAATGGTGAGCATGTGTTTTTTTATTTTTTATTATAAGTTGTATTTTGTAATCTGTGTCATGTGACGTTGCATATTACTCCCATCTTCAAGTGTGTGTTTGCAAATACATTGTTTTGGGTCATGTGTTAGC
The DNA here is from genome assembly GCF_028390025.1 of Pseudophryne corroboree. Lineage (NCBI taxonomy): Eukaryota > Metazoa > Chordata > Amphibia > Anura > Myobatrachidae > Pseudophryne > Pseudophryne corroboree. The sequence goes on from NC_086451.1 coordinate 138,827,039, forward strand.
TAAAAGCCAATGTAACATCTTACTTTATTGTATGTCATGTGTTTTTCAGACAGATATTTAGCATGTGTAGTTTGGACTTGTTGTGTCTCTGATTTGTCCTGCAATAATGATTTCCTTTTGGGCGTTTTTTACGTTAAAAATTATGACTATGTTTTATATATAAGTGAACCATGTTTTTTTGGAATTAAAATAAGTCGTTGTCATGTTAGAGGCTGGAGTACTGGAAAGTGGTTAGTAAACCACTTACATGTGTAATGTCCTCTTAACAGAATGTTATTTATTTATTTATTTTTATAAAAAATTTTATTTGCTTCTATTTGTACCGTGACACCATACTGCATTTTTTGAAAACTTTACTTTTGCTTGTTTTTTTTGTGTGGTCATATAGTGGTAATGTGTATTTGGAGTGCCACATCACAGAGCCAATTAGATATTGCATCTGTATTATTTTTATAAACAATACAAAATTAATTTGTGTTTTTTTATAAAAATAAAAACCCATTCCTTTAACTTGTTGCCTATGTCAGTGTCCTGTACATGTTTGCCTGTCTTGATGTTACCATAGTGCATATTTTTTTGTGTGTGTGTTTTTTTTGTTGGTATTTCTGGTCCTTATGTTTTTTTTTTATTAAAAACCAAGCATTTCTAAAGGAAAAAATGTTTATAAGCATAATGGGTGGATGTATACACAATAGCATGATTTATGAATATATCTCATTTTATACAGTGTCTGAAAAAAGCAGTACTACTCGTCGGCCAGTAAATCCTAACACATCTGATGATGATGACGCTGCCGAAGCAGGTAAAGTGTCCATTGTAGTATAGGGTATGCTTGTAAAGGAATGGGCATAACAAAATTGCACTTTCATTAAAAGGTCCATCAAAAGAAGTATGGAGCAGCAGAAGTAGCTCTTCTGTTAGACATCACCACAAGAAACCTGGGGCCGAAAAGAAAGCAAGGTCGTCTGTCCCGCCACAAACACAGCAGGCTACCCCGCCACGTAGATTATCGTCCGTATGTTCTGTCCCCCCACTCCAAATTTTGGACACACCTCCAAGACGTCATCCACACTCCCCTCATCTTGATTGTGAGTATCAAACTGTAAAAAAAGTGTAAAATGTCAGAACATAATCAGTCATAACCGCATTAAGTTCAAACACATCCAAAACAAAAATACTTACCGCAGTAAGTAAAAGCTGAAATGGAATCCAAACTAAATGGCCTTGTCCACATCCAGTAAAGATATGTATATCCACTTGAGTCATACAGTATGACATTGGGTCTAAGATGCTGCAACAAAAAAGCATGTTGGTTTGTTTGTAAAAAGTAAGTTTGTTTTTCCTAAAATCTCATGTGTGCTTAAGGTAACATTGCAAAATACCTACAAAAACATTACTATGTTTGTTTGAACAAAGCTATAAGGTAACACATTATGTATTACAATGTTTCTTTTATACTGGAGTATGTGTGAGCTAAAATAAAACTAAAGTGTTTGCTTTCACAATTAAGTAACCAGACACATTTGCCACAAACAGGCATATGTATGTATTTAAGCTATGAGTGATGATGTTGCTAGGCAGAATAGTTTAAAGCAACAGTGAATGACATGTGTTCCATGTGTAGTATTTTTTTATCATTTCCCAACCATATGGATAGCTAACGGAGATATGTTTAACATTTCAGCTTCGAGTCCTGGGAACAGCATCCCTCCGCAACAACATCAACACAGTGACACGGAGGAGACAAACATCTTAGAAATGCAGCCATTAATGCAAGTAATGAGCCCCCCAGCACCTGTGAGTACACCACCACAGCAAAGCACACCACCCCCACCGCAACACAGCCCAACAACACCAGGAACACAAGGCCCTGATCAGGTGTTTTGGACTATTTGGGCTAGACAGCAGGCCACTAATGAAGATTGCCTGCATAAGCAGACACAAATGTTTGCAAGCCTACCATCTCACCTCAGAAGAATCTCAAGAAATCTGAGTCGACAAAATGAGCAAACAACCAGAATAGGCAATACCATGGAACTCATGCGTACAGACATTACACAGGTCATGGGCAACTTACAGCGCATAATGGAAGAACAACACAGACTAATGGAAGAACATCACAGACTAATGGAAGAACAGCACAGACAACAGCAAAGTTATATGAGCATTTTTCAAAAGTCAAAAGATTAATGAAAGTTTATTCAGAATAGTAGACAATCAAAATGCTGCGACACGTGAACTCAATGCCACCCTCACTAACCTGAATGAAACACTCATATGCATGCACCAACAGCAAACAAGCAGCAGTTCTGGTACGACTACTCCAAATATCACGCCAGTCTCATCACCACCAAGACGCACCACCAGAGCACGACAACATGACAGTGCTAAAGGCAAAGGGCAGGACAAGCAGCCACCAAAAAAAAACGTGAAAATAATACAAGTTAGACATTTGTGATAAGTAACTCAAAATAGTTAGAAAGTGTATGTTTGGCAAAAAATATATAACACTTAGCTCCTTGACAATTTTTACAACATCATTAATTATAAGTGGTACAAACAACAACATAAAATTTGTACGCACATTTTTTCTATAGCATTTTTTTTGGTATTGGAGGAGGGAAATGTTGATGGAGCCGCACATACATTTTAGCAGGAAGTAAACTGACCACTTGATTTTTTTCTAATCATTACTCTTTCTAGATTCCAATCATTCTCTTTTCCTGCAGACACAATAATTGGCAGCCAGGCAGAATGTCTTTAGCAGGAAGTAAACTGACCACTTGATTTTTTTCTAATCATTACTCTTTCTAGATTCCAATCATTCTCTTTTACTGCAGACAATCCAAATTACAATGTTATTGATAACTATTTTACCTTTCTTCTCTATACAACATTACAAGAAGAACACAATTGAGTTGCGTAAAAAGCTTTTAATATGTTGGCATTGAATTTAAAAAAAAACATTGACAAAATGAATGTCAGTATTGTTGGGACATGTTTGTGTGTGTTAAAAATTAGTAAGAATGTTATTACACATAGGCCCTCATTCCGAGTTGTTCGCTCGGTAAAAATCTTCGCATCGCAGCGATTTTCCGCTTAATGCGCATGCGCAATGTCCGCACTGCGACTGCGCCAAGTAAATTTGCTATGCACTTAGGAATTTTACTCACAGCTTTTTCATCGTTCTGGCGATCGTAATGTGATTGACAGGAAATGGGTGTTACTGGGCGGAAACAGGCCGTTTTATGGGCGTGTGGGAAAAAACGCTACCGTTTCCGGAAAAAACGCAGGAGTGGCCGGAGAAACGGAGGAGTGTCTGGGCGAACGCTGGGTGTGTTTGTGACGTCAAACCAGGAACGACAAGCACTGAAATGATCGCAGATGCCGAGTAAGTCTGAAGCTACTCAGAAACTGCTACGAGGTGTGTAATCGCACTATTGCGAATACATCGTTCGCAATTTTAAGATGCTAAGATTCACTCCCAGTAGGCGGCGGCTTAGCATGAGCAAATCTGCTAAAATCCGCTTGCGAGCGAACAACTCGGAATGAGGGCCATGATGCAGAAACCAACAAATATGAACTTTTTAACCAAAAATCAAAGAATGTGTATAATAATGTATATATGTGACAAACTGTGTATTTACTTACACATCATCAAGTTTACTGCATCAAACATTAGGAAATAAATTATTCCTGATTACAGTAAGTTTGTGTCTCTTAAATATGATGGAGCATCACACATAGGGACACATGTATTCCTCAAGGCTAACATATTATATGTTGAGGAGTGTTTTTTGGGAACACAGGTTCTCAAACTCGACCCTCAGGACCCCACACAGTGCATGTTTTGCAGGTCTACTCACAGAATCACAAGTGACATAATTAGCTCCACCTGTGAACTTTTTTACATATGTCTGTGAGTAATTCATACACCTGTGCTTCTACTGGGTTACGTGAAAAACATGCACTGTGTGTGGTCCTGAGGGCCAAGTTTGTGAACCTGTGCATTAGGACGTTACACACAATGATAAACTGAAATACTAAATGGATTATGTGGGCTTGTAATAAATTAGCACTGCAAGTTTACGATCACTTATCCAGACTTAATGCATGCCACTCATAATCTGTTGTTTTGTGTTTAAAAATACACACAATACACATGCGACATTTGTTTAGCATAAAGCGAGGGTATGTTTGTATGTGTCAAGGAGACAGACACATTCTGAGTAATGGTTTTGCCAATAAAAATGGCAAAACATCTATTTATGATTACACAACAAATGAAATAAGCAAACCAAACTTACCTTAAAAATAGCGAGTGATGAGCTCTTGCCTAACCTGCCTCCCTACATCTGTACTCCAAGTATCACCAGATGTCTCTAATTCCTCTGCTTGCTGGCTACTTTCTTCCTCCTCCTCCTCCTCAACATGTGGCGGATGTTGTTGCAAACACATGTTATGAAGAAAGCAGCAGCAGAACACAATTTGAGTCACCTTGGAGGGACTATACAACAAAAGGCCACCAGACTTATCCAGACACCGAAACCTAGATTTCAGCACACCAAAACATCTTTCTATCACATTCCGCGTGGACTTATGTGCATGATTGTAATTGTGTTCAGCAGGGGTATCAGGTCGGGACAATGGAGTTAGAAGCCAAGAGAAACAGCCATATCCTCCATCACCTAAAAGACAGATATAGTAACGTGATTCATGTTAAGATACAGCAACACATAAGTAACACACTGTGGGGCAGATGTATTAACCTGTAGAAGGCATCAGGAAGTGATAAACCAGTGATATGTGCAAGGTAATAAAGGCAGCAGACAATCTGTTCCTAAATGTTCATTTACATATTGGAGCTGAATGGCTGGTGCCTTTATCACCTTGCACAGATCACTGGTTTCTCACTTCCTTATGCCTTCTACAGGTTAATACATCTGCACCTGTATTTGGACAAAGTATACGCAGGCCTACACATATCAAATTACATACCCAGCAGCCATCCATCTGGCATTTGTCCATCCTCAAACTTATCAAAGAGGGATGACTGACTGAGGATGAAGGAGTCATGGCAGCCCCCAGGGTAACCAGCAACAACACTCATTATTTTGAGATTTGCATCACAAACCACCTGCACATTTGTGGAGTGTTCGAAATGGCGATTAGTATATATGTGCTGCCTGCCCCTAGGTGGTCTCAGCTGAATGTGTGTGCAATCTATGGCTCCAAGCACATTGGGCATGCCAGCCAGCTCATAGAAATCTACCCTGACGGCATGCCACTGAGACTCCTGGGTAGGGAAGCAGATTGAGGCCTCGATGTGGGGCTGCAAAACAGCCAACACCTGTGTGTATATTTTAAAGAACAATAAACATAAGATTTTAGGACAGAACTGGCCACCGAGAAATTAAAACAAACAAAAAACAGAAGAGGTAGTTAGGTATACATCACCTGTGTTAAGATTCTGGAAAATGAGGGCTGTGAGATTCCTATGACATCCCCAGACACAGCCTGAAAGCTGCCAGTAGCCAGAAAGTGCAACACAGCCAGGAGTTTGTGCAGGCCTGAGACAGAGCGAGAGTGTGCTGTCTCAGGGTCTAGGCCCAGTTTGACAAGGTCATACAGACGGAAAATGTTGTTACGATTTAGACGGAACATCTGTATGACCTTATCATCGGACAATGAGTTCAAGTTTAAACGCCCCCTAAAAAAACGAGGCCTGCGCAGCATCCGCGAAACCTGTACAACCTGCTGACCATGTTCAGTTTCTTGGCACTGGGTACTTACAGGCTGATGTCTGAGTTTGAGGAATCCCACAGCACACAAAACATCACTGGCCCACAGTCCTGCTGCCATTTCTGAGTGTAGGTGTATTGAAATGGGCCTAACATCCTTTTATAGGCATCCTAATTCAGGTGTGATTGATTTTTGAGTTGCAACACATGTAAACACGATTGAAAAAAGCAGGTCTATTTTTTTGCCGCTTTTTTTACCGATTCGCAAAAAAATACGACCGCAATTGAGCACTCAGAAACTAACACTCAAATACGAATGAATAGTGAATTCCCGTATTGTATGAAATAACAGCCGCGTTTGACCGATGGTCTATTCATTCGTATTTCGGAACTTTGCAAATCAAACCATTACGAATAGTCCAAACACTGCCGAGATTGGTGCTTAGTGCATTCCCGGATTGTGACTTAGAAAAAAAAAACACAAAACGGACAAACTCGAATTCTTAGTAAATATTGGCCATTGTGTTAAATGTATTTATACACTGACACATTTGTATCAATGAACAGCAGTGCACGCTGTCAATGTAATTAACAGCACTGCAAGAAGCATAAATGCATTCCACTACACAGTGAATTTATAGTGTATAAATTAATATGCATGTTTTATAAATGGTTGCATACAGTTAACAGCTAATTGATAAAATACAGCAGAAATACTAGCACTGATTGATGCACAGTTAATGGAGCATATATGCCTGGGATTACACATACTGTATATAATAGATATGTATTAATATAAAAAAGCTTTATGGCTGCATAAATATTACCTAATATCTGACTCTCAATAGACATAATTGTCACTAAAAATAGCTCAATGGTGTGTACTTCTAAAAATTGAGCATTTTTGCAGACTCAGTAAGTATATATATATAACAGTATATATATATATATATATATATATATATATCACTATCATAAATACTTACCCATCATATACATACTTACCTGCTATACGAATAATAACCAGTACTGTGAACCTTGGGACTGAGTATGATTGTAATTCTAGTACCTTATAGTTATATACTTCAGGGGCAAACGCAGGATTTACTGGGGGGTTCCGTAGGGGTATACTATATATATATATATATATATATATATATATATATATTTATTATGTGTGTGTGTATAAAAAATATATATCTGCTTTGTATATGTCTCGCTCTCTCACACACACACACACACACACACACACACACACACACACACACACACACACACACACACACGTATACATTACACACACACACAAAACACACCACACACATACTGTACACACATACACACACATACTGTACCCAGAGCCTGGCTGAGAGAAGTCAGGAAGTCAGGTCCTCTGAACAGTGATTTTCAAAGTTTTTAAACTTGTGGCACACTAAACAACATTTTAAAATTTCCAAGGCACACTGTCTGTTTTTTTTTAAATCAAATATAATATAAATATATAATTAATAACAAATATCAGATTCAATAGAAATAAAACAAATACATTTACCACCACAGCAATAAAACATAGTAATAGTAATTATTACACCACTGTCACCCACAGTAAATACACAGCACACTGTCCCCCAAAGTAATGCCACACACTGTGCCCACATAGCAATTCCACACATTGTAACCCCCCCATAGCAATGCCACACTCTGTGCCCACATAGCAATTCCATACATTGTAACCCCCCCCCAGTAATGCCACACACTGTGCCCACATAGCAGTTACACACATTGTAACCCCCCCATAGTAATGCCACACTCTGTGCCCACATAGCAATTCCACACATTGTAACCTCCCCCTACCCCCCCTCATAGTAATGCGAGACACTGTGCCCATATAGCAGTTACACACATTGTAAACACCCCCCCATAGTAATGCCACACACTGTGCCCACATAGCAGTTACACACATTGTAAACACCCCCCCATAGTAATGCCACACACTGTGCCCACATAGCAGTTACACACATTGTAAACACCCCCCCATAGTGATGCCACACAATGTGCCCACATAGCAGTTACACACATTGTAAACACCCCCCCCCCCATAGTAATGCACACACTGTGCCCACATATCAGTTACACACATTGTACACACATACACACAACATTCATTCCTAAACTGGCCCCCACTGCAATCAAATAAAAAAAAAAACACTGCTCATACCTCAATATGAAGCTGTACTGGGTGGGCAGGGGAGGTGGCAGGTGATGTAGCGTGCGTGAGCGCATCACCATACAGTAGCCAGTAGCAGGTTGCGGGCCGGGCAGCAGAAGAGCACTGCATTTGCAGTGCCCAAACCCATTTGGGCGGCTTGTATCTCGAGCGGGCTGCGAGCGGTGGCACATATGACACAGCTGCTCTAAGCAGAGGGCTCTGCCAGTAAGAGCTCCCTGCAGCAGCTGTGATCGCGTTTGTCATGAGATGGAGACACAGCTGTCTCCATTTCTGAAAAGATTTTTGCCGATCAGCGGGGGTTTCTGGGTACTCGGAAACCCCCCTGCATGCGCGAGTGTACTTTAACATCTTGTACACTTACCGGGAATTGATTTCCCACAGCTACTAACATCTTGTACACTCAGTGGCGTGTGTGTGTGTGTGTGTGTGTGTGTGTGTGTGTGTGTGTGTGTGTATATGGAGTATTCTGAAAAAAATTTATATACTGTATTTATACATTTAATTATCTTTTATTTTAAATCACACATTTCTTAGCAGTCATACCCAGGATTAGAACCCATGACCTGTTACACTAACAGCAGACACTTTACTGATGGAGTTATTTGCTCTTATACAGGAAACATGAGAATTCTAACTATATGAAGTTATGTGTAATTGTCAGAAAAGTAACTTCACATATACCCCTTTCACACCGCAGCTTTAACCCGGTAAACTGCCGTTTTTTAAGCCTTCCAAAACGGTTCTAGCTGCGGTGTGAAAGGGCCACTTTGAATTTACTGGTTACAGATTACTGGTATTTTAAAACGGGTAAAAAGCAGGCTCCTACACGGTTCAGACCCGTTTCATTGTGCAGTGTGAAAGGCTCTGAAACGGTATTTCCAAGCCACAGAAGGTGATAGGCTGTCTCCATGTGTGATGTCACCAGGCAGAAACAGGAAATAAACTGGAGGATACACATGAGAGTGAAGGGAGTGTTTTATTATACAGAATACAGTTTAAAATGGCAAATTGGAGTGATGAGGAGGTTAGGGAGCTGCTTAGGATCAGAGGGGATGAAGAAATATGTAGACAAATCACTGGGACAGTGAAGGATGCAGTAATCTACAAAAACATGGTAAAGATGCTTGAAGCTGTTGGGTCCCATCGTACGAGTAGCCAAATTATTAATAATTAATTAATAATTATTAATAATGTGTGGGCCAGAAAAGTCCATTTAAAATGACAACCACTGTTTTCTATGGGAGAAACGGGTTCAGTGTGAAAGGTACCAAAACGGTAATGAAATGGTAATATACTGGTTACAACATGCGATGTGAAGGGGGTTTAACTGCTCAGAACCGTTTAAAGAACCGTTTCAAAAGCAGGGTTTGCGATGTGAAAGCAGCATTAGTTAGAACTCTCATATTGCCTATACAGGAGTAACCAGCTTCATCAGTAAGGTGTCTGCTTCCAGTTTAATAGGTCATGGTTTCTAATCCTGGGTATGACACTTGTAAAATGTGTATCTATAGTATAATAAAGAGAGTGTGATTTGTAAGGTGCATGGACCAGTGACATTCCTCCCAACTGTCCCGATTTTCGCGGGACAGTCCCGTTTTTTGGGGACTGTCCCGCTGTCCCACCCGCGGGCCGCAGTGTCCCGCGGTGGGGGGGGGGGGCAGTTGGGAGGCTCTGTCTCTCGCTGCCCCTTCAGTGCCAAAAACGGGGCGTGGCTCGCGATCGCGGGTCCTCCGCGAAGCCACATCCCCTTTTCTTAGGACACGCCCCCTTTTCGGGAGCGCGCGCAGCTTCGCCGCGCGTGTGTCCCTATTTACAGAAGGGAAAAGTTGGGAGGTATGCAGTGAGGAAGTCGGCCACTGAAGAGATAGCAGCAGCTATCAATTAACTTAATTCAATAGTGTCACAGAATGGGAGGAGAGGTGCCCCCTTCAGAGCAGGAGCCCGGCGGCAGATGACTCCGTTGCCTCCCAGAGTTCCGCCTCTGTGTACACTTACCTGTAATTGATTTCCCGCAGCTGCTAATATCTTGTACACTTAACCTGGAATTGACTTTCCAATAGATATTATATCAGCAATATTTACCCATAGAAGCAATTCAATTCTAACAACCACTGTGACCCATCCTCAGTTGTGGAACATAACCAAATAAGAATATATATATATATATAGAAGGGTAGCGTGCTTTGATTTTAGCATCACTAGTTGTACACTTTTGTTCACTATATGTATTGTGTGCCAACAAAGAGACATTCGTTCCTCTTCGTTTCCTTGTATATCCATTACTCTTGTCTCTGGTAGCACCCCCGTAAATCTTTATATGAGAATTAATAATTCCTTACTTGTATAGATTGGGGTTTTGACATAAAAACTATTGAAAATATTATACTGATGCAGAGAACTATCCCACTCCCCTTTCCTTCTATTATTCAGTTTACTAAAAACATTAAATTCAGGCCAGCCTTAGGCTGTGGGATTTTAATCCAGGTCATCTTGAACACCAGTCAGGGGCGGATTGGCCATATGGCTCACCAGGAAGATTCCTGGTAGGCCAATATGTCTGTGGAGCCTGTTTTGTGTGTTGTCAAGTGGCCCCACCCCCACATATTGTTCAGTATGGATTGCATCAGCGATGCGATCACATACTAAACTATTTATGCCCAGGGTGCACGCAGGAGTCATAGTGAGATGCAATTGTATGTCACTTATGCGAATGCCTCTACCTGATTGACAGATTTATCAAGCCTTAGAGAGTGATGAATTGCATGGTGATAAGTACCAACCAATCAGCTCCTAACTGCCATGTTACAGGCTGTGTTTAAAAAATTACAGTTAGGAGCTGATTGGTTGGTACTTTGGCCCTCATTCCGAGTTGATCGCTCGCTGTCGATTTTCACTGCACAGCGATCAGGTAAAAAACCCAGCAAAACTGTGCATGCATATGCACCACAATGCGCACGCACGTCGTATGGGTACAAACAGCATCGTTGCTGTGCAATGCTTCTAGCGACGAATCCATTCGCACAGCCAATCGCAAGGAGATTGACAGGAAGAGGGATTTCATGGGTGTCAACTGACCATTTTCTGGGAGTGGTAGGGAAAACGCAGGTGTGACCAGTCGGTTGCAGGGTGGGTGTCTGACGTCAATTCCGGGAACCTTCATTCATCGCACAGGATAAGTAACTACAGGGCTGGTCTTGTTTTGCACAAAATGTTTTTGTACTGCTCGGCTACACAGGCATTCGCACACTTGCAAAGCGAAAATACACTCCCCCGTGGGCGGCGACAATGCGTTTGCACGGCTGCTAAAAGTAGCTAGCGAGCGATCAACTCGGAATGAGGGCCCCTATCACCATGCAATTTATAACTTTCCAAGGTCTGATAAATCTGGGCTTAAGTATTATCAACTTAAATACAGAAGTACTTAATCAGAAACGGCTACATAGTACTGTTGGTGTCATCATCATGTATGTTTACACCAGACCCGTAACTACGTGTGTGCCAGGTGTGCCTGGCACACAGTGCAGTCACCCTGAAGGCGCAATGGCCAGCGGCTTGTAAGGAGTTAAATTGACTCATTACAAGCCGCCTCTGCTGTGCTGTGTGCGTCGTGCTGGAGAAGAGGAGAGGAACAGCTCCGGAGGCAGGGAGGAGGGAGGGAGTGGGACTCGAGCCACAGCAGCGCGATGTACTTGGTAGTGGCACCGCTGCAGCAATGTGTAAAAAAGGCACGCTGTCTGCAGTAATGTGTAAAAAGGAGGCGCTGTCTGCCGTAATGTGTAAAAAGGGGACTCTGTCTGTCGCAGTGTGTAAAAAGGGGACACTGTCTGCCATAATGTGTAAAAAGGGGGACTGTCTGCCGTAATGTGTAAAAAGGGGGACGCTGTCTGCCGTAATGTGTAAAAAGGGCACGCTGTCTGTCGTAATGTGTAAAAAGAAGACTCTGTCTGCCGCAATGTGTAAAAAGCGGACGTTGTCTGCCGTAATGTGTAAAAAGGGGGACTGGCTGACGTAATGCGTAAAAAGGGGGAATGGCTGCCGTAATGTGTACCTGGCGTAGTGGCGCTACTGTGCAGCGTAATTTGAATAATGGAGACTACTGTGCACCGTAGTATGAATTGGTATTATTTTGTGGCCACACCCCTTCCCCATGAAGCCATGCCACTATATATTTTTTGCGCGCACTGTCCCTGTCTTGCATGGGGAGGGGGGGGGGGGGGGCGCCAATGCCGTTTCTTGCACACAGTTACGGTACTGGTTTACACCATTAAGCCTCATCTCCAAGAGGTGTACTAAATGTTTACATTTATTATGGGTACTGCCTTCATTTTATCAGAATCCCTAAAAGTTGGTGTGGCCAAAACAGCAGTAGAGTTTCAACCATATCATTTGGTTCAGTTACACATGGATTATAGAGAGGTGGCATGGTGGCCAACTTTTGGGACTGCACTTGTTACATAGCCACCATTGTAACAGGTGTATTAATAAGCCTTTCAGGGCTGGGCACTGGCCTGTGCAGCATACCTCACAACTCTCCCAATTTTCCCGTCTTTTTGGGATTGTTCCACCTGCAGGCCGCAGTGTCCCGTGGTGTGGTGCGGGGGGACATTGGGAGGCTCCTGGCGCTTGCTGCATTGCTTAGCAGAGCAGCGTTGAATAGACGCTGGAGGGAGAGAGGGAATGCCAGCAGCTCAAGGAGCGCTGGGCATGCCCCCTCAGTGACAAAAACTCAGTCTCGCATCCCCTACCATAGATAGGAGGTATGTGTGCAGCACATTTCATTAGAGTGTGCCCCAAGAGACAGGAATACTCTGTGTTAAGGGGCACATCTAGAACTAACTCCATCTCATCAGGACATTCATTCAAAGGATAGCTAAAATTTTAAACATAATTATGACGTTACTGCAACTTTATTAGATAGATTAGTCACATCTTCAACTGATATCAATTGTGAATTGATTCTTCCTTATCCTTCTTATCCACAGGTAAATTCATCTACTACTCTTCTGCAGAGCATTTCAACCAAATGACTGCTTTGTGAAAATAATATAAGTTTAGGCAAAATTCATATGCTACTCTTCTGCAGAGCATTTCAACCAAATGACTGCTTTGTGAAAATATACATGTTTAGGTAAATTCATCTACTACTCTTCTGCAGAGTATTTCAACCAAATGACTGCTTTGTGAAAATATACAGTATATGTATAGGTATATTGAAACTAGGTGCTGCAGATTATCACTACTGATTGCACTGAAATACTATTTAGCTAATTGGGGGATAAGGATTATAGCATTGACATAGGCATAAGGCATCTGCTTTTGTAATATTGTGCTTATGTTAGGATCTCCTGCTCTGTGCTGCCACGTCGCCATGGCAACCGGGAGGCAAGTGTTAGCGAAGTAACCTGAGCGCAGCTGATACTCCGGTCCGGGTTTTCACTGTATAGTGGTTACAGGCTCTGTGCACGGCAGGGAATCCGGCGCTGGTTTTGTGCTCACAGTCTGTGAGGTCTGAGTGGGGCGTGGACAGCACCTGCTATATAAACCATCCTCTCAGGCTAGGCAAATGCTGCTGAATCTTTGTTTGTTAGTCAGTTCCAGAGAGTTAGCTAGTACTGTGTGACTTTGTATTTACTTGTTGCTTACTGCGAATAGGCCTTGGGATTTGGTACTTCATTCTGCCAATCCGGACCTAGCAGTAAGATGGGAGTCAGTTGTTTGACCTGCTGGGGTTCTTTTGCTATTCTGTGAACCCAGCAGGTTTGCGGCTGTACTCTCAGATCTGCTTGCTTAATCCTCCCTCACTGTGCAGGGCGTCCAGGTGTCAGTTTAGTGGCAGTAAGCTGAACCTGTGCCCTGCAAGTGGGGGTTAGGATTGTGGATACTCTCCTTGTGTCTATATTTCTATCTCTGACCAAGGAGTTTATTCCCACACCCGTTGGTAACCCTTTGGGGTTTTTTCTGTTGCTCTTAGCAACATCATTTCAGGTGCTCCACATGTTAAATCACTACACATCGCTTCATTGTCCACTCTATTCCATCTGAGCATTCCTGACACTAGGGAGACACCCAATTCCTGAGCCTTTGGGCTTCTCCGTTCACTTTGTGTTTATTAGTTATTCCATCACCTCCTGTGTATGTTATGTTATACTGTCTGTGAGTTTGTTTGCTTCGCTTCCCTCTCTGTTCATACACCGGTATACTCCTGTTAGCACTGGTGTGCTTAACATATTCAGCAGCCTTACTCCTGTTGAAATTTTGTGGGAATATGGAGCATACCCCTCAAAATACTTTGCAACAGGTGGTCGATCAGGTGCAGGTCCTGACTCGACAATTTAATGAGATGTCCATTAAAATGTACACCCCGCAGGTCGCTAGCGGAGCTCCCGCAGCAGCAGCGGCAAGTTCAGGGGTTAAGGAGCTGAAAGTAAATCTCCCGGATCGTTTTTCTGGAGATCGCTCCCAGTCTTCTGGGTCGGAGATTCAGCAGGTGGGCATGGTGATTTATTTGCTACAAGGAGACCCACAGGTCTGGACATATGGGTTACAGCCTGACTGTCCGTCGCTTAAAAGTGTTGATGCTTTTTTTACGGCACTGGGCATTTTGTATAATGACCCTGACAAGATGGCTTCAGCCGAGGCTCAGATTACGGTTCTTAAGCAAGGGCGACGGCCAGCTGAGGTTTATAGTACGGAGTTTCGGAGGTTGGCTCATGATACCCAGTGGAATGACGAAGCCCTGAGAAACCAGTACCGAAGGGGCCTTTCTGACCAGATAAATGACCAACTGGTACAATATCCCTCGCCTGATAGCTTAGATCAGCTCATGCAGTTATCCATCCGGGTGGATAGACGGCTGAGAGAGCGTAGGCTTGAAAGGGAGACCGCAGTTTCCTTTTTTCCCAAGGGAACCTCAGACTCTGAGGAATATTCCGAGGAGCCTATGCAGATTGGGGCTACCTGCCTCTCCTCGCGTGAGAAGACGCGGAGGAGACAGCAGGGTTTGTGTTTGTACTGTGGGAATAAAGGTCATATTGTAGTATCATGCCCAGATAAACCGGAAAACTTCAGGGCCTGAGGGTGATGTGAAATATCCTGTCAGGCCAGAAGTCAGAATTTCCCAAAAAGACTTTTCTCATTCCGGTGACTTTGGAGATCCTCGGTCAAACTGTCAAGACTGAGGCCTTTGGTGACAGTGGGGCCGATGGGGTTTTCATGGACCGTCAATTCGCCCTGGAACACTCTGTTCCCTCAGAACCTTTGGCATCAGAGATTGAGATCTGTGGGTTAAACGGGGAACCATTGTCCCAGGGTAAAATTACCTCCTGCACCAGCCAAATTCCTTTGTTTATTGGAGCCACACACTCTGAAAAATTGTCTTTTTATGTGACTGTCTGTTCTTTTGCCCCATTGGTTTTGGGGTTACCCTGGTTAAGGGCCCATAACCCTCAATTTGACTGGGTCTCTGGGGAGATTCTTAGTTGGGGTAGTGATTGTTTCAGGAGTTGCTTGAGCCTTCCAGTCAGGCTCTCGCAGCTAAGTTTGCCAGGATTGCCAGGATGTTATGCAGATTTTGCGGATGTGTTCTCCAAAAAAGTTGCGGAGGTACTACCTCCCCATCGCCCCTATGACTGTGCCATTGATTTGTTGCCGGATGCTAAGCTTCCCAAGAGCAGGTTGTACTCCCTGTCACGTCCTGAGACTCAGGCTATGGCAGAGTACATTCAGGAGAACTTGGCTAAGGGATTTATCAGACCCTCACAGTCCCCAGTTGAGTCGGGGTTCTTTTTCGTGGGTAAAAAGGACGGTTCGTTGCGACCCTGCATCAACTTCAGGGAATTGAACCGTATCACGATTAAAAACTCGTACCCACTGCCTCTCATTTCGGTTTTGTTTGACCAGCTTCGTACTGCCACCATTTTTTCTAAGATTGACCTACGCGGTGCTTACAATCTAATCCAAACAAGAGGGGGATGAATGGAAGACTGCCTTTAATACCCACTCAGGGCATTATGAATATTTGGTGATGCCTTTTGGACTCTCTAATGCCCCGGCAGTCTTCCAGGAATTCATGAACGATGTGCTCAGGGAATATTTGGATAGATTCTTAGTTGTTTATCTAGATGACATCCTAATCTTCTCTCATTCCCTGGAGGAACATCGGAAGCATGTACGCTTAGTTCTCCAGAAACTCAGACACCACCAGCTTGGGGCGAAGCTGGAGAAGTGCGAGTTTGAAGTCCAGCAAATTGCATTTTCTAGGGTATATTATCTCCTCAGAAGGTTTCCAAATGGAGGGTTCTAAGGTACAGGCAGTCCTGGATTGGGTGCAGCCCACTAGTTTGAAGGCGCTTCAGCGTTTTCTGGGCTTTGCGAATTTTTATAGACGGTTATTCGCTGGATTTTCGTCTATAGTGGCCCCCTTGGTGGCACTCACTAAGAAAGCGGCGGATGTTGCTCACTGGTCTTGTGAGGCCAAAGCGGCCTTTGCCCGTCTCAAAAGGGCATTTGTCTCGGCCAAGGTGCTGCGACACCCAGATCCAGAGCGTCCTTTTGTGGTAGAAGTGGATGCCTCTGAGATAGGTATTGGGGCAGTGCTCTCTCAGATGGGGGTGTCTGATAATCGCCTTCATCCCTGTGCTTACTTTTCCCGTAAATTTTCATCTGCCGAGATGAATTATGATGTGGGTAACCGGGAATTGTTGGCTATAAAGGATGCACTCGGGGAGTGGAGACACTGGCTTGAGGGGGCTAAGTTTGTGGTCTCAATTCTCACCGACCATAAGAATCTGGCATATTTAGAGTCAGCGAAGCGGCTCAATGCCAGGCAGGCACGATGGGCTTTCTTTTTTGCTCGCTTTAATTTTTTGATAACATATCGCCCTGGGTCAAAAAACATCAAGGCTGATGCGCTCTCGCAGAGTTTTGCTCCAGTTCAAGAGACCACCGAGGAGCCATTGCCCATTGTGTCCCCATCATGTATTAAAGTGGGCATTACCCAGGACCTCTTGTCATTAGTCCTTAGAGCACAGGAGCAGGCTCCTCCAGACCTTCCGGTAGGTCTCTTGTTTGTGCCTCCTATGTTAAGACAGCAAGTGTTCCTGGAATTCCATGCCAAGAGGTCGGCAGGGCATCCGGGTATTGCCAGAACTCGGGAGTTGCTGTCTAGGGCGGTGTGGTGGCCCTCGGTGGCTAGGGATGTGGATCAGTGGGTTCGGGCATGTGACGTTTGTGCCCGAAATAAAACTCCTAGAGGGGTTCCTGTCGGCCCATTACATCCACTCTCTATTCCGTCTAAGCCATGGACCCACATTTCCATGGATTTTGTGGTGGACTTGCCCAAATCCTCGGGGATGACAGCCATTTGGGTTGTCGTTGACAGGTTTTCGAAGATGGCACATTTCGTTCCACTGGTTGGGTTGCCATCGGCCAGACGCCTGTCTGAGTTATATATGCAGCATGTTGTGCACCTCCACGGGTTGCCACTTGATGTGGTCTCTGACCGTGGATCCCAGTTTGTGGCCAAATTCTGGAGGGCATTTTGTTCTGATCTCCAGATTTCTGTGAGCTTGTCGTCAGGCTACCATCCACAGTCTAATGGGCAGACTGAGAGGGTGAACCAGTCCTTGGAGCAGTTCCTCAGGTGTTATGTCTCCAAGTGTTATACTGACTGGGTTGCTCATCTGTCCATGGCGGAGTTTGCCTATAACAACGCGGCTCACTCTGCTACAGGGATCTCTCCCTTCCTTTGTGTGTATGGGCATCATCCTAAGGCCAATTCTTTTGACCCCCTGGACTCCACGCCTGGTGGTTCCTCTGTTGTTTCGGTCCTTAGGGGTATTTGGAGGAAAGTGAAGAAAGCCCTTGTGTCTGTGTCATTAGTGACCAAAAGGGTTTTTGATAAGCGGAGAAGACCCTGCAGCTTCAAATTAGCAGACTTCGTCTGGTTGTCCACCAAGAATTTGAGACAGCCATCTCATAAGTTAGGCCCCCGGTTCATCGGCCCTTATAAGATCACCAGGGTTATCAATCCGGTGGCATTTCAGTTAGATCTGCCCCGTTCATTGGGTATCAATAAAACATTTAATTGTTTCCTTTTAAAACTGGCGGTTAGTAATCCTTCTTCCAGTGGAAGACCTTCTCCTCTTCTGATACGGGGTCAGAGGGAGTTTGTGGTTGAAAGGGTTCTTGACTCCAAGATGGTTCGGGGTTGGCAGTCATTTTTGGTGCACTGGAAGGGGTATGGCCCGGAGGAGCGGTCGTGGGTGCGCAGTTGTGATCTTCATGCCCCCAGACTGATACGCTCTTTCTTCTCGCAGTTCCCCGATAAACCCGGTGGTAGGGGTTCTTTGACCCCTCGTCAGAGGGGGGGTACTGTTAGGATCTCCTGCTCTGCACTGCCACGTCGCCATGGCAACCGGGAGGCAAGTGTTAGCGAAGTAACCTGAGCGCAGCTGATACTCCGGTCCGGGTAACAGCTTATTCACATGATGTGTTGCTATTGATAAATTGGTATGTTATCTCCTGGGAATAGGCATGAGGGCATGACTCTGTTAAACCTTAGTTGGTTGGTATGTTTTTTTTGTTTTGTTTTTTAACTGTTTTAGAGGTCTATTCATGAAGCAGTGAAAAGTGTGCAGAAGTGAGCCAGTGTAGAAGTTGACCATGGCAACCAATCAGCATTGAAGTAACATTTATAATTTGCATACTGTACAATTGTACGGAGCTGCTGATTGGTTGCCATGGGCAACTTCTCCACAGACTCACTTCTCCACGCTTTTCACTGCTTCATGAATAGACCCCTTAATGCTAGACATTGCTGGGGGAGGGATCATTGGAGTTGGGGTGTAATCATTGCATTCACTTGTTTGGTTCATTATTTAAAGCGCTTTAGAGAAGCTTGTGCCAGTATAGAGGCTTGTTTTGTCCATTAATTTAAAGGATAGCTAACATTTTAAACATAATTATGACATTACACCAACGTTAAACCAAGTGGTCAACGTACCAACCCCAGGATCCCGTCTGCTGAATGCCAGCTTGGCAAGCGCAATACGCACGATTGGGAATAGTCCCTGTTAGTCGGCATGCCGGCTGTCGGGCTTTAGATCGCTCAGGATCCCGGCATGGTGACAGTCGGGATGCCAAGCAGCAGTCACATGACTGCATCCCCAAAAGAAAACAGAAAGAGAACACTCTACCCACAATCTGGAACAGTGAAGGACTGCTTTCAAACAAATGTGAGTCCACTTACTCTACACCTCAAACTACTCCACTCTGAGTAACCTGGACATTTATAACTTAAATCTGTGTTAGGAACGCTGCAAGACCTTTCAACTTCATCTGCAACTATTCAAATTTATGTTTTTAGCGTACAAAAAACATCTGATTTGTCACTTGTACCAATGTAATTTTGCTTTAACATATTCTTGTAAGTCCTGACTGAATTACCATTGTTTTTTCTCTACTCTCACAACCACTCTCAATTCTAGCAGTCTACTTTAAAACTCAATTTATGCAATCTATAATCGTCACTTTAAGTTTCACTTATAACTCAACTACTTTTGATTTACATACACATTTACTAACACCGTACTTTTACTTGAAGTCCTGTAATTCTACTGCTCTGTCTCTATTACAAGAGTGTCCACTCATTTACACTCATTTACCTCAGCCATACCATGTCCAGGTTTTCATCAACCCTCCCCATCACCCCTTGTCTACCTAATTCTGTATTTTGCACCTTTCTTCCGCCTCTCCCCTAGTCTCTTACATCTACTCTCTCCCCTCCTCTGTTTCCAGTTCACCCCTCTGCTTTCCTTTCCCTGCTCCCTTCCTGTCACCTCTCTTTCTCTTACATCCTGCTGGGGTCCACATTAGTACCATAGTAACATAGTATTTGAGTTTGAATAGAGGCAAATTAGAATAGAGGCAAATTGCCCATCGTGTTCAGTCTGTTCTACATACTTGCTAAATAATGTTTTATGACTAGTTAGCCACTATAACTCATGTTACCCCCGGATTAACCACGTTGATATTTTAAGTATTATAACCTTGAATAGCTTTTTCATTCAGAAATTTATCCATTCCTTTTTTAAATCCAATTACAGAGTCCGCAATTACCACCTTCCCTGGCAGGGAATTCCACATCCTGATTGCCCTAACAGTGAAGAACCCTTTCCTCCGTTGTGTTCGGAACTTTCTCTCCTCCAGTCGCAGCGAGTGCCCACGTGTCCTAAACGGTGTTCTTTTAATAAATAATTCCTCTGATACCATGGGGTATAGATGGGTCCACTAGGAGCCATTGGCACTTTAAGAGTTTAATAGTGTGGGCTGGCTCCTCCCTCTATGTCCCTCCTACCAGACTCAGTTTAGAAAATGTGCCCAGAGCCAGTCACAGCTAGGGGAGCTCCTAGAGCTTATTTAGTTTTATTTTTTTCTATGAGTTAGTTAGGCACAGGGAGGCTGCTGGCAACAGCCTCCCTGCTTCGTGGGACTTAGGGAGGGAGTAGTGTCCACCCTGAGGGGTTTGAGCCATTATCTCCGCTGATAGGACACTGAGCTCCTGAGGGTGATGATCATTAGCCGCCCCAGGCAACCGCACACTCCCGTAGCATGCCGCCACCCCCAGGGCCGGTGCTAGGGTGTTCGGCGCCCCCCTGCAAACTATAAATTTTGCCCCTCCCATATTCCTTTAGTGTGCGCCAGGAAAAGGAGTGTGGTCTCATAAGTAAGGGGCATGACCATACAATAGTACCCCCATTTAAAATCACGCCACAATGTAGCACAATCTTATTCATCTTATATGTAATGCCCCACCCGTAGTAGTAGCGTCCTTATATGTAATGCACCCCAGTAGTAGTAGCTTCCTTATACACAATGCCCCCCCAGTAGTAGTAGCATCCTTATACATAATGCACCCCTAGTAGTAGTAACATCCTTATACATAATGCACCCACAGTAGTAGTAGCGTCCTTATACGTAATGCCCCCCCAGTAGTAGTAGCACCCTTATACGTAGTGCATCCTCCAGTAGTAGAAGCGTCCTTATACATAATTCCCCCCTAGTAGTGGTAGCCTCCTTATACGTAATGCACACCCAGTAGTAGTAGCATCCTTATACACAATGCCCCCCCAGTAGTAGTAGCATCCTTATACATAATGCACCCCCAGTAGTAGTAACACCCTTATACATAATGCACCCACAGTAGTAGTAGCGTCCTTATACGTAATGCCCCCGCCAGTAGTAGCACCCTTATACGTAGTGCATCCCCCAGTAGTAGAAGCGTCCTTATACATAATTCCCCCCTAGTAGCAGTAGCCTCCTTATACGTAATGCGCACCCAGTAGTAGTAGCATCCTTATATGTAGTGCACCCCCCAGTAGTAGAAGCGTGCTTATACGAAATTACCCCCCTCGTAGTAGTACCGTCCTTGTACATAATGCCCCCCACTAGTAGCTTCCTAATACATAATGTGCCCCCCAGTAGTAGTACCGTCCTTATACATAATGCCCCCCCAGTAGTAGTAGCATCCTTATACATAATGCCCCCCAGTAGTAGTAGCGTCCTTATACATAATGCCCCCCCAGTAGTAGTAACATCGATATATGTAATGCCCCCCCAGTAATAGTAGCGTCCTTATACGTATATATGTATATATGTATTATATGTAATCCCCCCCTGTAGTAGTAGCGTCCTTATACGTAATGCCCCCCCTGTAGTAGTAGCATCCTTACATGTAATGGCCCCCCCAGCAGTAGCGTCCATAAAGCGCGCGCACACAGACATACCTCTCACACACACACACACACACACACACACACACACAATTCACACATATATACACACACATACACACCCACCATATACACACACACACACACACACACACACACACACACACACATTTCTCTCTCACCCTCCAATTACCAAGTCTGGCTGGCCGTCACGGCAATGCTTACTCTCCCACTGTTCAGATGCCTGGTCCCGTGTAGCTCCGCCCCTTTATACCGTGTAGCTCCGCCCCTCATGACGTCGTAGCTCCGTCCCCTTTTCAGGACCCGCACTACACACAGCCCGCTATCACAAGTGATTGGGGGGAGGGGTGGGGGGGGCTTTTCATGCTGCCGGCGCCGCTGCCTGTCATACAGTGACAGGCACAGCAGTCGGCAGCAGCAGCAGGGGGGACAGGGCGGCGCAGCAGGGAAGGGATGCAGAACAGGGGGAGTGTCTCTCCGTCCCAGCGCCTCCCTGCACTGCATCCCTTTGCTGAGCAGGTAGCGCCGGGCCTGGCCACCCCCTAACAGAGCCGGCCCCCACAGCAAGCGGGGAGCAGGTGTGAAGATGGCGGCAACATGGTGGGAGCGCAGTACTAACTGCGCTCCAGAGGCTCAGTGGTACACAGTGCAGCGCTTTGAGGGGCGCGCCCTGAGCCAGCGCCTATACCCTACACTGGGTATCTCATGCAGAGACTGAAACTCAGGTATTAAAGAAGTCTATGGCAGTTTGGTCGGGTTCTGTCCCTATTCCTTCAAAATCCCCTAGCATATACCCACAAAAAACATGCACTTGCTCAGATTATGCAAGATGACACGGATACCGACTCTGACACTGCTGACGGTGATGGGGATGTGCTGAGGGGGGTCGCATCCCTGGCTAAGGGGGTGCAGCTCATGATTGAGGCTATTAGAGATGTGTTAAACATTACTGGCACAACACCAGAGCAGGTTGTGGAGGCTTACTTCACAGATAATAAGAAAGCCTCGCTAACCTTCCCTGCCTCTAAAGAATTAAACACTTTATTTGAAAAATCCTTGGAGAACCCAGAGAAAAAATTCCAGATTCCAAAAAGGGTTTTGGTTGCCCTTCCTTTCCATGGGAAAATCCACCCATAGTTGACGCATCTGTTTCCAGACTGTCAAAGAAGGTTGTTTTACCTCTCCCTGGGTCTACCGCGTTAAAAGATCTGGCTGATTGTAAGATTGACACTATGCTCAAATCCATATACACTGCTTCAGGGGTGGCGTTGAGACCCACTATTGCCTATGCATGGATTTCTAAAGCTATAGTAAAGTGGTCAGGCACGTTACTACAGGATTTGGATTCAATGGATAGAAGTTGGCACCAACGACAAAGTTAGTGAAAGGTGGGATGTCCTTAAGAAAGACTATAGGAAATTAGGCAAGAAACTAAAGGCAAGGACATCTAAGGTAATATTCTCCAAATTATTACCCGTGCCACACGCTAGCCCAGGGAGACAGAGGGAGATTAGGGAGGTAAATGTGTGGCTTAGGGATTGGTGCAGGAAAGAAGGGTTTGTGTTCCTAGAACACTGGGCGGACTTCTCAGTCAGGCGCCATCTTTTTTTGCCGTGATGGATTGCACGTGAATGAGGAGGGGGCAGCGGTGCTGGAGGGAAGGATGGTTAGAAGGTTGGCGGAGATTTTAAACTAGGTTCCTGGGGGGAGGGTTTAGCAAGAAATTACGGGTCATTCAGTAAGAATAGCAGGGGTGGCGTTAGTGAACAAAATGGGGGAGGAGTAGGGGGGAGCAATAGAGCAGACGGCAAGGGTAGTAATATGGGAACTAAAAAGGGTTTTAGAATAACAGTATCCAACGACGATAACGGGTCATCTCTACTGCATAAGAATTATGATGTCTCTACCATAAGGGGAAATACATATCTCAATTGTATGTTTGTAAATGCTAGAAGCCTTACAGGTAAAAAGGGGGAACTAGAAATCCTTGCAGCAAGCAGGGAATATGATATTATAGGCATTACTGAAACATGGTGGGATGAATCTCACGATTGGACAGTCAATCTAGAGGGTTACACGCAGTACAGGAGAGACAGACTAAATAAACGGGGTGGAGGGGTATGTCTTTACGTAAAGCCATTTCTAAAACCTGTTATACGGGAAGATATTCAAGAAGGGACTGTAAATACTATTGAGGCGTTATGGGTAGAAATTGCATGCGGGGGTAAAGGAATAAAGAAGTTATTATTGGGGTTATGCTACAGGCCGCCTGATATTAATGTGTCTGACGAGAAATTGTTACTGAATCAGATTGAAAGAGCAGCAGGAGTAGGAGACATAGTATTGATGGGAGACTTTAACTACCCCAAAATAAACTGGAAAATCCATTCATGTGATACTGCAAGGGGCAATATGTTTTTAAACACGCTAAATTATAAGTACTTAGTTCAATTAATCGAGGAACCAACTAGGTACAATGCAATCTTAAACCTGGTATTAACTAACAATGGGGAATTGGTATCAAATATTGAAGTAGGAGAGCCCATAGGTAACAGTGACCACAATATGGTCACATTCAATATCAGTTTTCATAAGCAGTCCTATACTGGTTCAACTAGGACTCTAAACTTTAGCAAAGCAAACTTTGACATGATGAAGGAAGCGTTAAGGGACATTGAATGGGAAATTCAGTTTCAAGGAAAAAATACTACAGAGAAATGGGAGGTATTAAAATCACTGCTAGTTAATGTCAAAGTCAGAAAAATATCACGCTACACACTGCCATATTTGCACCTCATGCGAGTGCCTGTTGCACGTTCATGAGCCCTGCCGTGCGTGCGCATACTCGCCGCTGCGGGCACCCGCAGGCGCACGGTGTGCGCATTTACGGTAAAGTTTGTGTGCGTCTAGCGGGCGACTCGTTCGTTACATATTTTAACTATATAATGTATTTTGTAGATCATGGTCCCCTTGATAGATTCTGAAAGTTTAGTTAAGGTAGCATGTTCATAGACATAGAGATCCCTCTTTGTTTGATACGAAGGGTCAGACATGGGTCATACAGTGGTGTTTAGTATCCATCGGAAGAGTATTTAATTAGCAATATTCCGGTGTTGGTTTGAAGCAGATTAATCGCTTGTGCGAATAGTTATGGACATAAGAAGTTTATGTCCATTTACTATTATTTGCACTTACTTATCCATGCGGCGGGAAACCTAGTTTCCCACCCACCTGAGCAGTTGGGAATGGTCTCAGCCCACCTGTATGAATCAACCTATGACCTTTTGTTATAATACGAAGACGAATTCCTGTGTCCAATGAACAATGAGATTGTAGGGACCATTGAATTGTATTGTGTGTGGGGCATAAATAGACAAGCCGATCATATCCAGCTCACTCTCTTCAACGGTTCTCATTGCTGATAATCGGGAGCTGGATATCGAGGCGCATGCGATCGTTCCCCTTGTGCGTAAGTTTTCTCCGCAATCATATTGTCTTTATTGATATTGTGAGCCATATCTCTCTCTCTCTCTCCTCCTCTTTCTCTCTCATTTTCCCTTAAACGTAATTGTATTGTATTGTATTTCCTGTGTAGTTATCTGGTTAGTTAGTCTATGTTATATTGTAGTGTATGACTTGATTGTATTATTCTTTTGCAAGTATAACATTCATATAAGGCGTTAGACCCTAAACCCGGTATTTGTGTATTTCTTATAGTGTTAAGTATTCTTAGAGCGTCAGTGATGCTAGAACAGCTTTTGAGTTAATAAGGTTACACTGTGTTGCATCTACACTCTATCATTTCACTAAGGTTTTCCTGTATAATACATTGTTCATGGTTTACATATAAAGGTTTAACATTGTGAGCGTCTGCGCCGCTGGTGATCTCCTCGTGGTCCCGAGCGTTCGCTACGCTATAGCAAAACATTACGTTAGTCGGCAGCCAATAGCGTGCCTGTCTGTGATCTCTTGGCCGTGAGCGAACGTGACGCTTGAGCGTCTCGACTACGGCTAAGCGATCATTACGCAACGTGCGTACCCTTACGGTATTCCATACGTCAATAGCGTACAGTGTTCTTAGACCTCTTAAAGGGTTTTAAGTAAGATAAATATTTAGCTTTATCAATTGGCGGCTCGTCCGTCCTTCACATATCTGCACTAGGTAATTTCAGCAGACATTATCCATCAGCAAAGGGCGGGAGGTCATATTCCTCGTAGTGCTGTCTGGATAAGCGTCTGCTTTGCTTAGTAAAGGGTGCTGAGGGAATCCGGAACCGGAGGTAAGAACAACACGCTAGTGTCTTTTAAAACTGTTTATTTCTGTCTTGCGTACGCACACACGCATATATCTGCATTTCTTTTCATTTGTGTATTTTCATATATCACTCTCCTGTTTGCCATTTTATAATTGATAAACGTGCTAAGAGAGATTTGTCGCTATTTCATAGTTAAAGTATAAAAGTAATACATTAAGGGATAAATTGCAAAGCACGCACGCAGCTCTACCTAAAGATACAAGGAGAGATTGGTGTGGTGTTCGGTAGATGATTGAGGATCATCTACATTGATAAACGTATGAATTGTGTTACGGTGGATATTTGCTTTGCGTACACGTGTCTCTAACAAAGGGTGAGACTCGCGTACGCAACTCAAAGGCCGACGCACGCAGCGTATATTACGCAACGGAGCGCCCGGGTACGCCCACGTAACTCAAATCACACACGTGTTATTGTAACAGGCGAAAAGGTGGCAACGCGATAAATAGCGAAAGTCTATTTTAGTGTCCGAAATTTAGACTAACAGATCCTTCTCCAAATTTACAACACATCTGGTCTAAAGGAAAGAAAATTTCTGCGCAGAAACAGAAATAGAAACAAAAGTGTACATGTGGTGAGTGAGTGTTTGTATATATAAGTTTATACAATTTTTGAGGTTGAACCACAAGAAGTCGAGTTCTCGCAGGGTACATGCATGTAAGTGACGTACATGGTGGCTAGGGAGGCATCCCTTGTTAAACATGGAATCTGAGCATTAGAGTATAGCAGACCAGGAGGTCACACTGTAGCACAGACCAGGAGGTCCAGAACAGACCAGGAGGTCCAGGTACAGCAGACAAGGAAGTCCGCTATAAATAGAGAAAAGAGCACAACCCAGGGGGTTGGTGCAGAACCCATATAGGCCATTAAAGCTCATGCTGAAGGAATTCGCAGCCGAAATTTTCGATTCCACTGGTCGCTCTGCACATAAGATTAGTTGCTTATGTGCTGAACGATTGTACCGCACGTAATTGTGTGCATTAGTTAATCTGACCAGTACCATTTGTGTATGAAACGGGTCATAAATACTATTTGTACATTCTGACGTGATTTGTGTAATTTTTTATTTTCTAAAGGGAAGTTCGCTGGTCACTCAGGAATTATCCAACAACCAACAGTTACTGGAAAGGGTTAATGCTCTGCGGATCACACTCACATGTTCCAGTAAACAAAGGTTCATAGGGGCCCTGGGTCGAGTACGCCAGCACTAGGGCAGTGTGTAGGTCGTATTGGTCGGCGTGGGCGAGTGAGTGGGGTACTCGGTAAACCGCCACCGTCAGCCTATCTTGAACATTTTGGTTTTGTAAGGGTTCGCTGAAGACCCTGATTGAAGGTCAGAGGTGGTGAAAGCAACACCTACAGGTATGGGGGCCAATTGTTCAGGTAGGGGGCAATCAACCTCGGTTCGGGTTGATTCAGTGAACCGACCAGTCGGGTCGGCAAGGTACGTAATGTGTGAAAAATACGGTTCACACACAGAGGTTTTATGTGATGAATGGGAGAGAATGACTGTACATGACGGGGAGAAATTCCCAAGAGTAGGTAGCTTTAGCCCAGAAGTGTTACAAAATCTAAGGAGGAGGATATGTCTCATTAAATCAACAAAGAGACGAATCAAACATTATGATTATTTGCAGTTATGGCAACAGGAGGGTGAAATACAGAGAGGATTGGCTCAGGCGGCGGGATCTAACCCTATCAAGAAACTGATAGCCACGGCCCCGCCGCCACCATACATATCAGGAGAGAAATTGGTTGCGGAGAATGACGCACTAGGGTGTAACAAACAAACACTTAGCAACTGTGTAAATGTTAATAAGTTAACCAATGCAAGTATTAACCCATGCAAGTTGTACCCTGTTTTGAACTTTCCCCAGGAGTGTGATCAAGAGGACGAATCGGCAACAATATCGGCGCTCTCTCTAGCAGCCACCATATCAGAAACTACAGTAGGCACGGCCCAACCCTTAAGATTAGTAACAAAGGCCCCTAGCGGAGGGACAGGTGAGGTCGTATCTACGGGTAAGTACGGCACCATACACTATGCTGAAACCATTTCACCACAGGCTGTAGAATCTACACAGAATGATGTTGCTAGACTTAATCCTGTTAGGGTGATAGCTGTTCCAAATGGGAAAACAGACACCACAGGAGTCACTCCCATTAGGAACATTGCCATGTATAGCCCATTTTCCCGAATGGAATTAAGAACCATAGTGTCTGAATTCCCTGACCCTAGGAAAGACTTAGTTGCTAGCCAGAAATACATCAGAGACCTAGGGAACACTTTATAGCCCAATAACAAAGACTGGCAGGTATTGCTGAGGGCTTGTTTACCCTCCAATGTCGACTCGGCTCAATTTTTAGCTGACTGTGGATTGGATCAGGATGTACCTCTTACAGATGTGTACAACAAAGACAATGTAAAAAGGATAAGTTTACAGTTAAAGGAGTATTTCCCAGCTGTAGTTAAATGGAACAAGATATTCTCCATTAAACAAAAGGAGTCAGAAACAGCTGCAGAGTATTTTCACAGGGCATTACTAGATATGGCTAAATACACAGGCATAGAGGACATTAAAACAAACATAAACCATCGAGAAGTAGCAGTGTCTGTACTAATGGATGGCTTAAAAGAGGCATTAAAGACAAGGGTACAGACCACGCAACCATGTTGGCGAGGTCTGTCGGTGGCTACTTTTAGAGAGGCAGCTGTTGATCACGATCGGAATATCACCAGACACAGGGAATTACAAGGTGATAAGTTAATGGCCGTAAGTATACAGGCCCTGACCACAAGGCAGCCTTTGTATAAATCACCAAACCCTGTGGGTAAGTCAAATGTGGTAACCTGTTATTCTTGTCATAGAGAGGGACACTTTGCACGAGACTGTAAATCGAGAAACATACAAAAGTCTTATCAACCCCCTAGACAACGACACGACACACGACATTGGGAGCAGGGTCCACAGAAACGGAGTTATGAGCCACATGCAGGGGAAACAAAAAGATACCCCCCGAACAGAGACTGGCAAGCCTCTGGTAGTTCCCATTTAACCCCTTCACAAGTAGTTGCTGCCAGCGGGATTCAGGGAGGTCACCATACCCAATAGGGGTGTGGCCATACCTGTAATCTGCAGCCAGTAAAATTGATTGCAAGTCTTGGAAGTGAACCCGAAATTGCAATTAATGTAGCTGGTAAATCATTAAACTTTCTTGTAGATACGGGGGCGGCCAAATCAGTGATAAATTCGACAGTGGGCATGAGAACCACTGGTAAGACAATTCCAGCCATGGGAGTGACGGGAGTAGTCCAGCATTACCCTGTTAGCAAACCAGCCGAGATTACAATAGGGCCTTTACATACCAAGCATTCCTTTTTGCTGGCTGCATCGGCACCGACTAATCTCCTGGGAAGAGACTTATTGTGTAAAATGGGGTGCGTCATTTATTGTACTCCTGAAGGTGTATTCTTGGACATACCTGAGAATCACGCTCAGGAAGTGCGAGACATGTTAGACTCCCCATCAAAATTAATGACACATACCATTATGACAAATAAGATTCCATCCCAAATAGAAGAGATGACATCCCAGATACCAGAGTCACTTTGGACTAAAGATGGACAGGACACTGGATTAATGGCAAACGTAGCTCCGGTAGTTGTACAAGTAAAAGATGGTAGGATAGCTCCAAAAATCCCACAATACCCTCTGAAGCCAGAGGTGGAGTTAGGAGTTTACCCAGTAATAGAGCGCTTGCTACAACAGGGCATTCTGGTAAGAACATCCAGCACTGCCAATAGTCCCATCTTCCCTGTGAAAAAGAGTGGGGGGAGGGGTTACAGGCTAGTGCAGGATCTAAGGGGGATTAACAAAATAGTTGAGAGTCAGTTCCCCGTAGTGCCAAATCCAGCTGTCATCCTTATGCAAATCCCTCCCACTGCGAAATTTTTCACTGTTATTGACCTCTGCTCCGCTTTCTTTTCGGTACCTCTGCATCCTGACAGCCAATATTTGTTTGCATTTACATACAGAGGAGTCCAATACACATGGACTCGATTACCACAAGGTTTCATAGATAGTCCAAGTATATTTTCTCAGGCTTTGCATGATTGTTTACAGTCTTTCCAACCAGAGAGTGGATCAATATTGATACAGTACGTGGATGATTTACTACTGTGTTCAGATTCATTGGAAGCATCCCTGAAGGATACGAAACAGCTCCTGTTTCATCTTTCAGACACAGGACACAAGGTTTCCAAAGACAAGTTACAATTATGCCAAACTAAAGTAAAATATTTGGGACACTGTCTAACACAAGGACTGAGACACCTGACCGCTGATAGAATTCAAGCAATTAGAGACATGACTCTGCCACAAACCCAGCAACAGATCAGAACGTTTTTAGGAATGTGTGGGTATTGCCGTAACTGGATCCCAGGATTTTCCATTCTAGCATTACCTTTGCAGGAGATGGTCTCCTCAAACAAACCTGATCGGATTTCGCATACAGACGAGTCCGAGATGGCATTTGAGAGACTTAAACAGTGCCTAACGCAGGCTCCAGCATTAGGTATGCCAGACTATGGGAAACCCTTTGAGCTGTACGGAACAGAAAGTGCTGGTTGCGCGGCAGGCGTCCTAACCCAAAAGCACGGTGATGCCAGCAGGCCAGTAGCATACTACAGCGCTCAGCTAGATACGGTAGCGCGATCCCTCCCCACATGCTTGCGAAGCGTTGCTGCGATAGCATTGTTAGTAACGAAAAGCGAAGATGTAGTGCTAGGTCACAACCTCACAATTCATACACCACATGCAGTGTCAGCCTTGTTAAATTCTGCCCAAACCAGGCACGTCTCATCAGCGCGGTTTACAAGATGGGAATTGGCACTAATGGCCCCCGTAAACATCACCATAAGGAGATGCAGTGCATTAAATCCTGCAACATATCTCCCAGGTGTGCCTGGACAGGCACAAAGGGTGGAGGATGAGAGTGGTGGGGAAGGAGGATTTAATACAAAGGAGGACACACATGATTGTATGGAATATTTGACCCAAAATTTTACCGCAAGGCCTGACATCAGTGACAACCCACTGGAAGATGTAGATCTAACCTTCTACACGGATGGTAGTTGTCACAGACAGTCAGACTTGGGAGACTTGTGTACTGGATACGCAGTCGTAGATGACCAAGGCACCATAGAAGCAGAACCGCTAGGCCCACCTCACTCAGCCCAGGTTGCTGAACTGGTCGCCCTAACCAGAGCATATGAATTGGCTAAGGGCAAGTCAGCCAATATCTACACCGACTCTAGATACGCATTCGGGGTAGTCCATGATTTCGGAGCCCTATGGCGCCTCAGAAATTTCATGACGGCAGCTGGTACACCAGTAGCGCATGCAGCTCACATAAAAAGGCTTCTAACAGCGATACAGGAACCCGACAGAGTGGCTGTTATCAAGTGTAAAGCACACACATATAGCCAGGACCCAGTATCACTTGGTAACAGCCGAGCAGACGAAGCTGCTAAGTTAGCAGCCGGTACCCCCAGACAGACAGACACCACACAATTGATGGTATTCAATACCATCAACACACAGAAGTTGTGTGAGATGCAAAATTTGTGTTCCACACAGGAAAAGGCAGTCTGGAAGGCAAAAGGATATGGCCAGGAGTCCTCAGGACTCTGGACGGATGGACAAGGTAAACCAGTGGCCCCCAGAGCATACCTTCCATGTTTAGCTGAGGCAGCACACGGGCTGACTCATCTGGGCAAGGAGGGAATGTGTAAGTTGGTAAGAGCATATTGGTGCGCCCCAGGATTTTCATCTCATGCGAGTAAGAGAGCAATGTCATGCCTTACCTGTTTGAGAAATAATATCGGAAAGGCAATACCAACAGAACCATCTCATATCCCACCTACAGGCGGCCCTTTTCAGGTAATACAGATTGACTTTATTCAATTACCCCCTTGTCGAAATTTGAAATATGTACTTGTTTGTATAGATGTATTCTCAAATTGGGTCGAAGCATTTCCTGCGGCCACAAACACCGCTATGTTTACTGCTAAGAAAATTGTGCAGGAATTTGTATGTAGATATGGTATCCCTAGAATAATCGAAAGTGATAGGGGTACCCATTTTACAGGTGATGTCTTTCAAGGAATGTGTAAGTTGATGGGAATTGATAGCAAGCTGCACACTCCATACCGTCCACAGGCGAGTGCGAAGGTGGAAAGAGTGAACAGCACTATTAAAAATAAACTGAGCAAAGTTATGGCAGAGACAGGATTGACATGGCCAGAAGCTTTACCCATTGTACTGTACAGCATCAGAACCACTCCCAGGTCCCCTCTTAATCTGTCTCCCTTTGAAATCTTGTTTGGTCGACAACCGCATGTTATGATTAACCCTCAGGATGATTTGAAGTGTAACAATGAAGTGACTGTAAAGTACCTGGTTAACATGAGTAGACAGCTAAGGAATCAAAATGATAATTTGAAGTTAGTGATTCCTGATTTACCAGATAGTAATTGTCATGACATTGAACCTGGGGATTATGTAATGATACGGAATTTTCTACGCTCAGGTTGCCTTATTGACAGATGGGAAGGACCATACCAAGTCTTATTGACTAGCACTACTGCATTGAAGGTTGCCGAGAGAGAGACTTGGGTTCATTCGTCCCACTGTAAGAAGGTTGCTGATCCAGAGAGGTCCCGTGATAAGGAAAAGACGGTAGAGGAAGTTGTATCACTGGAGTGTCTGTTCCAGGAGGACTGAGGCGGCACCTAAGCATCGGAAAATCATAAGATCAAAAGCAGTTGTCGATTCCCTGTTCCCTTTTATTGTTTTTCTCCACTTCCCATCCCCTCTCCCTCAAATTATTCTTCCCCCCTTCTCATTCTTCTCTGTTTCCTCCTATAAGATGGACTTGCCCCAAGAGACTGTGATCCGGATTTTCCTGTTGACCATGATGTTGACCAGAGCAGTCTGTTCCGGCGAGAGTACCATGGAGGTCGAGAGAGGTTCTGGAATGGGTTCTGATGACAAAGATGGAGGCGTAGTTTTCCAAGAACAACTTAACCAACAAGTAAAGGCGAGTATCAGAAAACGATCCGATAGCATTGACAATAGAAGGAATTGTGAAGGATTGTTAGCTGAAGAAAACTGTATCTGTAGGCTCTGTGACAATGTAGTTGAGGATGGGTGCATTAAGAAATGCCAATCCAGTTTTAATATCCACATGGACCGGCATCCATTGAGTGACTATCACTCCTTAGTGGGTAGGGTGTTAAATCAAACAGATTGTTGGGTATGCTCTCAAGTACCTCAAGGTCATAGCAAATCAGGACTAGTACCATTTCCTTTAATGGTAGGGGAGGTACTTGAGCTAAAGGGTGGGAGACCGGTGGACAGGATGTTTAATATCTCCAGTCCTCCTAGTTTGAAGCTCCACCAATATCATGTGGATAGATCCCTAATATGTTTTAACATTACCAATCCCCGAAAGCCGGGAAATTGGGAAGTGTCATGGAGTAACCAAACCATGACCTTTTCATATAGAGCAGATAGAATGCCGACAGATACAGAGCTTATACGCCACATAGCCAGTAGAGAAAAATCTTTCCGATATAGGTATACCCTAGGAAGTAGGATTACGAGAGTTGGAGAGGTATCACCAGGATACTGTGCACACATCGTACAAACTGATACGTGTACTAGACAGATGGGAGAATTAGGGGTAGGAGATTTCACATGGAGGATGTGTAATGTGGTTATGTCCTACTCCGTCCCATATGTTCTCCCCGATGATGCATATTTCATATGCGGGAGGAAGGCGTATAAGTGGCTTGCCCCAAACTCTGAAGGATTGTGTTATATTGGAAAAGTACTGCCTGAGGTAATGACTGTATCACATGCCAAAATGAAAGATATACACCGTGGTGCCCAAGCTCCTTATACTCACACCCACTACGAGCACGTAGTTAAAAGGCAACTGACAGAAAGGACAGAGCATTCGGCCTCTGACATGATCCATGAATCCACCGGGATCCAATTCCTAATCGCGTTAGATTTCACTCGCACCGCTAGAGGAGTGCTGAACTATAGATATATATCTGCGCTTGCAAATTTGTTAGACAATATCACAGAAATGTATGATGACACGTTTAGGTATACTGGAAGAGAACTTCAAGCTTATAAAACAGAACTGGTTCAGCATAGAATGGTTCTTAATTATCTCACGGCAGTGACAGGTGGATATTGTGTCACACTGGCAACGCAGTACGGCGTGAAATGCTGCACATATATAACGAATAGTACCGAGGACCCGGTCGAGGTCATAGACCAAAAGATGGATGATATTCTCCAATTAAAGTGGGAATTTCGCAGGAGACACAATCTCACCCTTGCTGCTGTGGGTAATGAGCTGACTGGTTGGGTGTCATGGTTGAACCCGCGAAATTGGTTCTCTGGTTTAGGAGAATGGGCTCAAGGTGTCATAATGGATGTAGGGAAGTTTCTCCTATATATCTTAGGTGTTGTCATATCGATTGGCTTGATATTTAGATGCGGTCAGGCTTTAATGAAGTGCAAACGTAGTACCAGGGTAATGAGTCTAAGGAGTGAGGAAATTGTAATTCCAATGGATTTGATTTATGACCCAACTGTAGAAACAATGATGTGATGAAAATGCGATTATACGGTCCGTTTCTTTCACCTGTTTTTCCGTTTTCTCCAAGGTAAAAAGACCCACTTGGACAAAGAATTTGATGATCCTGTATACAGACAACTGATGGATTAAAGAAGAAGTTTTGACAACCTTATACACAGATATTTGATGAACTATGCCATAGACCCCCAGTTTCCCTAGAAATTTTAAAATTACGCTAGCCCAACACTTTTGTAAGTCTATGGACATTGACAAAGCTTTTTGCCCACACCTTTTGGCAAAAGCCCAAAGAAGACTGCATTCAACAGACACCGAACAAGACCTCAACCGACAAATGTTCATTAACCTGACATAGAATACCACTGCATTTACCATAAGTGTTCTTTATCTTCATCTCTACAACCTTCAGGTAATGACACACATAGTCGATAGGGAATACAGGCACAGGTATCAGCAATCACATATTCCCCCATTCATGTATCATCAACTAAAATGTGCTCCCCCATTTTGTTGCAACCAAAATCCGAAAAGAGCTCGGTAAAGTTTGACAGCCCATCCACAGACCCGTACCGCGGGATAAGAAGGAATTCAAATGTATACTTCGCAATACCTCGAAGCTTGATTTAAAACACGTACGGCACGATGATACATGACCCCCCAAACATGGATTCATACACACATGCTTCTGCTATCTCACTAGGTCATACCCTTTTCACACCTTCTTCTCTCCTCCCTTACCCAACCATGGAAATGTATTTACACCTGACATATATTTTTCTCGTTTTGAAATGTTTTAGGAAGTGGCAGTTATTGTTGACTGCCAAAGGGTGGACTGTCAAAGTCAGAAAAATATCACGCTACACACTGCCATATTTGCACCTCATGCGAGTGCCTGTTGCACGTTCATGAGCCCTGCCGTGCGTGCGCATACTCGCCGCTGCGGGCACCCGCAGGCGCACGGTGTGCGCATTTACGGTAAAGTTTGTGTGCGTCTAGCGGGCGACTCGTTCGTTACATATTTTAACTATATAATGTATTTTGTAGATCATGGTCCCCTTGATAGATTCTGAAAGTTTAGTTAAGGTAGCATGTTCATAGACAGAGAGATCCCTCTTTGTTTGATACGAAGGGTCAGACATGGGTCATACAGTGGTGTTTAGTATCCATCGGAAGAGTATTTAATTAGCAATATTCCGGTGTTGGTTTGAAGCAGATTAATCGCTCGTGCGAATAGTTATGGACATAAGAAGTTTATGTCCATTTACTATTATTTGCACTTACTTATCCATGCGGCGGGAAACCTAGTTTCCCACCCACCTGAGCAGTTGGGAATGGTCTCAGCCCACCTGTATGAATCAACCTATGACCTTTTGTTATAATACGAAGACGAATTCCTGTGTCCAATGAACAATGAGATTGTAGGGACCATTGAATTGTATTGTGTGTGGGGCATAAATAGACAAGCCGATCATATCCAGCTCACTCTCTTCAACGGTTCTCATTGCTGATAATCGGGAGCTGGATATCGAGGCGCATGCGATCGTTCCCCTTGTGCGTAAGTTTTCTCCGCAATCATATTGTCTTTATTGATATTGTGAGCCATATCTCTCTCTCTCTCTCTCCTCCTCTTTCTCTCTCATTTTCCCTTAAACGTAATTGTATTGTATTGTATTTCCTGTGTAGTTATCTGGTTAGTTAGTCTATGTTATATTGTAGTGTATGACTTGTATTGTATTATTCTTTTGCAAGTATAACATTCATATAAGGCGTTAGACCCTAAACCCGGTATTTGTGTATTTCTTATAGTGTTAAGTATTCTTAGAGCGTCAGTGACGCTAGAACAGCTTTTGAGTTAATAAGGTTACACTGTGTTGCATCTACACTCTATCATTTCACTAAGGTTTTCCTGTATAATACATTGTTCATGATTTACATATAAAGGTTTAACATTGTGAGCGTCTGCGCCGCTGGTGATCTCCTCGTGGTCCCGAGCGTTCGCTACGCTATAGCAAAACATTACGTTAGTCGGCAGCCAATAGCGTGCCTGTCTGTGATCTCTTGGCCGTGAGCGAACGTGACGCTTGAGCGTCTCGACTACGGCTAAGCGATCGTTACGCAACGTGCGTACCCTTACGGTATTCCATACGTCAATAGCGTACAGTGTTCTTAGACCTCTTAAAGGGTTTTAAGTAAGATAAATATTTAGCTTTATCAATTGGCGGCTCGTCCGTCCTTCACATATCTGCACTAGGTAATTTCAGCAGACATTATCCATCAGCAAAGGGCGGGAGGTCATATTCCTCGTAGTGCTGTCTGGATAAGCGTCTGCTTTGCTTAGTAAAGGGTGCTGAGGGAATCCGGAACCGGAGGTAAGAACAACACGCTAGTGTCTTTTAAAACTGTTTATTTCTGTCTTGCGTACGCACACACGCATATATCTGCATTTCTTTTCATTTGTGTATTTTCATATATCACTCTCCTGTTTGCCATTTTATAATTGATAAACGTGCTAAGAGAGATTTGTCGCTATTTCATAGTTAAAGTATAAAAGTAATACATTAAGGGATAAATTGCAAAGCACGCACGCAGCTCTACCTAAAGATACAAGGAGAGATGGTGTGGTGTTCGGTAGATGATTGAGGATCATCTACATTGATAAACGTATGAATTGTGTTACGGTGGATATTTGCTTTGCGTACACGTGTCTCTAACAAAGGGTGAGACTCGCGTACGCAACTCAAAGGCCGACGCACGCAGCGTATATTACGCAACGGAGCGCCCGGGTACGCCCACGTAACTCAAATCACACACGTGTTATTGTAACAGGCGAAAAGGTGGCAACGCGATAAATAGCGAAAGTCTATTTTAGTGTCCGAAATTTAGACTAACAGATCCTTCTCCAAATTTACAACACATCTGGTCTAAAGGAAAGAAAATTTCTGCGCAGAAACAGAAATAGAAACAAAAGTGTACATGTGGTGAGTGAGTGTTTGTATATATAAGTTTATACAATTTTTGAGGTTGAACCACAAGAAGTCGAGTTCTCGCAGGGTACATGCATGTAAGTGACGTACATGGTGGCTAGGGAGGCATCCCTTGTTAAACATAGAATCTGAGCATTAGAGTATAGCAGACCAGAAGGTCACACTGTAGCACAGACCAGGAGGTCCAGAACAGACCAGGAGGTCCAGGTACAGCAGACAAGGAAGTCCGCTATAAATAGAGAAAAGAGCACAACCCAGGGGGTTGGTGCAGAACCCATATAGGCCATTAAAGCTCATGCTGAAGGAATTCGCAGCCGAAATTTTCGATTCCACTAATCGCTCTGCACATAAGATTAGTTGCTTATGTGCTGAACGATTGTACCGCACGTAATTGTGTGCATTAGTTAATCTGACCAGTACCATTTGTGTACAAAACGGGTCATAAATACTATTTGTACATTCTGACGTGATTTGTGTAATTTTTTATTTTCTAAAGGGAAGTTCGCTGGTCACTCAGGAATTATCCAACAACCAACAGTTACTGGAAAGGGTTAATGCTCTGCGGATCACACTCACATGTTCCAGTAAACAAAGGTTCATAGGGGCCCTGGGTCGAGTACGCCAGCACTAGGGCAGTGTGTAGGTCGTATTGGTCGGCGTGGGCGAGTGAGTGGGGTACTCGGTAAACCGCCACCGTCAGCCTATCTTGAATATTTTGGTTTTGTAAGGGTTCGCTGAAGACCCTGATTGAAGGTCAGAGGTGGTGAAAGCAACACCTACAGGTATGGGGGCCAATTGTTCAGGTAGGGGGCGATCAACCTCGGTTCGGGTTGATTCAGTGAACCGACCAGTCGGGTCGGCAAGGTACGTAATGTGTGAAAAATACGGTTCACACACAGAGGTTTTATGTGATGAATGGGAGAGAATGACTGTACATGACGGGGAGAAATTCCCAAGAGTAGGTAGCTTTAGCCCAGAAGTGTTACAAAATCTAAGGAGGAGGATATGTCTCATTAAATCAACAAAGAGACGAATCAAACATTATGATTATTTGCAGTTATGGCAACAGGAGGGTGAAATACAGAGAGGATTGGCTCAGGCGGCGGGATCTAACCCTATCAAGAAACTGATAGCCACGGCCCCGCCGCCACCATACATATCAGGAGAGAAATTGGTTGCGGAGAATGACGCACTAGGGTGTAACAAACAAACACTTAGCAACTGTGTAAATGTTAATAAGTTAACCAATGCAAGTATTAACCCGTGCAAGTTGTACCCTGTTTTGAACTTTCCCCAGGAGTGTGATCAAGAGGACGAATCGGCAACAATATCGGCGCTCTCTCTAGCAGCCACCATATCAGAAACTACAGTAGGCACGGCCCAACCCTTAAGATTAGTAACAAAGGCCCCTAGCGGAGGGACAGGTGAGGTCGTATCTACGGGTAAGTACGGCACCATACACTATGCTGAAACCATTTCACCACAGGCTGTAGAATCTACACAGAATGATGTTGCTAGACTTAATCCTGTTAGGGTGATAGCTGTTCCAAATGGGAAAACAGACACCACAGGAGTCACTC
Source organism: Pseudophryne corroboree (assembly GCF_028390025.1). Taxonomy (NCBI): domain Eukaryota; kingdom Metazoa; phylum Chordata; class Amphibia; order Anura; family Myobatrachidae; genus Pseudophryne; species Pseudophryne corroboree. The sequence continues at coordinate 138,866,317 of NC_086451.1, forward strand.
CCATTAGGAACATTGCCATGTATAGCCCATTTTCCCGAATGGAATTAAGAACCATAGTGTCTGAATTCCTTGACCCTAGGAAAGACTTAGTTGCTAGCCAGAAATACATCAGAGACCTAGGGAACACTTTAGAGCCCAATAACAAAGACTGGCAGGTATTGCTGAGGGCTTGTTTACGCTCCAATGTCGACTCGGCTCAATTTTTAGCTGACTGTGGATTGGATCAGGATGTACCTCTTACAGATGTGTACAACAAAGACAATGTAAAAAGGATAAGTTTACAGTTAAAGGAGTATTTCCCAGCTGTAGTTAAATGGAACAAGATATTCTCCATTAAACAAAAGGAGTCAGAAACAGCTGCAGAGTATTTTCACAGGGCATTACTAGATATGGCTAAATACACAGGCATAGAGGACATTAAAACAAACATAAACCATCGAGAAGTAGCAGTGTCTGTACTAATGGATGGCTTAAAAGAGGCATTAAAGACAAGGGTACAGACCACGCAACCATGTTGGCGAGGTCTGTCGGTGGCTACTTTTAGAGAGGCAGCTGTTGATCACGATCGGAATATCACCAGACACAGGGAATTACAAGGTGATAAGTTAATGGCCGTAAGTATACAGGCCCTGACCACAAGGCAGCCTTTGTATAAATCACCAAACCCTGTGGGTAAGTCAAATGTGGTAACCTGTTATTCTTGTCATAGAGAGGGACACTTTGCACGAGACTGTAAATCGAGAAACATACAAAAGTCTTATCAACCCCCTAGACAACGACACGACACACGACATTGGGAGCAGGGTCCACAGAAACGGAGTTATGAGCCACATGCAGGGGAAACAAAAAGATACCCCCCGAACAGAGACTGGCAAGCCTCTGGTAGTTCCCATTTAACCCCCTCACAAGTAGTTGCTGCCAGCGGGATTCAGGGAGGTCACCATACCCAATAGGGGTGTGGCCATACCTGTAATCTGCAGCCAGTAAAATTGATTGCAAGTCTTGGAAGTGAACCCGAAATTGCAATTAATGTAGCTGGTAAATCATTAAACTTTCTTGTAGATACGGGGGCGGCCAAATCAGTGATAAATTCGACAGTGGGCATGAGAACCACTGGTAAGACAATTCCAGCCATGGGAGTAACGGGAGTAGTCCAGCATTACCCTGTTAGCAAACCAGCCGAGATTACAATAGGGCCTTTACATACCAAGCATTCCTTTTTGCTGGCTGCATCGGCACCGACTAATCTCCTGGGAAGAGACTTATTGTGTAAAATGGGGTGCGTCATTTATTGTACTCCTGAAGGTGTATTCTTGGACATACCTGAGAATCACGCTCAGGAAGTGCGAGACATGTTAGACTCCCCATCAAAATTAATGACACATACCATTATGACAAATAAGATTCCATCCCAAATAGAAGAGATGACATCCCAGATACCAGAGTCACTTTGGACTAAAGATGGACAGGACACTGGATTAATGGCAAACGTAGCTCCGGTAGTTGTACAAGTAAAAGATGGTAGGATAGCTCCAAAAATCCCACAATACCCTCTGAAGCCAGAGGTGGAGTTAGGAGTTTACCCAGTAATAGAGCGCTTGCTACAACAGGGCATTCTGGTAAGAACATCCAGCACTGCCAATAGTCCCATCTTCCCTGTGAAAAAGAGTGGGGGGAGGGGTTACAGGCTAGTGCAGGATCTAAGGGGGATTAACAAAATAGTTGAGAGTCAGTTCCCCGTAGTGCCAAATCCAGCTGTCATCCTTATGCAAATCCCTCCCACTGCGAAATTTTTCACTGTTATTGACCTCTGCTCCGCTTTCTTTTCGGTACCTCTGCATCCTGACAGCCAATATTTGTTTGCATTTACATACAGAGGAGTCCAATACACATGGACTCGATTACCACAAGGTTTCATAGATAGTCCAAGTATATTTTCTCAGGCTTTGCATGATTGTTTACAGTCTTTCCAACCAGAGAGTGGATCAATATTGATACAGTACGTGGATGATTTACTACTGTGTTCAGATTCATTGGAAGCATCCCTGAAGGATACGAAACAGCTCCTGTTTCATCTTTCAGACACAGGACACAAGGTTTCCAAAGACAAGTTACAATTATGCCAAACTAAAGTAAAATATTTGGGACACTGTCTAACACAAGGACTGAGACACCTGACCGCTGATAGAATTCAAGCAATTAGAGACATGACTCTGCCACAAACCCAGCAACAGATCAGAACGTTTTTAGGAATGTGTGGGTATTGCCGTAACTGGATCCCAGGATTTTCCATTCTAGCATTACCTTTGCAGGAGATGGTCTCCTCAAACAAACCTGATCGGATTTCGCATACAGACGAGTCCGAGATGGCATTTGAGAGACTTAAACAGTGCCTAACGCAGGCTCCAGCATTAGGTATGCCAGACTATGGGAAACCCTTTGAGCTGTACGGAACAGAAAGTGCTGGTTGCGCGGCAGGCGTCCTAACCCAAAAGCACGGTGATGCCAGCAGGCCAGTAGCATACTACAGCGCTCAGCTAGATACGGTAGCGCGATCCCTCCCCACATGCTTGCGAAGCGTTGCTGCGATAGCATTGTTAGTAACGAAAAGCGAAGATGTAGTGCTAGGTCACAACCTCACAATTCATACACCACATGCAGTGTCAGCCTTGTTAAATTCTGCCCAAACCAGGCACGTCTCATCAGCGCGGTTTACAAGATGGGAATTGGCGGCCCTTTTCAGGTAATACAGATTGACTTTATTCAATTACCCCCTTGTCGAAATTTGAAATATGTACTTGTTTGTATAGATGTATTCTCAAATTGGGTCGAAGCATTTCCTGCGGCCACAAACACCGCTATGTTTACTGCTAAGAAAATTGTGCAGGAATTTGTATGTAGATATGGTATCCCTAGAATAATCGAAAGTGATAGGGGTACCCATTTTACAGGTGATGTCTTTCAAGGAATGTGTAAGTTGATGGGAATTGATAGCAAGCTGCACACTCCATACCGTCCACAGGCGAGTGCGAAGGTGGAAAGAGTGAACAGCACTATTAAAAATAAACTGAGCAAAGTTATGGCAGAGACAGGATTGACATGGCCAGAAGCTTTACCCATTGTACTGTACAGCATCAGAACCACTCCCAGGTCCCCTCTTAATCTGTCTCCCTTTGAAATCTTGTTTGGTCGACAACCGCATGTTATGATTAACCCTCAGGATGATTTGAAGTGTAACAATGAAGTGACTGTAAAGTACCTGGTTAACATGAGTAGACAGCTAAGGAATCAAAATGATAATTTGAAGTTAGTGATTCCTGATTTACCAGATAGTAATTGTCATGACATTGAACCTGGGGATTATGTAATGATACGGAATTTTCTACGCTCAGGTTGCCTTATTGACAGATGGGAAGGACCATACCAAGTCTTATTGACTAGCACTACTGCATTGAAGGTTGCCGAGAGAGAGACTTGGGTTCATTCGTCCCACTGTAAGAAGGTTGCTGATCCAGAGAGGTCCCGTGATAAGGTACAGACGGTAGAGGAAGTTGTATCACTGGAGTGTCTGTTCCAGGAGGACTGAGGCGGCACCTAAGCATCGGAAAATCATAAGATCAAAAGCAGTTGTCGATTCCCTGTTCCCTTTTATTGTTTTTCTCCACTTCCCATCCCCTCTCCCTCAAATTATTCTTCCCCCCTTCTCATTCTTCTCTGTTTCCTCCTATAAGATGGACTTGCCCCAAGAGACTGTGATCCGGATTTTCCTGTTGACCATGATGTTGACCAGAGCAGTCTGTTCCGGCGAGAGTACCATGGAGGTCGAGAGAGGTTCTGGAATGGGTTCTGATGACAAAGATGGAGGCGTAGTTTTCCAAGAACAACTTAACCAACAAGTAAAGGCGAGTATCAGAAAACGATCCGATAGCATTGACAATAGAAGGAATTGTGAAGGATTGTTAGCTGAAGAAAACTGTATCTGTAGGCTCTGTGACAATGTAGTTGAGGATGGGTGCATTAAGAAATGCCAATCCAGTTTTAATATCCACATGGACCGGCATCCATTGAGTGACTATCACTCCTTAGTGGGTAGGGTGCTAAATCAAACAGATTGTTGGGTATGCTCTCAAGTACCTCAAGGTCATAGCAAATCAGGACTAGTACCATTTCCTTTAACGGTAGGGGAGGTACTTGAGCTAAAGGGTGGGAGACCGGTGGACAGGAGGTTTAATATCTCCAGTCCTCCTAGTTTGAAGCTCCACCAATATCATGTGGATAGATCCCTAATATGTTTTAACATTACCAATCCCCGAAAGCCGGGAAATTGGGAAGTGTCATGGAGTAACCAAACCATGACCTTTTCATATAGAGCAGATAGAATGCCGACAGATACAGAGCTTATACGCCACATAGCCAGTAGAGAAAAATCTTTCCGATATAGGTATACCCTAGGAAGTAGGATTACGAGAGTTGGAGAGGTATCACCAGGATACTGTGCACACATCGTACAAACTGATACGTGTACTAGACAGATGGGAGAATTAGGGGTAGGAGATTTCACATGGAGGATGTGTAATGTGGTTATGTCCTACTCCGTCCCATATGTTCTCCCCGATGATGCATATTTCATATGCGGGAGGAAGGCGTATAAGTGGCTTGCCCCAAACTCTGAAGGATTGTGTTATATTGGAAAAGTACTGCCTGAGGTAATGACTGTATCACATGCCAAAATGAAAGATATACACCGTGGTGCCCAAGCTCCTTATACTCACACCCACTACGAGCACGTAGTTAAAAGGCAACTGACAGAAAGGACAGAGCATTCGGCCTCTGACATGATCCATGAATCCACCGGGATCCAATTCCTAATCGCGTTAGATTTCACTCGCACCGCTAGAGGAGTGCTGAACTATAGATATATATCTGCGCTTGCAAATTTGTTAGACAATATCACAGAAATGTATGATGACACGTTTAGGTATACTGGAAGAGAACTTCAAGCTTATAAAACAGAACTGGTTCAGCATAGAATGGTTCTTAATTATCTCACGGCAGTGACAGGTGGATATTGTGTCACACTGGCAACGCAGTACGGCGTGAAATGCTGCACATATATAACGAATAGTACCGAGGACCCGGTCGAGGTCATAGACCAAAAGATGGATGATATTCTCCAATTAAAGTGGGAATTTCGCAGGAGACACAATCTCACCCTTGCTGCTGTGGGTAATGAGCTGACTGGTTGGGTGTCATGGTTGAACCCGCGAAATTGGTTCTCTGGTTTAGGAGAATGGGCTCAAGGTGTCATAATGGATGTAGGGAAGTTTCTCCTATGTATCTTAGGTGTTGTCATATCGATTGGCTTGATATTTAGATGCGGTCAGGCTTTAATGAAGTGCAAACGTAGTACCAGGGTAATGAGTCTAAGGAGTGAGGAAATTGTAATTCCAATGGATTTGATTTATGACCCAACTGTAGAAACAATGATGTGATGAAAATGCGATTATACGGTCCGTTTCTTTCACCTGTTTTTCCGTTTTCTCCAAGGTAAAAAGACCCACTTGGACAAAGAATTTGATGATCCTGTATACAGACAACTGATGGATTAAAGAAGAAGTTTTGACAACCTTATACATAGATATTTGATGAACTATGCCATAGACCCCCAGTTTCCCTAGAAATTTTAAAATTACGCTAGCCCAACACTTTTGTAAGTCTATGGACATTGACAAAGCTTTTTGCCCACACCTTTTGGCAAAAGCCCAAAGAAGACTGCATTCAACAGACACCGAACAAGACCTCAACCGACAAATGTTCATTAACCTGACATAGAATACCACTGCATTTACCATAAGTGTTCTTTATCTTCATCTCTACAACCTTCAGGTAATGACACACATAGTCGATAGGGAATACAGGCACAGGTATCAGCAATCACATATTCCCCATTCATGTATCATCAACTAAAATGTGCTCCCCCATTTTGTTGCAACCAAAATCCGAAAAGAGCTCGGTAAAGTTTGACAGCCCATCCACAGACCCGTACCGCGGGATAAGAAGGAATTCAAATGTATACTTCGCAATACCTCGAAGCTTGATTTAAAACACGTACGGCACGATGATACATGACCCCCCAAACATGGATTCATACACACATGCTTCTGCTATCTCACTAGGTCATACCCTTTTCACACCTTCTTCTCTCCTCCCTTACCCAACCATGGAAATGTATTTACACCTGACATATATTTTTCTCGTTTTGAAATGTTTTAGGAAGTGGCAGTTATTGTTGACTGCCAAAGGGTGGACTGTCAAAGTCAGAAAAATATCACGCTACACACTGCCATATTTGCACCTCATGCGAGTGCCTGTTGCACGTTCATGAGCCCTGCCGTGCGTGCGCATACTCGCCGCTGCGGGCACCCGCAGGTGCACGGTGTGCGCATTTACGGTAAAGTTTGTGTGCGTCTAGCGGGTGACTCGTTCGTTACATATTTTAACTATATAATGTATTTTGTAGATCATGGTCCCCTTGATAGATTCTGAAAGTTTAGTTAAGGTAGCATGTTCATAGACAGAGAGATCCCTCTTTGTTTGATACGAAGGGTCAGACAAGGGTCATACAGTGGTGTTTAGTATCCATCGGAAGAGTATTTAATTAGCAATATTCCGGTGTTGGTTTGAAGCAGATTAATCGCTCGTGCGAATAGTTATGGACATAAGAAGTTTATGTCCATTTACTATTATTTGCACTTACTTATCCATGCGGCGGGAAACCTAGTTTCCCACCCACCTGAGCAGTTGGGAATGGTCTCAGCCCACCTGTATGAATCAACCTATGACCTTTTGTTATAATACGAAGACGAATTCCTGTGTCCAATGAACAATGAGATTGTAGGGACCATTGAATTGTATTGTGTGTGGGGCATAAATAGACAAGCCGATCATATCCAGCTCACTCTCTTCAACGGTTCTCATTGCTGATAATCGGGAGCTGGATATCGAGGTGCATGCGATCGTTCCCCTTGTGCGTAAGTTTTCTCCGCAATCATATTGTCTTTATTGATATTGTGAGCCATATCTCTCTCTCTCTCTCTCCTCCTCTTTCTCTCTCATTTTCCCTTAAACGTAATTGTATTGTATTGTATTTCCTGTGTAGTTATCTGGTTAGTTAGTCTATGTTATATTGTAGTGTATGACTTGTATTGTATTATTCTTTTGCAAGTATAACATTCATATAAGGCGTTAGACCCTAAACCCGGTATTTGTGTATTTCTTATAGTGTTAAGTATTCTTAGAGCGTCGGTGACGCTAGAACAGCTTTTGAGTTAATAAGGTTACACTGTGTTGCATCTACACTCTATCATTTCACTAAGGTTTTCCTGTATAATACATTGTTCATGGTTTACATATAAAGGTTTAACATTGTGAGCGTCTGCGCCGCTGGTGATCTCCTCGTGGTCCCGAGCGTTCGCTACGCTATAGCGAAACATTACGTTAGTCGGCAGCCAATAGCGTGCCTGTCTGTGATCTCTTGGCCGTGAGCGAATGTGACGCTTGAGCGTCTCGACTACGGCTAAGCGATCGTTACGCAACGTGCGTACCCTTACGGTATTCCATACGTCAATAGCGTACAGTGTTCTTAGACCTCTTAAAGGGTTTTAAGTAAGATAAATATTTAGCTTTATCATTAATAATACTCGTAAATTTATTCCCACCAGCAGCAAAAAAGGAATAAAAATCCCAAACCAATGTTTTTTTAACAAAAATATAAAGGAATTAATGGACAAAAAAAGACGAGCATTTAAAAAATACAAATCTTAGGGGGATGTGGAGTCATTTCAACACTATAAGGACTGTAACAAAATATGCAAAAAAAGAAATAAGAGCGGCTAAAGTAGAAACTGAAAAACTAGTAGCAAAAGAAATCAAAGCGAATCCCAATTTTTTTTCAAGTACATCAACAGTAAGAGACTAAAGAAGGAGAGTATAGGCCCTTTAAAGGACAAGAGGGGAGTCTTAATCAAAAATTATAATGACATAGCAAACAAACTAAACAAGTTTTTTTCAATGGTATTTACCAGAGAGGTCCAAATGCTGGGTCTAACACAATATCTCAACAAAGATAATGTCCCACTGCTAAGTGCTTACTTGTATGAGGAGGTAGTCTGTGACCAATTAAAAAAGTTAAAGATTAATAAGTCACCTGGTCCCGATGAATTTCACCCGAGGGTTCTTATGGAGCTGCACGCTGAACTAGCAAGACCTCTATTTTTGATCTTCATGGATTCGGTTAAATCGGGTATGGTTCCCAAGTACTGGCGTATAGCGGAGGTAGTGCCGATATTTAAAAAGGGGAGCAAAGCTGAACCAGGTAATTATAGACCAGTTAGTCTTATATCTATAGTGGGGAAAGTATTATAAGTTATTCCAAGGGACAGTATTCAAAAGTTCCTTGAAGCAAATAAGGTCATTAAAAGGAACCAACATGGATTTGTGAAGGACAGATCATGTCAGACCAACTTACTTGGCTTTTATGAAACAGTAAGTGTGAACCTGATTCAGGATAAGGAGGTGGATATAATCTTTTTAGACTTTGCCAAAGCTTTCGACACTGTACCACACATGCATCTTATCTATAAGCTACAAGAAATAGGGCTAGGGAGCACAATATGCACTTGGGTCAGTAACTGGTTAGATAATAGGGAGCAGCGCGTTGTGGTCAATGGATCAGTTTCAAATTGGACTAAAGTACTAAGTGGTGTGCCACAAGGGTCTGTACTTGGACCACTTTAGTTCATCATTTTCATCAACGACCTAATAGTAGGGCTAGAGAGCATGGTGTCAATTTTCACAGACGATACCAAATTGTGTAAGGTTATAAATACGGAGGAGGATGCTGAGTCTCTTCAGAACAACTTAACTAAACTGGAAGCATGGGCAGCAAAATGGAGAATGAGATTCAACACAGACAAGTGTAAGGTAATGCACTGTGGGGGCAAGACCAAAAATTACACCTACATACTAAATGGGGTAATATTAGGGGATTCTTTACTGGAAAAAGACTTAGGGGTTCACATAGATAACAAATTAAGCAGCAGTACCCAAAGTAGGAGTGCAGCAAAGAAGGCTAATAAGATATTAGCATGCATAAAACGGGGAATTGATGCAAGGGACGAGAGTATTATAGTCCCATTATATAAATCACTAGTGAGGCCACATCTTGAATACTGTGTACAATTTTGGGCACCATATTACAAAAAGGATATCCCGGAGCTAGAAAAGGTTCAGAGGCGGGCGACCAAACTAATCAAAGGCATGGAGACGCTGGAATACGAGGAAAGGCTTGCAAGGCTATGCATGTTTACATTGGAAAAGAGGAGACTAAGAGGGGACATGATCAACATCTACAAATATATAAGGGGTCAATACACAGAGCTTGGGAGGGACCTGTTTTCTATAAGATCAGCACAGAGAATACGTGGTCACTCGCTTAGGTTAGAGAAGTTTCCATACATTGAGGCGAAAAGGTTTTTCCACAGTAAGGACAATACGTGTTTGGAATTCCCTGCTGGAGAGAGTAGTAACTGTGGACTCAGTCAACACCTTTAAGAATGGGTTAGATAAATTCCTATTGGATAAAGATATTCAGGGTTATGGTGCGTAGGCACGCATTATAGTTAATTTAACTAGTCCTAACATAAAAATAACCAGTCCTATAATAATACTGCATAGGAGACCACAAATAGGTTGAACTCGATGAACAATTGTCTTTTTTCAACCTTAGTTACTATTTTACTATGTAAGTGACATTGAATTATTTTTACATAACATACAGGATTCTGCGGGGTTCATGGTGGAATCCATGAAGGACCTGGGTATGCTGACTGCCAGGGTATCTTCCATGTCTGTCTCAGCTATCAGGGGTCTCTGGCTACGCCAATGGACGGCAGATGCAGAATCCAGGAGAAGTGTGGAGAACCTACCCTACACAGGTCAGGCTCTATTTGGGGAAGCATTGGATGCGTGGATTTCCACAGCAACCGTGGGTAAGTCACCTTTTCGTCCCTCAGCTACGCCTTCTATGAAGAAACGCTTCTCTTCAGCTGCATCACAGTCCTTTTGGACCGCTAAGACAATAGAGTCCAAGCCTCCTACCACCTTCTTTAGAGGTAGTTGTGCAAAATCCAAAAAGCCTGCACCCGCATGCTCCCAGGACCAGAAACTGACTTCTGTTTCCTCAAAATCCTCAGCATGACAGTGGTCCGTGAAGCCTGGAAGATGGGCTGTTGGGTGCGAGGCTCAGATGTTTCAGCCACGTCTGGGTGTCATCCGACCTGGATCCCTGGGTACAGGATATTGTGTCCCAGGGGTACAGACTGGAGTTTCAAGACCTTCTGCCACACCGATGCTTCAAATCAGGCTTGCCAGTTTTGCTGGTAGACAGGGCTATCCTACAGGAAGCCATCCAAAAATTGGAAAAGTCACAGGTCATTGTCCCTGTTCCACCTCATATGCAAACCTTTTCGTGGTACCGAAACCGGATGGTTCGGTCAGACCAATTTTGAACATGAAATCGTTAAACCCTTATCTAAGGGAGTTCAAATTCAAAATGGAGTCTCTGAGAACGGTGATCTCAGGTCTGGAGGAGGCAGAGTTTCTGGTATCCCTGGATATCAAGGATGCGTACCTCCACATTCCAATTTGGCCGCCACACCAGGTTTATCTCAGATTTGCACTGTTGGATTGCCACTATCAGTTCCAGGCGCTGCCATTCGGCCTCTCCATGGCACCTAGGGTGTTCACCAAGGTGATGGCAGAGATGACGGTTCTCCGCAGACAGGGGGTGAACATAATTCCATATCTGGACAACCTGCTGATAAAGGCCTTGTCCAGGGAGAAGTTGTTACAGTCCATTGCTCTCACGACTCAGGGAGCACGGTTGGATCCTGCACTTTCCAAAGTCACATTTGGAGCCGACAAGGAGATTGTCGTTCTTCGGAATGATCCTCGACACAGAGGTGCAGCAGGTGTTTTTACCAGAGGAGAAAGTGTTGGTGATTCAAACAATGGTCTTGGATGTCTTGAAACCAGCCCGGGTATCGGTTCATCAGTGCATTTGCCTTCTGGGGAAGATGTTTGCCTCTTATGAGGCTCTACAGTACAGAATATTTCAAGCTCGGTTATTCCAACTGGATCTGTCGCCGAAAGCAAGGATTTCACTCCTCTGGTGGCTGCAACTGCCTCAACTTCTGGAGGGCCGCAGGTTCGGGGTTCAGAACTGGATCCTTCTAACCACGAATGCAAGTCTCAGAGGTTGGGGCACAGTAACCCAAGGGGAAACCTTCCAAGGAAGGTGGCCAAGTCAGGAATCGCTTCTTCCAATAAACATCCTGGAGCTAAGAGCCGTGTACAATGGTCTTCTACAAGCAGCACCACTTCTGCAAGATCAGACCATTTAAGTGCAGTCGGACAATGTAACGATGGTGGCCTACATAAACCGACAGAGCTGCAATGTCAGAGGTAACAAAAATCCTCCTCTGGGCACAAAGGCACGCAGTGTTGCTGTCAGCAATCTTCATTCCGGGAGTGGACAACTCGGAAGCAGACTTCCTTGGTAGGCACGATCTCCATCCTGAAGAATCGGGCCTCCATCCGGAGGTGTTCACGGAGGTGACAAGTCGGTGTGGCAAACCTCAAATAGACATGATGGCCTCGCGTCTCAACAAGAAACTTCGGAGGTACTGTTCCAGGTCGAGAGACCAACAAGCAGTGGTGTTGGATGCCCTAGTAAAGCCGTGGGTGTTCAAGTCAATGTATGTGTTTCCTCCGGGATCTGGTCTGAAGATCGACAGTGTCTAGGTCGACAATTGTTAGGTCGACCACTATAGGTCAACAGTCACTAGGTCGACATGTTCTCAAGGTCGACAGGATTTCTAGGTCGACATGTTCTAGGTCGCTAGGTCAAAAGGTCGACATGAGTTTTTCACATTTTTTTTTTTACTTTTTCATACTTAACGATGCACGCGGACTACAACTGGGAATAGTAACCTTGCCCGAAGCATGGCAAGATAAGCGAGCCATGCGAGGGGACACGGTGCACTAACTGGGTTTCCCATTCACTGTACGGAGAAAACAACACTAAAAAAACCTTAAAAACTCATGTCAACCTTTTGACCTGTCGACCTAGAACATGTTGACCTAGAAACCCCATCGACCTTCAAACCATGTCGATTTAGTGACTGTCGACCTATAGTGGTCGACCTAAACATTGTCAACGTAGACACTGTCGATCTAATGATCCACACCCGTTCCCTCCACTTCCACTCATTCCGAGAATTCTAAAGCTTGTAAAAAGAACAAAAGTTCAGGCGATCCTCATTGCTCCGGACTGGCCAAGGAGGGCTGGGTACGCGGATCTGCTGGATCTATTAATGGAAGCTCCAAGGCCTCTTTCTCTTTGGGAGGATCTTCTACAACAAGACTTACCACGGCTATGTTTGACGGCATGGAGGTTGAACGCCAGATATTAGCTCAGAAGGGCATTCCGAACAAGGTTATTCCTACCCTGATACAGGCTAGGAAAGGAGTTACTCATAAACACTACCATCACATTTGGAAAATGTATGTGTCTTGGTGTGAATCAGAGAAGTTTCCTGCGATGGAGTTTCAACTTGGTCGGTTTCTCCTCATCCTGCAAGCAGGTGTGGATGTGGGCCTGAATTTGGGATCCATAAAGGTCCAGATTTCGGCTTTATCCGGGATCAGTACAAAATGCCGGTGGTCGGAATCCCGGCGGTCGAAATACCGACACCGGAATCCCGACCACACAATCCCGACAGGGGTGGCGAGCGGAACGCAGCCCCTTGCGGGCTCCCTTCGCTCGTCACGCTGCGGGCACGGTGCCTCGCTACGCTCGGCACACTATTATATTCTCCCTCTATGGGTGTCGTGGACACCCACGGAGGGAGAATATGTCGGGATTGCGGCGGTCGGGATTCCGGCGTCGGTATTTCGACCGCCGGGATTCAGTCCGGCGGCATCTTGACCGGATCCCCTTTATCCATTTTCTTCCAGAAACAATTGGCTGCCTTCCCTGAGGTTCAGACCTTTTTGAAAGGAGTTCTGCACATCCAACCTCCCTTTGTGGTGCCGACGGCACCCTGGGATCTTAACGTGGTGTTGCAGGTCCTGAAATTGGATTGGTTTGAGCATTTACAGGAGGCTGAGGTCATGTTTCTCACGTGGAAGGCTGTCACTTTGTTGGCCCTAGCTTCTGCTCGACGTGTGTCGGAATTGGGGGCTTTGTCCTGTAAAAGTCCCTACTTAATCTTCCATGAAGATAGAGCTGAGCTCAGGACGCGTCAGCAGTTTTTTCCAAAGGTTGTGTCGGCTTTTCATATCAACCAACCTATTGTGGTGCCAGTGGCTACTGACTCCTCAATTGCATCGAAGTCCTTGGATGTTGTGAGGGCTTTGAAGATCTATGTGAAGAGGACTGCTCATCACAGAAAATCAGACTCTCTGTTTGTCCTTTATGATCCCAAGAAAATTGGGTGTCCTGCTTCTAAGCAGACGATTTCTCGCTGGATCAGGTTCACTATCCAGCATGCATATTCTACGGAAGGATTGACGTGTCCAACATCTGTTAAAGCCCACTCTACTCGTTAAGTGGGTTCTTCCTGGGCGGCTGCCGGGGGTGTCTCAGCTTTGCAGCTTTGCCGAGCGGCTACTTGGTCTGGATCAAACACGTTTGCTAAGTTCTACATGTTCGATACTTTGGCCTCTGAGGACCTAAAGTTTGGTCAATCAGTTCTGCAGGAGCCTCTGCGCTCTCCCTCCCGTTCTGGGAGCTTTGGTATATCCCCATAGTACTAATGTGGACCCCCAGCATCCTCTAGGACGTAAGAGAAAATAGGATTTTAATTACCTACGGTAAATCCTTTTCGCGTAGTCCGTAGAGGATGCTGGGCGCCCGCCCAGCGCTTCGTTATCCTGCAATGGTTCTTTGGTTCAGTACTGCTTTGTTCTGAGTTAAGTACTGCGTTTCTTTACTAGGTTCAGTAATGTTTCAGCTGTTGCTGAGTTTTCAGGCTAGTTAGCCTGGTTTGCCTTGTTTTTGTGAGCTGGAATGAATCTCGCCACTATCTGTATATTTCCTTCTCTTGAAGTATGTCCGTCTCCTCGGGCACAGTTTGTAGACTGAGTCTTTTAGGAGGGGCATAGAGGGAGGAGCCAGCCCACACTATTAAACTCTTAAAGTGCCAATGGCTCCTAGTGGACTCGTCTATACCCCATGGTACTAATGTGGACTCCAGCATCCTCTACAGACTACGAGAAAATGATTTACCGGTAGGTAATTATAATGCTATTTTCAGTCACTTCTGCCTCATCATGGTCCTACTACCCCACCACTCAACCCAGTTACCTCCCTCCATTCTCTGTCACCTCATCTCCATCTGCATCACACTGCACTCCCTCCCTGCCCTCCTCCTGCAGTTTCCCCTCTTAGCTCAGAAGGCCGCACCAACACTATGCCCGCTTCATCCCTTCCATTCAAATGAATATTACCTTAACGCAACAGCAACCCTGATAATCTCATTTGCATCTTTCCCTTAAACTCACACCCACTATCCTGTGCCCTATGGAATACCAGATCTGTTTGTAACAAACTGGTCCCCACCCATGACCTTTTCATCTCTAACTGCCTGCATTTCCTGTCAATTACAGAAACCTGGATTACTCCCTATGACACCACTTTTCCTGCTACTTTGTCTGCTTGGACCTCACATATACTCCGACCTGGGGATCGCCATGGTGGTGGTGTTGGGATTCTTTTACCCTCTAGCTACTCCTACCAAGTCATACCCCCAAAACCGTTCCTTACATTCTCTACATTTGAGGTCTATGCTATGCGCCTCTTCCAACCTGTCCATCTACGAGGGGTCTGGGACTCCAGGTTGACAACAAAAAGGTCGACACACCTTAGGTCAACATGAACAAAAGGTCGACATGGACAAAAGGTCGACATGGACAAGGTCGACATGGAAAGAGGTCGACATGATTTTTAAATGTTTTTTTTGGTGTTGTTTTCTTCGTAGAGTGACCCGGAACCCCAATTAGTGCACCGTGTCCTCTCGCATGGCTCGCTTCGCTCGCCATGCTTCGGGCAAGGTGCCTCGCTTCACTCGGCACAGATTACCGTTCCAATCATAGTCCACGTGGATTGTTTAGTATGAAAAGGTTCCAAAAAAGAAAGAAATCGTGAAAAACGCACGTCGACTTTTTTCCATGTCGACTTTGTTCCTGTCGACCTTTTGACTGTCGACATAAGGGTGTCGACCAATTGACGGTGACCTAAGGTGTGTCGACCTTTTTGTTGTCGACCTGGAGTCCGGATACCATCTACGAGTAGCTGTCATTTACCACTCCCCTGGCATTCCCTTCAAATTCCTTGACAACTTTGCTTCCTGGCTTCCTCACTTCCTCTCTTCTGACATTCCCTCCATTATCTTAGGCAACTTAAACATCCTAATTGATATCATTACAGATCTCCTGCCTCTAAACTCCTTAACTTGGGAGCTTGGTCTCTTCCAGTTGACCTCCTCCCCCTCCCGTGTGAATGGGAGCTCACTGGATCTGGTGTTCACTCACCGCTGTGATATTTCTGATTTCTCCAACTCACCATTTCCCCTCTAAGACTACCACCTTCTCTCCTTTAACTTATCTCTCTCTGCATTTCTACCTCCTAAGGCTACCATCACTAAAGGCAACATTAAGGCTATCGACACCACTTCCCTATCCTCCCTGCTCAACTCACTTCTCTCTCCCATAGTTTTCTCTCAGACCCTGAACAAGCTACATCCCTATACAATGCTTCCCTTACTTCTGCTCTTGACCTTGTAGCTCCTCCAACAACTATTCACCCTCACAGATCAACACGTCAACCATGGCACACCAAATGCACCAGATATTTGCAAAAATGCTCACATACTGCTCAGCGAGAGTGGAGGAAATCACGCTTTAAGGCAGAATTCCTCCATTTCAAACTTATGGTCTCTTAAGTCATACTTTAAGAGCCTCTTTTCCCCTAGTCTTTTAACCCCCCCGGCGCCTTTTTGCTACTCTCAACTATCTCCTCTGCACACTCATACCTTGTCTCCCCTCCTCACTCTCTGCTCTGGACTTTGCCATTTACTTCACATCCAAAATTGACTCCATACAGCAGGACATCACATTCCACCAAAGAATCAGCAACCAGCCACCTCTTTTCCCTTACCACCCTCCCCTTCCCTCTTACCAGCTCTGGCATCTTTCTCCCATGTATCTGGTGAGGAAGTCATGGCCCTTATCTGTTCCTCACCACCCTCCATCTCCCCACTTGATCCTATTCCCATCCACCTCCTCTATTACCTCTCTGTCTGCCTGTTCCCATCTTGCCCACCTCCTCAATCTCTCCCTCTCATCAGGCACTGTCCCCCTCTGCCTTCAAGCATGCACTTGTCTCCCCTATTTTTTAAAAACCTACCCTTGATCCACATTCTCTCTCCAACAATCAACCTATCTCTTGCCTCCTTTTTACCTACAAACTCCTTGAGCAATACGCTCTATAACTCCCTTACTGCCTTTCTTTCCTCCCACTCACTGCTTGACCCATTCTAGTCTGGCTTCCATCCTCTCCACTCCACTGAAACTGCTCTCACAAAAGTCTACAATGACCTCCTTTCTGCTAGATCTAAGGGTCACTACTCTTTGCTTATTCTCCTTGACCTCTCTGCTGCTTTTCACACTGTGGACCACCTTCTCCTTCTGCAAAACCTTCATTCCCTTGGTCTGAATGATACTGCCCTCCCCTGGCTATCCTCCTACCTCTCTGACCGTTCCTTCTCTTTCTCCTCTTATGGCTCCCCCCCACTTCCACTAACTGTAGGTGTCCCCAAAGGTTCTGTTCTTGGTCCTCTCCTTTTCTCTCTCTATACATCCTCTTTAGGTGAACTCATTAACTCTTTTGACTTACAATATCATCTCTATGATGACGATACTCAAATCTATCTTGCCACCCCTGACCTCTAACCTGCTCTCCTCATTTGTGTATCCAGCTGTCTTTCTTATCTCTTCTTGGATATCCCAGTGCTTTCTTAAATTTAATATGTCTAAGACTGAGCTTATCATCTTCCCACCCTCCCATACAACCTCACCTCCCACAATTTAATTATATATTGATGGCACTACTATCCCCTCTAGCCCCCAAGTGCGATGTCTTGGAGTAATCCTTGACTCCTCCTTCTCCTTCAAACCACACATTCAGCACCTCTCACAAATCTGTCATTTTCATCTGAAAAATATTTCCTGGATCAGACCTTTTCTCACCCAGGATGCTACTAAGACCCTTATCCACTCACTGGTCCTCTCCAGACTGGACTACTGTAATCTCCTCCTGACTGGCATACCTGATACATAGCTCTCTCGACTCCAATCTATCCTCAATGCTGTTGCCCGGCTTATCTTCCTCACCAAGTGCATTACATCCACCTTCTCTCTCTTACAAGCCCATCACTGGCTACCCTTCCTCTTCAGAATCCATTTCAAGCTTCTCACACTCACTTACAAAGCTCTTACCCACTCCTCTCCCAGTTACATCTCTGACCTTATCTCCCTTTACACTCCCAACCGTCCTCTTTGCTCTGCAAATGCGCGCAACCTCTCCTGCCTGCTGATTACCTCCTTCCACCCCTAACTCCAAGAATTTACATGTGCTGCTCCCTTTCTTTGGCATTCTCTACGTCTCCCCCTCAGATTCTCCACCTCTCTACAAAACTTCAAATGGGCTGTCAAGACACACTTCACCAAACCCAGCTGTCTCGCATCCTAAGCCGTCTGTGGCCCATGGTCACTTTCTACCCCATCTGTGTCACCCCTGTCTGTGTGCCCCTCCCCTTTAGAATATAAGCTTTCACAAGCAGGGCCCTCTTCCTTCATGTGCTTTTACATCTATTACTTAACATATCTTCTTTTCAATATTCACTTTGATGGCACCAAATCCCTTGATTTTCTGCCACCCTAATACGTATTTCTGTTTACTGATGCACCTATGTTTATATACCCTGTAAATGTCCTATATTGTATTGAATTATAAGTCAGTGTCTTCATGTTCTTATATGTCTGTGAAGATACAAGACAAAATCCCGCACCTGGACTTTTTGATAATAATAGGTTTTAATATTGGGAATTATATGTTTTGTTCTTAATGTGCATAACACATATATATGTAAACATCGGTGCTACCCACTGATCCGAAAATATATATGGAAAGAAGAAATTGTAACAGGGATCAGTTTCTTAGGGTGCACTCTATCCCATTTGCAAATAATTTAATAATTTCATGGATATATTACTGAGTAATGTTCTCAAACAAAGATGACCAATATCCACGTGGAATATTCCTCTAGTTTATGATCCACCTATGATATTATTATGGCCTAATTATTCGACCATACTAAAGCGAAATATTTCAAAACAATATAGAAATAGAAAAACGTGAAGAAAAGAAAATCTTTATTAGACAGATTTCTGTCTTTTCCTAGTGCAGACTCGTACCGGATATGATGGTCTGCTCTACACAGACAATAGCATTTGTGTGCTGAATGGTTCACCGGTTGATATCTATACCGGAATTTTTCACAGGGCACTTTCTCCCATTCACCAATATACGGTCATATGAAAACAATAGAATGGGACTTGATAGTGCATTACCAGACAGCAATTTTAATAGACATCACAACGTGAATAACATAAAAAACAGGTGGACTCTCACCGAGTATATTGGTCTACAGATGTTAGTAGACAAAAGCGTATTAATAATTAGCCCAGGCGTCCCCGAGAGTCGTCATCAATCGCCTGGTGAGTCCTCCACGTGCCAAACGATACCTCAGCACATTTTGATTTCAAGTATCACTGATAATAATCTCATATATATCAAGTGCTAATTTCCGTATATCCTACTATAGCCTATGAGTATTAGCAACAAACAGCAGTCCCTGCAGTGAAGGGACTTTAGAATGCTGTGCATAATAGCACAAGATCAGAGGCATTTAGAAGTATATTGGAATAATTAACAACCGATACAAACGATTGATATACTATTTGGGACGTACTTTCTCTGTTGTGGGATAATGTCAGCAATTATGAGTACACTTTGATCATATATCAACGGCTGACTCCTGTACATCCTATTACGGCTTATGTGTATTAGCAACAAACAGCAGTCCCTGTAGTAACCAGCGTGTTAAGTGCATATGATCCATGAGGAACTATAGAACGCTGTGCATAAAAGCACAGGATCAGAGGTGTTTTGAAGCACACTGGAATATTTAATTACTTGATATAAACGGACTGATATACTATCTGGGACGTATTTTCCCTGTTGTGGGATAATGTCAGCAACTATAAGTGTGTAATTAAACAAACCTGTACTACGCAGTTATATATACAGGGACATATTTTAAAGTTATTAACATCTGAGGTTTACTAATACGCGCAGCCAAGAAGTTTGTTATGTGTAATGCTTGCACAATGTCCTTAGTATAGAAATAGGGGCAGAGTGCTAAGAACCTGAATAGAAATACATATGGCAACATTTGTTGCCATTTTCTGTATACAAGAGTGAATAGACACATTATAAATACTAATAGGCCCTACACACTGGCCGATTTTCTGAAAGATATGAACGATCTCGTTCATAAATGAACGAGAACTCGTTCATATCTTTCAGTGTGGAGACTCCAGCGATGAACGATGCGCGGCCCTGCGCTCGTTCATCGCTGGTCTCCCGTCGGCTGTGCATGCAGGCCAATATGGACGATCTCGTCCATATTTGCCTGCACTTCAATGCAGCCGCGTGACGGGGGGAGTGAAGAAACTTCACTCCCCCCGTCACTGCCCCCCCGCCGCCGGGTCGCTCGTCGGCCGTGTCAGCCGTCGGGCAGCTCGGCGGCGCATCGTCAAATGAGTAGGGCCCCTAAGGCTGTGACTAAATATTTGTTGCCATTCTCTGTACACAAGGCAATACTATACTGAAAATAATTGTTACTAGCAGAAGAAAGTGAATAGACACATTATAAGCACTAAGGTTGTGATTGAAACGCTAAACCTTATGTTTACTCCTCCATTTTTCTTTGGATAATCCGTGAGACTAATACATACTACACCACATATATTATGTGGTATACTATTCGGATATAGGGCAGTTACATATTGTATACAGAAATTTATGGCAAGGATAACAATATATTATTATTTACAGTGGACATATATATAAACAATTGGGGCTTCAAACATTTGTACTCATCATAAGAGTATATTGAATATATAAGAAATAATAGGCGGCACACGATTTGGTTTTAACTACATTTTATTTGTACACAAGACAGAAATCTGTCTAATAAAGATTTTCTTTTTTTCACGTTTTTCTATTTCTATATTGTTTTGAAATATTTCGCTTTAGTATGGTCGAATAATTAGGCCATAATAATATCATAGGTGGAACATAAACTAGAGGAATATTCCACGTGATATTGGTCATCTTTGTTTGAGAACATTACTCAGTAATAAATCCATGAAATTATTAAATTATTTGCAAATGGGATAGAGTGCACCCTAAGAAACTGATCCCTGTTACAATTTCTTCTTTCCATGTCTGTGAAGATGTTCACAGACATATCAGATCGTTGCAACCCGCCAACAGCCGATACATTGGCTTAAGGGAGTGCTGGCACTGACATCGCACCTGGGCAAATTTTTACATTTGCAAGCCCAGATGTGATGTCTGGCCTGACATATTGAGCACCTGATTGGTAAGTGTGTATAGTTTACCTCGCCGCTCGCTAAGTGCAAAAAAATTATTATTTCAGGGAAAGGGGTAAAATTAGGGGAAGAGGTTAAAATACAGCTTGTTGGGATCCCGTGGTCACAAAGCTGACTCCGGAATCCTGACAGGTGGTGAAATGCCTCCACCAGGAATACTGGTGACACAGGCTATTCTCCCTCTATGGATATCCATGACACCCATAGAGGGAGAATATAACCAATTTCTAACGCTCTCCCCACTGCCAGCATACTGGTGGCTGGGATGCTGCCAGTGATTCATACTGAAAACAAAATTAGGACAAAAAAGCAAATAAAGTGGTCCATCCTCAAAATTCCCATATACTCTGTTTTCACCAAAATGTTCATGACTCTTTAGGTAGTAGTCATATACTGTAGGTGGCAGCTTGATTGAATATGGCAAACTGAACAGCGTACAAATCTATTATTATTAGCAGTTTCTTATATAGCACAGCATATTCCGTTGCACTTTACAATTAGTTATATTACTTATTAGAAGTGGATATTGCTGGTAATTAGGTCACTCACTGGCTCCAGGATAACAGAACACATCCCTCCTCCCATACGAATTGAGATTTGAGGACTGTATTTCCCAGAATCCTCTTTCTTCCTATCTAAGATTAGCTGCAATCTAAAGTAATTAGTCAGGATTATAGATTAGCAGACGATGCAATGGAAGGGGCTGTGTGGACATCCAGAACAAATTTGCCGTAAGTTTATTTTTTTATGTCAAATTGGTACTTAGGTAAATATCTGAATCATAATGCTGGCTTTGCGTTTTACCTAATAAAAGTATAATTGAAGAGGTGGTTTGATGAAGGTGTTATGTTATGTTTAGATAAATCAATAGAATTTATAAATTGGCCCATAGCACTATTATCCACAAAATATATCAGTAAATAAACTACTAACATTTAAAATAATGTCACTAAGATCCCTAGGTTATAATAACTTTAATGTATTTTAAAAAAAATAAGAAAAACAGAAAATTGTTTAATAACGCCTTTATCCACTCATCTCTTCAATTTAAACCTGTTTATTGCATTAGTCCTTACAGTATAAGAGTTACACTTTTCTTTTAACACTCGCTTTTTTGAGTTACACTTTTATCACTCGCAGATATTCATTTATATTTATTTAACTGACGATTCATGAGGCTCTGTAAAATTAAAAAGTAAATGTTTAATTTAAGTAGCTACGCTAAATGAACAACCATTAATATGAATTGACAGCAATTTATTTGACCTTCTATTTATTCATGTTTTCATCAACAGTTTTAGTCATATTGTTTACCTTGTTTAATAAATTACTATTTAATATATTATTGTACCAACATATAAGTAAAATGTACCTCTGATTGATTGATTGATTGATTGATTGAGCCAATGTAAGAATTGTAGTATCCTGTGCATCCTTTTACCCTTGCATGTTCTCACTATCTATACTGTACGTCTCTAGGGAGTATATTTACAAAAGGTCGACTTACAATGTTTTTTTTTTTTTTAAATCAATTTGAAATTAGTGAGAATTGATCTAAACCGCTGTTGTTTCCAGAGCTAAAACACACATTTACTAACATTTAAAAGATAATCTAAAATAAACATCGGTTAGCAAATGTATATTTTAGACCTGGAAACACAACAGTGATTTACATCGATTTTTATTGGTTAGGTGATATACAATATATTGGCCAATAATGCAATCCTCTGTGAATTACAATGACCATTGTATATTGGGTTACCCCCAATTATTCATTTGATGAATTGACTGGCTGCAACTTCACATCTTGTGCTGTATATATGGTGTGGTAATATTAACCCTGTAATGATATACTGTGTCATCATACAGCAGATCGTTGTTTGTGGACATGATGTTATCGTTACATCATTGTTCAAGTATATACCAGCTTTTGAGTCTGATTGAGAAGTGGACGCTAATTGAACACAATGCCAATTTCTCTTACGTCCTAGAGGATACTGCGGTCCATTTAGTACCATGGGGTATAGACGGGTCCACTAGAATTTGATAGTGTGGGATGGCTCCTCCCTCTATGCCCCTCCTACCAGACTCAGTTTAGAAAATGTCCCCGGAGGAGCCGGTCACGCTGAAGGAAGCTCCTGAAGAGTTTTCTGCATTTATTTTCTATGGTTTTTTTTTCAGGCAGGGCTGGTTGGCACCAGCCTGCCTGCTTCATTCCCCGCTGACAGGACACTGAGCTCCTGAGGGAACTAATCGCAAGCCTCACCATGGCGAGCGTACATTCCTGCAGCACGCCGTCACCCCTAACAGAGCCGGAAGAATGGAGAGTGGTGAGTACTGAGCCGGCGTCCCGGTTAGCGGCGCTCCGGCCATTATGGCGGCACAAGGTTACGGAGACGCACGGATTCTAAATGGGGTGGAATGCATCTCCAGACACAGTACGCAACTGCGTCTCAGTACACTGTACACAGTACCCAGACTGGCAACACAGCCTTAAAACGGTTTCTCTCCATTTTAAGCACCGGATTCCTCAGCATTATAAAAAAAAAGCTGGAAGACTGCGCGCCATTGAAGGGGCTTCACTATGAGGAGATCCAGCAGCTCACCAGCGCCATTTTCCCTCTGCAGTGGACACAGACGCTGACAGGACAGGGACGCACAGCTCCTCCGGTGTGACTCCAGATTACCTCAACGGTACCAGGGGTTCATAGCGGGGGGGGGGGGGGGGAGCGACTATTAGTGTACTAAATCCCTTATCAGGGAACTTAGTCTGTGACCCAGCTAGGCTTGTAGGCTTGGCATTAGCGATAAGGGCGCGGTGGGGGCTGGCTCCAAACATCTGTGTCTCCCTGAAGGGCTCTTTGTGGGTTAATTGTGCTTAACCTTTTGTGTGTGTGTGTCTGCTGTCACATTTACATTATGTCAGGCAAAGAGTGTGTTTCTTGTACAGCAGAGTGTTCCTCTTCACCAGGGGGCTTACTACTAAGGGTTCACAAGCTAGTGGGGCTGAACCGGAGTGGGTTAATTCTCTCAAAGGAATGATTTCCACTCTTTCTACAAAATTTTCTTGCAATGATAAAGAGATGGATTACTGCACGGCTAGCATGGGAATACCCGTTAATCGGACAAATGCTGATTAGTTATATGGCGCTGCAGTATAGTCACCCTTGTTATTAATGGTTGACAGTGCCATTAGTATTATGTATTTTGTGTACATTATTGGGGTTGACGTATCACTGCATGGTCAGTTCAGGAATACCCGCTAATCGGACAAATGGGGATTAGTTCTATACCGTTGCAATGTGGTCGCCCTTGTAGCAAATGGTGAATAGCACTATTAGTACCATATATACTGTGGATATGAGGGACTGACGGATCACTGCACGACCAGTATGGGAATACCCGTTAATTGGACAAATTTTGATCATTCTATGTCGTTGCAGTGTAGTCAGCCTCTCAGCATATGGTGAATAGTACTGATAGCCAGTCCGCGACTGATACTTCATGTTATATTAAATTTGGTGTAGACTTAGAGGCACCAGCAGTCTACATTTAGGCTGCACTTATATCAATCATTTACCTTTACTGTGATTCATCTGTTGCCCAATTGCCGGAAACACTATTAATACTTTAGCTTAAACGGATTCATGTACAGATGAGTGACAGAGTATTCCATCAATTAAGTTAGCTGACACTAATAATGGAGACATAGGGAGGGCACACATACATAGAAGAACATTTTTCTTTTTTCTTTTCTTTTTCTTCATACTAGCCAACTATAGCAGACATATTGGTTCTGCCTCGTATTATGCAAAGCATGATTTCGCCACCTGCTAATAATTGTTAGACACATAATTTACGTATTATTTACAATCACTAGTCCGGTGGCTAATTACGAATCAGTTATTATTGTATTTATATTAATGAATGCATGTGTCAACCCCCGCTCGCCCAATAAACATCATATCCATATAGCGGTGTCTCCATTTGTGGTCTCATTTTGGCAGCAGGTGCTAATGTCACCATTTGTGTGATACTAAAAGGTTGAGTCAACCTAGAATTTCACTTTTAGCTATTCCCACAGGATTTTTTTGGCTACAAGCGGCAACCACTCTTAGCGCAGTATCAGTATCATTTACTATTTGTAGCCGCTGCTTGTCTATGCATGGAGTGCCGGAGTGTATACACGGGGCAATAATTGTTAACATCCATTTGTGTCTGGGCTTGGTCGGACGTCGTGCTGGCATCTGCTTCAATTTACCTCAATTGTGCCACTGGCCGTTCTAATTTATTTGATATTTGCGGACGGCGAATACTCAGGCTTCATAGGATACCCGAAGCCGACCAAACTTGCTGTCATCAGTTGCGGGCACACAAATCAAAACAGATCAAATTGTGTTTATTTTTAGGTACACACAACACATCAAGTAGACATCAAGGTGTTCAAATTTGCATAGTATTATACTTTATATATCGATATAGGAGTTATTATAACCAACGGAGCAGACGATTTTAATTCTTGTCACTTTTCTATCTCAGAGCACATCGTTGAATTCTTTATTCAATTTTAACCATATATTTCGCCCTATGCTGACCGATTAACGGCCTCTTAATTTAACAATAAAAGTTATATTTTAATATATATTCTCAGTGCACCTTACTAGTACAACCCCATTCTCTTTCTTGTATTGTGTGTTGTCAACGGTTGTCTTAGGTAGCACCCCCAAGAAAAATGTATAGGAGTTCTTTAATATACCTATTGGGGTCATTATGTGTGTTTTTTCTCATGTGATCAATTTTTCATACGAAAATCGAGAGTGCAGATTTTTATTCAGTTCTTGTTGTCAGTTTCACAAGAAGCAAGTATAACTTTACAGCTTGCCATCCAAAAAAAAACCTGGTACAGACTCAGGTCATTGTTCCAGTTCCACCTCATCTACTAAACAAGGGGTACTATTCCAACTTGTTCGTAGTACAGAAGCCGGGCGGTTTGGTAAGACCGATTCTGAAACTTTAGTCTTTGAACCCATACTTACGAGTGTTAAAATTCAAGATGGAGTCTCTGAGAGCGGTGATCTTAGGTCTTGAGGAGGGGCTATTCCTAGTGTCTCTGGATATCAAGGATGCGTACCTTCATATTCCGATCTGGCAGCCTCATCAGGCTTACCTACGGTTTGCACTGCAGAACTGTCACTACCAGTTCCAGGCCCTGACATTTTGTCTCTCCACGGCACCGAAGGTGTTCTCCAAGGTGATGGCAGAGATGATGTTTCTACTCCGCAAACAGGGAGTGAATATAATTCCGTACCTGGACGATCTCCTGATAAAAGCGCCATCCAGGGAGAGGTTGCTGGACAGCATTGGTCTCTCAACCAAACTCCTCCAGGATCACGGGTGGATTCTGAACCTTCTGAAATCTCACCTAGAGCCAACACGGAGGCTCCCATTCCTGGGAATGATACTGGACATGGAGTCAGAAAAGGTGTTTCATCCGTTGGAAAAGGCATTGGTAATCCAGTCGATGGTTCGGGATGTCCTGAAGCCAAACCGGGTGTCGGTGAATCTGTGCATTCGCCTTCTGGGGAAAATAGTGGCCTCTTACGAGGCACTTCAATATGGACGTTTTCACGCAAGACCCTTCCAGCTCGATCTGTTGGACAAATAGTCCGGATCGCATCTTCACATGCACCAGTGGATCCGTCTGTTGCCAAAGGCCAGGATCTCCCTTCTGTGGTGGCTACAGTCTTCTCACTTCGTCGCAGGTTGGAGGTTCAGAATTCAGAACTGGATTCTGTTAACAACAGATGCAAGCTTCAGAGGTTGGGGAGCAGTCACTCAGGGGGTACAGTTTCAGGGAAGATGGTCAAGTCAGGAAATTATCCTTCCAATCAACATTCTGGAACTCAGGGCCATATACAACGCCCTTCTGCAGGCCTCACATCTTCTTTAAGATCAGTCAATTCAGGTCCAGTCAGGCAATGTGACGGCAGTAACGTACATAAACCGACAGGGTGGAACAAAAAGCAGAGCAGCAATGTCAGAGGTGTCAAGAATTCTCCTCTGGGCAGAGACAAACACTGTGGCGTTGTCAGCAGTCTTCATTCCGGGAGTAGACAACTGGGAAGCAGCATAGCCAGATTAAGGGGGGGGGATGCAGGGCATACTGTACCCCGGGCCCCCCTTTGTCAGGGGCCCCCCTGGCCAGAGCACACTGATATCACTAGCTTTCCCCCTTAAGCAGCAGCTGAACCAGCTGCCAGAATGCGAGCAGGACAGTATGCAGTGCAAGCAGAGACACAGGAATATCATGTTTCATGAACTACTGACAGAGTTTTCTGACCAGAGATAGGAAGGTGGATAGAGCTGTAAGTGACACAGGGATCCCAGCTTCTCCTCCTCCCTGCCTTGGTGTCTGGGTCCTGTGTAAACGGTTATACAACTAAACAATTTGGGTCTAGAGATACAGACACACACAGAGAGTCCTCCTGAGTCCTGTCCCAGTGTGTAAGGATTGCAGAGTCTGTTGCTATTCTTGCATGTGGCAAGATGAAAAATAGTTGACTTTCAATTAGGTGGAACTATAAACAGTACGCAGGCAATATTAAACTATCAGTTTAAAACTAATATACACCATTGGTTTAAATTTAATATACACAATCTATACCTCCCACCATGACCCATTCCAGGAGGGACAAAATGTTCTCTACCTGGACTTCCTTCTTAATTTATGATTGCAATCACCTGTGTTGAAATACCTTTCTATTCAATTAGATTGTTCAATACAGGTGACGCCAATCATAGATTAAGTGGGTAGTCCAGGTAGAGAGCATTTTGTCCCTCTTGAAATGGGACATGTTGGGAGGTATGCACAATCTAATATACACCCCTCACCTTCCACTGGGGCCCCCCTGTCTTAAGTGCCCCGGGCACCCCCAAGGCTTAATCCGGCCCTGGGAAGCAGACTTCCTCAGCAGACACGACCTCCACCCAGGGGAGTGGGGCCTTCACCCGGAAGTGTTCAGGTGCTTGACAAGTCGATATCCACAGATCGACATGATGGCCTCTCATCTCAACAAGAAGCTCAGGCAGTATTTTTCCAGGTCGAGAGACCCACAGGCAGTGGCGATAGACGTCCTGATGACTCCATGGGTCTATCAGATGGTGTATGTGTTTCCTCCACTCCCTCTGATCCCAAGAATTCTAAAGCGAATAAAAAGGGAAAAGGTTCAAGCAATACTCATTGCTCCGGACTGGCCAAGAAGGGCCTGGTACGCCGACCTTCTGGAGATGCTCCTCGAAGATCCGTGGCCTCCACCTCTTCGTGAGGATCTTCTGCAACAGGGCCCGTTCGTCTATTAGGACTTACCATGGCTACCTTTGACGGCATGGAAGTTGAACGGCTGATTCTAGCCAGAATTGGGATCCCTAAAAAATAGTATAAAAAAGAGGAAACTGGCGCTGGTTAGTATTTCTCCAATATTAATAAATAACGTGGATGAATAGAAATATATCAAAATTTATTTAGTGTAAAACATATGTACCATAATACTTAATAAAAAAGAAAATACAAATTGGGCATATAAAAAACTGAGAAGTATAGTTGAAATGTAGCTGCTGAAAAATGTCCACAAGGGATCCCGGACTGAAAGAATATAGTACCCTGGGAAATAATGGTTTTTAAATACAGCTGGTATTACCCATAGCGATGGAATCTCCAAGTGCTTGAATATTACCAGCAGGCAAGCTGTGATGTTTAGGCAGTGGCTTGGTCCCTCCAATCAATGCTGTAAGATGGTGCAGTCACACAGGAAAATGTTCCAATAGCAAGGAATTATGTTGAAAAGTCCATATCTGGATCCTCATAAAGTGGAGCAAATGTGTAAGCAGCTTGTAACAATTAATGCGTTTCCCTGGGCACGGTACATATGTTTTATACTAAATACATTTTTATACATTTCTATTCATCCACGTTATTTATTAATATTGGAGAAATACTAACCAGCGACAGTTTCCTCTTTTTTATACTATTCAGTAGCGGATCTTGCCACGGCAAGCAGGACTTTTGCCCGGGGCGCCGCACCATGGCAAGATCCGCTACTGCCCCAGCTGCCCGCTGCAAAGGGAACTAGACGCGTAGCGTCTAGTTTCCCTTCATGGAGAGGACCTTTACTGTGCGGTGCGCGATGACGTAATCGCGCACTGCACAGCAAAGGTCCTCTCCACGAAGGGAACTAGACCCTACACGTCTAGTTTCCCTTCGTGGAGAGGACCTTTTGCGGCGCTACTCTACTGAACAGGGGGCGTAACTGACCATGCCCCTGCATGAAGCCACGCCCCCTAGTTCCCGCCCGGGGCGCAAAAAGCGCTAGGACCGGCCCTGATACTATTGTTTCTGTTATTGGGACTGACAATCCCTTACTGCAGCAGTGACAGCGCTCCTGAGTTTTGTATCGGGATCCCTAAAAAGGTTATCCCACCTATGATCCAAACCAGGAAGGGGGTAACATCAAAGCATTACCATCGTATTAGGAAGAAATACGTCTCTTGGTGTGAGAGCAGAAATGATTCTGCGGTGGAATTTCATCTGGGACGTTTCCTGCAGACAGGCGTGGATGCGGGCCTGCGTCTGCTCTGGACTCCATAAAAGTCCAGATTTTGGCCTTGTCCATTTTTTTCCAGAAACAATTGGCTTCTCTCCCTGAGGTCCAGATGTTCTTGAAAGGTGTTCTGCACATCCAACCTCCCTTTGTGCCTCCCACGGCACCTTGGGATCTCAATGTGGTGCTACAGTTCCTCCAATTGGACTGGTTTGGACTGTTACCGGAGGTAGACGTAAAATATCTTTCATGGAAGACCGTCACACTGTTGGCCTTGGCTTCAGCAAGACGTGTATCGGAGCTGGGGGCTTTGTCTCACAAAAGTTCTTATTTCATTTTCCATGAGGACAGAGCTGAACTCAGAACTCGGCAGCAATTTCTTCCTAAAGTGGTGTCTGCATTTCACATCAACCAACCTATTGTGGTTCCGGTTGTCACCGACACCTCTGCTACTTCAAAGTCTTTGGATGTTGTGAGGGCTTTGAAGGTGTATGTAAGGCGAACAGCTCGTCACAGAAAATCTGACTCGCTGTTTGTTCTTTATGATCCTAATAAAATTGTGTGTCCTGCTTCAAAGCAGTCCATTGCTGGATTAGGTTTACTATTCAGCATGCTTATTCCACGACAGGTTTGCTGTGTCCAAGAACTGTACAAGCCCACTCTACTAGGTCAGTGGGCTCTTCTTGGGCGACTGCCTGTGGTGTCTCAGCTGTCTTACAGCTGTGCCGAGCAGCTACTTGGTCATGTTCGAACACGTTTGCTAAGTTCTACAAGTTCGATACTTTGGCCTCTGAGGACCTTCCGTTTGGTTCCGGTATGAATGCTCGACCATGTTATGGTCGACAGTCATTAGGTCGACCACTATTGGTCGACATTGCAATGGTCAACTTGGACAAATGGTCGACACATGAAAATGGGCGATACATGAAAATGGCCGACACATGAAAAGGTCAACATGAGTGTTTTTACTTTTTTTGGTGTCATTTTCTGCATAAAGTGATGGGGAATCCCAATTAGTGCACCGCTTCGCTCACCATGCTTCGGGCACTGTTCCTCTCGCCGCTACCACTGTGCTCGCCACAGATTACCGTTCCCAATCGTAGTCCACGTGGATCGTAAAATATATGGAAAAGTTCCACAAAAGAAAAAAAATGTGAAAAACTCATGTCGACCTTTTCATGTGTTGACCATTTTCATGTGTCGCCCATGTGCCCATGTCGACCATGTCAATGTCGACCAATAGTGGTCGACCTAATGACTGTCGACCATAACATGGTCGACCATCCAAACGGATACACTTCCGTTTGGTCAATCAGTTCTGCGGGAACCTCAGCACTCTCCCACCCAGTTTGGGAGCTTTGGTACATCTCCATTGTACAAAATGGACCCCAGTATCCTCTAGGATGTAAGAGAAAATAGGATTTTAATTACCTACTGGTAAATCCTTTTCTCGTAGTCTGTAGAGGATACTGGGCGCCCGCCCGGTGCTTCGTTCTTCCTGCACTGTTACTTGGTTAAGTAATGTTGGTTCAGAAATTTCTATTCCTGTTTCAAGTTTGGTTAGCTTGGCTTTCCTCTTGTTGTGTGTGCTGGTTCGGAATCTCACCACTATCCTTATCTATCCTGCTCTCAAAGTATGTCCGTCTCCTTGGGCACAGTTTCCTAGACTGAGTCTGGTAGGAGGGGCATAGAGGGAGGAACCAGCCCACACTATCAAATTCTTAAGTGCTCAAGGATCCTAGTGGACCCGTCTATACCCCACGGTACTAAATGGACCCCAGTATCCTCTACGGACTACGAGAAAAGGATTTACCAGTAGGTAATTAAAATCCTATTTTTTGTGTAGTTAAGTGATTATTTGGAGCCGTGCATGCACAAATTATTCTGAAAACCACTACGGTGCATGTGTGAAACTTAAGAGAGCTGGTAACTTGACTTGAGTATAAACAAAAATATCCGCCATGTGGGTGTGTTATGGGAGTGTCATGGGCATGTTACTGCAAGCGGGGCAGCGTTCTCAGATGCATAGCCATTTCCACAGAGGCCATGTTCAGATGGAGACATTGCACCTGCCATAAACAGGTGCAAGTGACAATGGTAAATGCAATGTTGCACCAAAGGTGGATTGTATAGAACAAAGCTGCATGCAGGGGTGCAGAAAATGAGCATCTCAGGGCTTGCAGCAGCATTCATCTTTGAATCAGGCTCTAAGGGGCTTAAGTAACAAAAAGGTCTATGCTAAGCCTTGGAGAGAGATAAAGTGGATGGAGATGAAGTACCAACCAACCAGCTCCTGTTATTTTTCAAACACAGCCTGTAACATGACTGTTAGGAGCTGACTGCCTGGTACTTTATCTCTGTTCACTTGATCTCTCTCCAAGGTTTAGTACATAGACCCTATAGTACCAACCAATCAAGTCCTAACTGCCATTTTTCAAAAACATTGTCATATCCCAGATGGGAGTTACTCATCCGTGTCCTTCTCGTCATGTGGCACTGTCCTTTTGGGGGTCCCGCTTGGGGAGGGTCTGGATGCAGGTGTCACTGGCTAGGCTTGGTGGCCCAGGAGTTGTGGAACCTCTGGGATCACACAGCAATCCCACCGCTTACAGACCCGAGCACCGCCATGTTTTCCGGAGTCAGCTGACGGCTGTCCACCAATGAGAACACCTGGGTGCTGCAGCCAATCCACTTTCATGCCAGGGCATAAATATCCTCCTGGAACTCAGTCTGGTGTCTGAGCTTCGTCATTGACTACAGTTACCAGACTCTCTGCTGCTGTACTTCCAACATGATCGGTTCCAGTCCGGTCTCATCAATCCCGCAATACTGGTTCCAGCCTGGTCTCAGTACTTCAGGCAATACCGGTTCTGGTCCAGTCTCAGCGATCCAGAAATAATGATTCTAGCCTGGTCACAGGAATACCAGTTCCAGCCATACTGGTTTCAGCTTGGTCTCAGTACTTCCAGCAATACCGGTTTCAGTCCAATCTCAGTAAACCAGCAATACCGGTTCCTGCCCGGTCACAACAATTCTGGTTCAAGCCCGGTTTTAGCAATTCCCCTTCAGCCCGGTTTCAGCGATACCGGTTCCAGTCCGGTCATAGCAATTCCAGTTCCAGCCCAGTCACAGCAATTCTGGTTCCTGCCTGGTTCTAGTAATACCAGTTCCAGCCTGGTCTCAGTACTTCTAGCAATACCAGATCCATCCTGGTCTCAGTACTTCCAGCAATACCGGTTCTAGACCGGTCTCAGCTATCCAGCAAGGGTGGTCATTCCGAGTTGATTGCAGCCAGCAACTTTTAGCTGCTGCTGCGATCAATAGTCCACACCTATGGGGGGTTGTAGTATGGTATGCCGGCGGCCGGGCTCCCGGCGACCAGCATACCGGCGCCGGGAGCCCGACCACCGGCATACCGACAGTGTGGCGAGCGCAAATGAGCCCCTTGCGGGCTCACTGCACTCACCATGCTGCGGGCACGGTGGCGCGCCACGCTATTTATTCTCCCTCCAGGGGGGTCGCGGACCCCCATGAGGGAGAAAATCTGTCGGTATGCCAGCTGTCGGGATTACGGCACCAGTACACTGTGCGCCGGGATCCCAACAGTCGGCAACCTGAATACCACCCCTATGGGGGAGTGTATTTTAGCTTAGCAGGTCTGCGATCGCTTCTGCAGCCCTGCTAAGCTAAAAAAAAATCAAGCAGAAGTAGACTAGGGCTGGATATACTTACCCTGTGCGCTGGATCTAGCGATGATGGGCCCGGCTTTGACGTCACACCTCCGCCCTCCGTTGTCCTGGACACGCCTGCGTTTTACTCACCACCCCCCGAAAACAGTCTCCAACGGTCCGGATCCACCCATTCACGCCTCCTTCCTGTCAATCTTCTTAGCGGTCGCTGCTGCGACCGCTTCCCTCAGTAGCCGCAACGTAACCCGGCGACCCCTGTCACCGGGAAACGTCACGCACGCACATAGCGGCCGTCACACATGCGCACCGCAGCTAAAAACTGCTGCGTGCGAACAGGTTGGAATAACCCCAATATCGGTTCACAGCAATCCGACACCAGCCCGGTTCTAGTAATTCCAGTTCCAGAAATATCAGTTCCATCCCGGCCACAGCAATTCCAATACCAGCCTGGTTCTAGCATTTCCGGTTCCAGCCCGACCACAGCAATTCCGATACCAGCCCAGTTCTAGCAATTCTGGTTCCAGCAATATCGGTTCCAGCCCAGTCACAGCGATTCTGGTTCAGCCTGGTCACAACAATTCTGGTTCTAGACCGGTTCCAGTCAGAGGCAGAACTCTGGGAGGCAACGGAGTCATCTGCCGCCGGCAGGGGCGGATTGGGACGCCGGGACACCATGCCAGTTCCTGGTAGGCTGGCCCCGTTGTCCCCTCAGTGGGCCGACTTTCTCCTCCACCAGGCCGGCTACCGCGATCGGAGCTTAGCTCCGATCGGGTAGCGCTGAGAAACAGCCCCCTTTCATAGTCTGTTTAGCTGCAGGCTGTGTAGAGCTGCTCGTGCTCGGTGAGCTGTCAGTGTGCAGCACTTCCTCACTGTAAGCCCCGCCCTCTTTATGACGACAGGGAGCGGGATCAGCACTCTGCACAGAACTGTCTGCTTCCATTTAACTACACACTACAGAGACTTGGAGAATGTGAGGAAGACGTGAGGCAGAAGAAGAGATTAGTAGTGAGTACAGTAAGCTGCAGTGCAGAAAGGTATAAGGATAAGTGAGAGTGAAGAGAGGAATGTGAGTTAGGAATGACAGTGGAGGGAAAGAAAAGACTAGGGCACCTGAGGCAGCAAAGAAAAGTAGGTGATAGAGAAAAGAAAGCTAGTGAGATGCTCTGTGTATAGTGAGATGCTCTGTGTATAGTGAGATGCTCTGTGTATTGTGAAATGCTCTGTGTATGGTGAGATGCTCTGTGTGAGAGGTTAGAAGAGTCAAGGTCAGTATGTTATCTGAGAGATGAGAAAGGAAGAAAAGTGAGTGAGATGATCTAGAAAAGAAAGGGAGAGTAAATGAGAATAAAGACTAAAGGGAAAGGTGAGGCTTCAAAGAGCGTACCGAGTAAAGAAAAGGGGTATAGGCACCTGCGTACGCTGTAATCAGCGGCAGATTGGCATGCCGGGATGCCGGACCAGATGCCATTTGGCTGGTCCGGACGTCCCCTCAGTGGCCGCCGTTATCCCTCATGCTGGCCGGCTGCCCTGAGCGGTGTTTAGCTCCGATCGCGGCAGCGTTAACCGCACTCCATATGTCACCATTACTTAGCTGGTTTCCCGCAGAAGGATATATAGTATGTGACAGACAGCGGCACTCCACACAATATTGAACACCGCACAGGAGGTAAGTTTCAACGTTTCATTGCCTAAACATACTGTATATGACTACCTGATGAAAATGCCATATATTATGTTAAGGCATTGAAACGTTGAAACATACCTCCTGTGTGGTGTTCATTATTGCGGTCTGTCATATACTATATATATACTATATATTTTTTTTTATCATCGTTTCAAGCCCGAAAATAATGTGCTTTACCTGGGGCAATGTGTATAATGTTCTCTGCCTGGGGTAAAAAGTGTATACCGTTCTCTACCTGGCGCAAAGTGTAGACGTGCTCTATCTGGCGGAATATGTATAACGTGCTCTTCCTGGCGCAGTGTGTATAGGAGGTTATTTCTGGTGCAATGTCTATAAGCGGCACTACTGTGTGATGTAATGTGAATTGGCGGTATTATGTGGCCATGCCCCTTCCCCCATGAAGCCACACCCCTAAAATTTTGAGGCGCGCCAACGGCACGCTCTAAGTGCTTTCTATAATCAGGCTTTCTGAGCAGTAATCCCTCCCACTCAACAGACTCCTCCCCCTCAACAGCCCCCCCTCACCCCCCTTCATGAGGGCTGCTTCCATAAATTTCCCGGGCTGGTTTTCGATCCCAATCCGCCCCTGGCCGCCGGGCTACGGCTCTGAAGGGGGGCACCTCTCCTCCCATTCTGTGACACCATTTAAAAAAGTTAATTGATAGCTGACGCTGTCTTTTCAGTGGCCGACTTCCTCACTGGTCCCTGCACCTTACAAATCACACCCTCTTTATTATACTGAATATACACATTTTACAAGTGTCACACCCAGGATTAGAAACCACAACCTAGTACACTGGAATCAGTCACGTTAATGATGAAGCTGTTTGCTCCTGTATAGGAAATCTGAGAATGTTAACTATATGAAGATACTTCTCTGACAATTACACGTAACTTCATATGGTTAGAATTCTCATGCTTCCTCTACAGGAGCAAATAACGCCATCAGTAAAGTGTCTGCTGTTAGTGTAACAGATCATGTGTCCTAATCCTGCTAAGAAATGTGTGATTTAAAATAAAAGACAATTAAATGTATAAATACAGTATATACATTTTTTCAGAACACCACACACACACACACACACACACACACACACACACACACACACACACACACACACACACACACACACACACACACACACACACACACACACACACTTATCTTAATATAGGAAATAGGGGGGCACCAATATTTATCTTGCCTCCGGGCAACTGGGACGAATTTACGCCACTGGTTCCAGTCATTCTGGTTCCATTCCAGTCTCAGTAATGCCAGTTTTAGCCTGGTTCCAGAGATTAAACTATCAGCTATGTTCCTGTTATATCAATCTCCATCGGATCTCAACTCATCTTAGCTCCACTTAGTTCTACAATACCCCTTTCACATAACTATTGGTGGGTCGCACCTGGGAGCCGTACATGGAAGCTTCCTGGATGCGACCTGCCTCAGACCCCTTTACGCTGGCATCTCCAGCCCGGCAAATTGCCGGGTTGTTGATGTCAGCAGTGACACGTGCAGGGGCAGCGCTTAGAGATCAGATGATCTCCAAGCGCCGCCCATCCATTCACTGTGAACTGGAAATGGGTTGCATCGACACACTGTACAGCGATCAGAGTTGAAACCGTGTTCAACCCTGGACGCTACCAGGGTTGAAATACCTGGTTGCTCGACCCGGGATATTTCCCCTGGACACTTTCAGATCACACAGCATCACAGGTTATGAGCGCTCAGGTGCAATAACCCGTGTTAGAAGCTTGCGGTCTGAAAGGGGTACTAATATCCACAGTGTACACCCAACTCAAGAACTCCTTCAAGCTCACTACCCTATGCAGAAGTACTATATACAGGCATCTCTTCTACAAGCTCCTCGTGTACTTAGAGAGCAGGCATCTGGATCTTCTCCGTAGACAGCAGAATCCCCAGTTCTGACACACAGCTTTTAAAGTGACAGTTAGGAGCTAATTGGTTGATACTTTAAGCGTGTGTACACACTTGAATGATGATTAATATGTACAGTGGCAAAACTATAGAGGGTGCAGGGGATGCAGCGGCTATGGGGCTATAGTTTTTTTTTTCTAATAAGCAGTGCACTGGGTTCAGTGCCCGGCAGCTTCCTGTTCAAGTACAGTCGGACAACGCCACCTCGGTGGCGTACATAAATCAAATCATCAAGGCGGCACTCGAAGCCGCATGGCAATGATGGAAGTGTCAAAGATTCTTCTATGGGAGGAACGTCATCTGCCAGCAATATCGTCTGTGTTCATTCCGGGGGTCCTCAACTGGGAAGCGGACTTCCTCAGTCGTCAGGACGTACACGCCGGTCAGTGGAGTCTTCACCCAGAAGTCTTTCAACTCCTAGTGGACAAGTGGGGCCTACTAGATGTAGACCTGATGGCGTCTCGATACAATCACAAGGTTCCGGTCTTCAGAGCAAGGACAAGGGATCCTCAAGCAGTGTTCGTGGATGCACTGGCAATTCATGGAACTTTTGGCTGCCGTACACGTTCCCTCCTGTGTCACTCCTGCCCAGGGTAATAAAGAAGTTTAAGCAAGAAGGAGGAATGCTACTTCTAATCGCTCCAGCGTGGCCCAGACGGCATTGGTTCTCAGACCTACAGGGTCTCTCAATGGAGCGTCCTCTTCTGCTTCCGCAACGACCCAGACCTCCTCGTTCAGGGCCCTTCTGTCTACCAGGATATGGCCCGACTAGCTTTGACGGCATGGCTCTTGAAGATTCAGTTCTGAGGGCCAAAGGATTTTCAGGGGCGGTCATTCAAATGATGTTGAAGGCCCGTAAACCGGCTACGGCTCGGATTTATTATAGGGTCTGGAATTCTTACTTCACCTGGTGTGCAGCTAAGAATTATGATGCATACAAGTTCAG
This sequence comes from Pseudophryne corroboree, assembly GCF_028390025.1. Classification (NCBI taxonomy): domain Eukaryota; kingdom Metazoa; phylum Chordata; class Amphibia; order Anura; family Myobatrachidae; genus Pseudophryne; species Pseudophryne corroboree. Next base: position 138,904,037 of record NC_086451.1, read on the forward strand.
TACTGCCAAACTTTTGGCTTTTCTGCAACAAGGCCTGGGCTTAGGTCTTCGTCTGGCCTCCCTCAAGGTTCAGATTTCAGCCTTGTCGGTATAGTATCTGCCTGATGTTCATACTTTCACTCAGGGTGTTTTAAGGATTCTACCTTCCTATGTCCCTCCTGTGGCTCCTTGGGATTTGTCTGTGGTTCTGGATGCTCTACAAGAGTCTCCGTTTGAACCCCTTTAGTCTGTGGACCTTAAATGGCTTATGCTTAAGGTCTTGTTTTTGCTGGCTATTGCCTCTGCCAAAAGGGTTTCGGACTTGGGTGCCTTATCCTGTCAGTCACCCTTTCCGATTTTTCACCGTGACCGTGTGGTTCTTAGAACTCGCCATGGTTATCTAACTAAGGTGGTGTCGTATTTCCACCTTAACCAAGAGATTGTGGTCCCGGCCTTTATCTCTCCTGGTTTGTCCTCCAAAGAACGGTGTTTGGATGTGGTACGGGCTCTCCGTATATATGTGAAGAGAAATTACTCTCTTAGGAGATCTGATTCTCTTTGTCCTTTTTGGTTTTTACAAACGTGGCTGGCCTGCAAATAAGCAGACCTTGGCCAGATGGATTAGAATGGTGATTGCACAAGCTTATGTACAGGCTGGACTTCCAGCTCCAGCTACTTTCCAGGCCCATTCTACTCGGTCTGTTGGACCTTCTTGGGCGGCCCGCCGTGATGCGTCCCTAGAACAATTGTGCAAAGCGGCTACATGGTCATCAGTGAACACGTTTATCAGGTTCTATGCCTTTGATACTTCCGCCTCCCAGGATGCTTCCTTTGGACGCTGGGTTCTTGTGCCCGCTACAGTGCATCCCCTTCCTTGAGGAACTGCTTTAGGACATCCCCGATCTTATTCCCTTTGGAATACCAGTGTACCCCGCTGCAGAAAAGGAAATTTATGGTAAGACTTACCATTGTTAAATCTCTTTCTGTGAGGTACACTGGATTCCACAGGGCGCCCACCCTGACGCACTTAGCTTCTTTGAGTTTGTATGGCATTAGCCGCTGGTAACTTCTTCTGTCGTGAGGATGTAGTTATCTGTGGCTACTAATTACTATCGTCTCTTTTACCTGCTACTGCATTGGACTGGTTCACAAAACTGAGCTCCAGTGCCTGGAGGTGGGGATATAGGGGAGGCGTTGCAGTACATCCTCGGAACAGTCAAAGCTTTAGCCTGTTGGTGCCTCGGATCAAGATCCAACTCTACACCCCAATGTTATTCCCTGTGGAATCCAGTGTACCTCGCAGAAAGAGATTTAACAATGGTAAGTCTTACCATAAATCTCCTTATTTCATGATGAGCACTGCAGTCCATCACTGTCAGCTGATAGCGCTGAGCCGTGATCTGGTTCGGCAGTGAAGGGGAAGTAGCATAAGGAGGTCGGGGCCTGCTGCCGCTGGATAGCTTTAAAAATACCTTTTTCTGTCTCTCAGTGGAGGGTAGAAGAGACCCGACCCGTGGTATAGTTGCTGAAGCGTCTTGACGCTGCTGCCCTGCCTATCATACACTTTGACAGGCACAGCAGCAATGGATGGCAGTGGTGCATGGAGAGCGCCTCTGTTGCCTGGCATCTCCCTGCTTTGCTGACCTCACTGAGCTCATTGCACCAGCCCTGGATGCATGGGCATCAGTTCGGTATTGTGTGGTAATGAGCCAGATGAGTTTGGTATAATGATACAAATTAGACACAGATTGATGAAGAGAGCACAGGATGTAATAATATAATTGACACAGGCTGATCTAATTTGGTAATTTGCAGAAGCTGGTGTAACGTGGTGATGGCATTGGGCATAAGCTTGTATTATGGAATGTTGCTCCCGGGATGCTTTAAAATTGCTGGTTACAGGCTACTGTAATGTTCTGGGTATAGGCTGGTATATAATTTTGGATATATTAAGACTAGTATAATGCAGTAGATACAGGTTGTTGTGTCACAAATTGAGTACTTAGATCGTTTTGCCCTAGCTGGTGCATTTCTTAGCCCATCTTACATGTCTACAGGACAGTCATGTCATGATTCTCCTGTAGCTGTGGTATATCATCATGCCTGAAGTCAGCTATCAGCCATTCACCGGGTCTCTACGTTGAACATGACATTCACATCCAAACCTGTGTCAGAGATCTCTATTTAAACTGCGCTCTGCCATCTGTACAATGCCAGTACATCAAGTGTCCTAGGACTCCTTTTTCACTGCGACAGAAGCTGTTTCCAGTTCTTGATCTCCAGCATCTGTACCAGTTCTCTCTGTTGTTTCACCTACAGTAAGTGAGACAGCATAGAGCAGTATGGATGGTGTAATGGTTAGCATTACTGCCTAACAGCACTGTGGTCATGGGTTCAATTCCCACCGTGGCCTTAAGTGTGTGGAGTTAGTAAAGTGATCCCATACTTATGTATTTTTTTTCCTGGTACTCTTATTTCCTCCCACAATCCCAAAATATACTGGTAGGTTAATTGGCTCCCTCACAAAGAAACTTAATACTAGTGTTTGTGTATGTACATGGGAAGACTAGATGGACCAAGTGGTTCTTATCTGCTGTCAAATTTTGTGTTTCTATGTAAGTGCTCCCATTCCAGTGGACTCAGCCTGTCATCAGCGCTCACCTTCCTGAAGCAAAGAGTTACCATCTGCCCACGTGCCCACAAGTGAAGTGTTACGTCCTATGCAGCTATACCTATGCATTTTTACAGTCTGCTTTACATAGCCTCATGTATGCAGTCTCCCTCACCACGCCATCTGTGTTCAGAGCTGCTACTGACTGTTCAAGTTCTACAGTGGCCATAGCAGACACACATGTTCTGGTGTGTTTTGTGTTTCAGACCGACCCCCATCCTGCTCCCGTAGCTCTTATTTGGTGCGGAATCCTGGCGGCGGAATGTCTGCGGGGGGGGGGGGGGGGGGGTGCGAGTGCAGGAAGCCCCTTGCAGGTTCTATTCCCACTCTATGGGTGTCCCTGTTTGGTCGGTGGGATCGTGAGCGGGTGGGATCCAGTGGTTGTTAGAGTATAGCTACCACATCCAGGTAGCAAATTTGCTTAACATAGTTAACTTAACTGCCAATTTTTTTAAAAGCAGCAGACTTGCAGAAAGTCCCGCATCTCCAGCAACTTACAGGCTATTACATTTAGCCCAAGGTATCTGTTTCAGATGGATCTTTTGCACTCAGCATGTGGTGGTTGCAAGTCCAGATACTAATAATGATGGCTGCGGACATGCAGACGTCTGCATAATGGACACGTACTGTACAGGTGGATACTCACATTAGCAATGACTAGTAAGTAGGCTGCCGCGGCTAGGCGAACAAGCAACCGTGATGCATCCAACTCAGAATCAGGCCAATGTTTAAAATGTATATAATGTCATAGAGATTGAGTTAAGGCCTTCATTTTGCTAGGGGTGCCCAGATTCCTATATATGGCGGTGAGAGGAGTTGGGCACGATAGGAATGTTCAACGAAAGGCACCGAAAGCATCTACTGTAGCGTGGCATTAGTTGGAATTCTTATCCAAAGCAAGAAAAAAAAAATACAGCTTTAATTGGACTATTGTATAGTTGTGATTAAACATGCTGACACTGAATCTTCTTTTCTTACCAGCCACTGGACAATGTTCCATCTGTTCTCCCACTGCTGGCGTTGGGTGCAGATAAAGCAAGAACCAATCAAGTAAGGCTGGGGGTTAAACTTAACATTTGTTACAGAAAACTATAGTCATGACTTTTGGTACATTTGTTATGTTATCTGATTAAACATTTCTGTACTGTAGTACTACATGTTAATTCTGATGATGATAACTTTTATATTCCGTTTTTACTCACTGTAAAAAAAAATACTTACTGTATTTTTTGAGAGTAAGAAAATATATACTGGACCAAATCTTAGATTCATTTTAAAATGTCATGTGTAATGTAGTATGCAGTAACAGGTTATATACCATACAGCTGCTTTCGGTCCACAAGCTTCATCAGGGCAAAACCATAGCTAAAGTGACCTAGTGCTAAAACGCATAAAGTGCACTATTATTATTATTATTATAATTACATTTTATTTATAAGGCGCCACATGTGTTTCGCAGCGCCGTACAAAGGACAGTACAGGGAGACAAAACATAGCATTACAGTAAATAAATAACAGAAAGAGTACAGGTAACAGAGCACCACACGTTCTCAAGACATAATACAGCTAAGATGTAAGTATTGATGGACTGATCATCTTACTACTAGAGGCTGGCGGCCATAGATGGAGATGAGCCTTTACTAGCAGGATAAAGATGGTCATTGAGTAGGGGAGAGCTGCGAGTGAAATGTGTCGAGATGAGGGCTTAGATAACAAGAGGAAAGAGGGCCCTGCTCTGAAGAGCTAACAATCTAGTGGGGAGGGGCGACAGACAGATGACAAGAGGTGCAGGCAAGTGGGAGGTAGCCTGATGGCAGTATTCAAGCAAAGCTGAGATGTTCACGGCATGAGGCAGGGGGGTGGAGGCGCGGCTTCAGCACTGGGTTATGCATCAGGAGGGTATGCTTTGATGAATAGGTGGATTTTTAGTGCCCGTTTGAAGCTTTGCAAGGTCAGGGAGAGTCTAATGGAGCGGGGGAGTGCGTTCCACTGAAGGGGTGCAGCACGGGCAAAATCCTGAACTCGTGCATGGGAAGCAGTGACCAGGGTGGTGGAGAGGCGACGGTCATTAGTCGACCGTAGGGGGCGGGAGGGAGTATGAAGGGAAAGGAGGTTGGAGATGTAGGGAGCAGTGGAATTAGATATGGCCTTGTATGTGAGGGTGAGGAGTTTGAAGAGGATTCTATAGGGGAATGGGAGCCAGTGTAGATTTTGTCGAAGGGGAGTGGCAGATGTGGTGCGGCGGGAGAGGAAGATAAGCCTAGCTGCGGAGTTCAGGACAGATTGGAGGGGAGCAAGATGGGAGCAAGCGAGGCCAGTGAGGAGAACATTGCAGTAGTCAAGTCGTGAGATGACCAGTGAGTGGATGATGAGTTTAGTTGCACTCTGGGAGAGATATGGCCTGATACGAGCAATGTTGCGTAGCTGGAAACGACAGGATTGTGCCAGAGCTTGGATGTGGGGTACAAAGGAGAGGGAGGAGTCAAGAGTGACACCCAAGCAGCGGAGTTGGGGAACGGGGGAGATGGTGGTGTTGTTAACAATGATGGAGATATTGGTCGGGGGTGTTGCTCTGGATGGGGGGAAGATGATGAGTTCAGTTTTGTCCATGTTGAGCTTTAGAGAGCGTTCAGACATCCAGGAGGAGATTGCAGAAAGGCAGCTGGAAACCTGAGAGAGGACAGAGGGGGACAGATCAGGAGATGAGAGGTAGAGTTGTGTGTCATCAGCATAGAGGTGGTATTGAAGGCCAAATTAGTTAATGAGCGCACCCAGGGAAGAGGTGTACAGGGAGAACAGAAGGGGTCCAAGGACGGAACCCTGAGGGACACCAACAGGAAGGATGGAAGGGTGTGAAGTGGTGCTGGAGGCAGACACAGAGAAGGAGCGGTTAGTGAGGTAAGAAGAAAACCAGTCAAGGACAGTGCTAGAGAGGCCAGCATTTTGGAGTGTGCGGAGGAGGAGAGGATGATCTACGGTGTCAAAGGCAGCAGAGAGGTCCAGAAGGATGAGCAGAGAGAAGTGGCCCCTGGATTTGGACGAAAGCAGGTCATTGGTGACTTTCACCAGGGCAGTCTCAGTTGAGTGGAGAGGGCGAAAGCCAGATTGTAGTGGATCGAGGATGGAGCTGTCAGAGAGGTAGCTTGTGAGACGGCTGTAGACTAGTCGTTCAAGTAATTTGGAGGTGAAAGGGAGAAGAGAGATGGGGCGGTAGTTAGTAGGTGATAAGGGGTCGAGGTTGGGTTTTTTGAGAATAGGTGAGACCAGAGCATGTTTGAATGGCAAGGGGAAGATGCCGGTAGAGAGGGACAGGTTAAAGAGGTGAGCAAGGTGGGAGCAGGCAGTGGGGGAGAGGGAACGGAGAAGACGGGAGGGAAGGGGTCCAGGGGGCAGGTGGAGGGGGGGGAGGATAAGATGAGGGAGTGGACTTCCTTTTCTGAAGTGGGACAGAAGGAGGACAGGACACACACACACATATATATAAAAAAATAAAAAATAAAAATATATATATATATATATATACCAACAAAATATAAAACCACAGCACTAACCACCCTGGAAGCGGGGTGCAGTGTCTGCACTCACCACTCATAGGGTGGGGTGCATGTAGCCCATGACCTAATATAAATATATATATATATGACACACACACACACACACATATGCACACACACATTGCTAGTAGCCAAGTAGGGGTTCCAGAGACATATGATGGGTACACATTAGAGTGAACGATAGATCGGTAGCGGATTGGCAGGTGTGTATACCCAATATTACTGTGTGTGCAGCACAGCCGTTGCATACAGGGACTGCCAACTCTGACATCACAACTGGGTGTACAAATTGAAATGCCTGCCTAGTTGTGATGTCTTGCCTAACATATCGAGCACCTGCGTAGTAAGTGTCTATAGCATGCCTAAAAAGCCACTTGGTCAGCGTGCCCAGCCAAAGTCAACATCAGGCTACGGATGTCAGGCCCAGAGTGGTTGTTAGATGAACCTTTGGTCAAAGTCCAGTTAAACTAGTCATGTTATAAGAGAGTGGTATATGTGTGTGATATACATTGGAAGACTTTCTCTTGCAGGAGTGTGACAGTTCTCTTCTTGGGGCTGGAGAATGCTGGGAAAAGCTCAGTAATCAGAGTGATAAAGAAAGGTAAGAATCTAAATTGTTATCAAAGACATATGAACGTAGAAATATTGAGCATGATAATGAGTTGGAAGCAAGTTGAAAAGTAGAGATGAGCGCCTGAAATTTTTCGGGTTTTGTGTTTTGGTTTTGGGTTCGGTTCCGCGGCCGTGTTTTGGGTTCGACCGCGTTTTGGCAAAACCTCACCGAATTTTTTTTGTCGGATTCGGGTGTGTTTTGGATTCGGGTGTTTTTTTAAAAAAACACTAAAAAACAGCTTAAATCATAGAATTTGGGGGTCATTTTGATCCCATATTATTATTAACCTCAAAAACCATAATTTCCACTCATTTTCAGTCTATTCTGAATACCTCACACCTCACAATATTATTTTTAGTCCTAAAATTTGCACCAAGGTCGCTGGATGACTAAGCTAAGCGACACTAGTGGCCGACACAAACACCTGGCCCATCTAGGAGTGGCACTGCAGTGTCACGCAGGATGTCCCTTCCAAAAAACCCTCCCCAATCAGCACATGACGCAAAGAAAAAAAGAGGCGCAATGAGGTAGCTGACTGTGTGAGTAAGATAAGCGACCCTAGTGGCCGACACAAACACCGGGCCCATTTAGGAGTGGCACTGCAGTGTCACGCAGGATGTCCCTTCCAAAAAACCCTCCCCAATCAGCACATGACGCAAAGAAAAAAAGAGGCGCAATGAGGTAGCTGACTGTGTGAGTAAGATTAGCGACCCTAGTGGCCGACACAAACACCGGGCCCATTTAGGAGTGGCACTGCAGTGTCACGCAGGATGTCCCTTCCAAAAAATCCTCCCCAATCAGCACATGACGCAAAGAAAAAAAGAGGCGCAATGAGGTAGCTGACTGTGTGAGTAAGATTAGCGACCCTAGTGGCCGACACAAACACCGGGCCCATTTAGGAGTGGCACTGCAGTGTCACGCAGGATGTCCCTTCCAAAAAACCCTCCCCAATCAGCACATGACGCAAAGAAAAAAAGAGGCGCAATGAGGTAGCTGACTGTGTGAGTAAGATTAGCGACCCTAGTGGCCGACACAAACACCGGGCCCATTTAGGAGTGGCACTGCAGTGTCACGCAGGATGTCCCTTCCAAAAAACCCTCCCCAATCAGCACATGACGCAAAGAAAAAAAGAGGCGCAATGAGGTAGCTGACTGTGTGAGTAAGATTAGCGACCCTAGTGGCCGACACAAACACCAGGCCCATTTAGGAGTGGCACTGCAGTGTCACGCAGGATGTCCCTTCCAAAAAACCCTCCCCAATCAGCACATGACGCAAAGAAAAAAAGAGGCGCAATGAGGTAGCTGACTGTGTGAGTAAGATTAGCGACCCTAGTGGCCGACACAAACACCGGGCCCATTTAGGAGTGGCACTGCAGTGTCACGCAGGATGTCCCTTCCAAAAAACCCTCCCCAAACAGCACATGACGCAAAGAAAAATAAAAGAAAAAAGAGGTGCAAGATGGAATTGTCCTTGGGCCCTCCCACCCACCCTTATGTTGTATAAACAGGACATGCACACTTTAACCAACCCATCATTTCAGTGACAGGGTCTGCCACACGACTGTGACTGATATGACGGGTTGGTTTGGACCCCCCCAAAAAAAGAAGCAATTAATCTCTCCTTGCACAAACTGGCTCTACAGAGGCAAGATGTCCACCTCATCATCACCCTCCGATATATCACCGTGTACATCCCCCTCCTCACAGATTATCAATTCGTCCCCACTGGAATCCACCATCTCAGCTCCCTGTGTACTTTGTGGAGGCAATTGCTGCTGGTCAATGTCTCCGCGGAGGAATTGATTATAATTCATTTTAATGAACATCATCTTCTCCACATTTTCTGGATGTAACCTCGTACGCCGATTGCTGACAAGGTGAGCGGCGGCACTAAACACTCTTTCGGAGTACACACTTGTGGGAGGGCAACTTAGGTAGAATAAAGCCAGTTTGTGCAATGGCCTCCAAATTGCCTCTTTTTCCTGCCAGTATAAGTATGGACTGTGTGACGTGCCTACTTGGATGCGGTCACTCATATAATCCTCCACCATTCTTTCAATGGTGAGAGAATCATATGCAGTGACAGTAGACGACATGTCCGTAATCGTTGTCAGGTCCTTCAGTCCGGACCAGATGTCAGCATCAGCAGTCGCTCCAGACTGCCCTGCATCACCGCCAGCGGGTGGGCTCGGAATTCTGAGCCTTTTCCTCGCACCCCCAGTTGCGGGAGAATGTGAAGGAGGAGATGTTGACAGGTCGCGTTCCGCTTGACTTGACAATTTTCTCACCAGCAGGTCTTTCAACCCCAGCAGACTTGTGTCTGCCGGAAAGAGAGATCCAAGGTAGGCTTTAAATCTAGGATCGAGCACGGTGGCCAAAATGTAGTGCTCTGATTTCAACAGATTGACCACCCGTGAATCCTTGTTAAGCGAATTAAGGGCTCCATCCACAAGTCCCACATGCCTAGCGGAATCGCTCCGTGTTAGCTCCTCCTTCAATGTCTCCAGCTTCTTCTGCAAAAGCCTGATGAGGGGAATGACCTGACTCAGGCTGGCAGTGTCTGAACTGACTTCACGTGTGGCAAGTTCAAAGGGCATCAGAACCTTGCACAACGTTGAAATCATTCTCCACTGCGCTTGAGACAGGTGCATTCCACCTCCTATATCGTGCTCAATTGTATAGGCTTGAATGGCCTTTTGCTGCTCCTCCAACCTCTGAAGCATATAGAGGGTTGAATTCCACCTCGTTACCACTTCTTGCTTCAGATGATGGCAGGGCAGGTTCAGTAGTTTTTGGTGGTGCTCCAGTCTTCTGTACGTGGTGCCTGTACGCCGAAAGTGTCCCGCAATTTTTCTGGCCACCGACAGCATCTCTTGCACGCCCCTGTCGTTTTTTAAATAATTCTGCACCACCAAATTCAAGGTATGTGCAAAACATGGGACGTGCTGGAATTTGCCCATATTTAATGCACACACAATATTGCTGGCGTTGTCCGATGCCACAAATCCACAGGAGAGTCCAATTGGGGTAAGCCATTCCGCGATGATCTTCCTCAGTTGCCGTAAGAGGTTTTCAGCTGTGTGCGTATTCTGGAAACCGGTGATACAAAGCGTAGCCTGCCTAGGAAAGAGTTGGCGTTTGCGAGATGCTGCTACTGGTGCCGCCGCTGCTGTTCTTGCGGCGGGAGTCCATACATCTACCCAGTGGGCTGTCACAGTCATATAGTCCTGACCCTGCCCTGCTCCACTTGTCCACATGTCCGTGGTTAAGTGGACATTGGGTACAACTGCATTTTTTAGGACACTGGTGAGTCTTTTTCTGACGTCCGTGTACATTCTCGGTATCGCCTGCCTAGAGAAGTGGAACCTAGATGGTATTTGGTAACGGGGGCACACTGCCTCAATAAATTGTCTAGTTCCCTGTGAACTAACGGCGGATACCGGACGCACGTCTAACACCAACATAGTTGTCAAGGCCTCAGTTATCCGCTTTGCAGCAGGATGACTGCTGTGATATTTCATCTTCCTCGCAAAGGACTGTTGAACAGTCAATTGCTTACTGGAAGTAGTACAAGTGGGCTTACGACTTCCCCTCTGGGATGACCATCGACTCCCAGCAGCAACAACAGCAGCGCCAGCAGCAGTAGGCGTTACACGCAAGGATGCATCGGAGGAATCCCAGGCAGGAGAGGACTCGTCAGAATTGCCAGTGACATTGCCTGCAGGACTATTGGCATTCCTGGGGAAGGAGGAAATTGACACTGAGGGAGTTGGTGGGGTGGTTTGCGTGAGCTTGGTTACAAGAGGAAGGGATTTACTGGTCAGTGGACTGCTTCCGCTGTCACCCAAAGTTTTTGAACTTGTCACTGACTTATTATGAATGCGCTGCAGGTGACGTATAAGGGAGGATGTTCCGAGGTGGTTAACGTCCTTACCCCTACTTATTACAGCTTGACAAAGGGAACACACGGCTTGACACCTGTTGTCCGCATTTCTGTTGAAATAGTTCCACACCGAAGAGCTGATTTTTTTGGTATTTTCACCAGGCATGTCAACGGCCATATTCCTCCCACGGACAACAGGTGTCTCCCCGGGTGCCTGACTTAAACAAACCACCTCACCATCAGAATCCTCCTGGTCAATTTCCTCCCCAGCGCCAGCAACACCCATATCCTCCTCATCCTGGTGTACTTCAACACTGACATCTTCAATCTGACTATCAGGAACTGGACTGCGGGTGCTCCTTCCAGCACTTGCAGGGGGCGTGCAAATGGTGGAAGGCGCATGCTCTTCACGTCCAGTGTTGGGAAGGTCAGGCATCGCAACCGACACAATTGGACTCTCCTTGTGGATTTGGGATTTCGAAGAACGCACAGTTCTTTGCGGTGCTACTGCTTTTGCCAGTTTGAGTCTTTTCATTTTTCTAGCGAGAGGCTGAGTGCCTCCATCCTCATGTGAAGCTGAACCACTAGCCATGAACATAGGCCAGGGCCTCAGCCGTTCCTTGCCACTCCGTGTGGTAAATTGCATATTGGCAAGTTTACGCTTCTCCTCCGACAATTTTATTTTAGGTTTTGGAGTCCTTTTTTTACTGATATTTGGTGTTTTGGATTTGACATGCTCTGTACTATGACATTGGGCATCGGCCTTGGCAGACGACGTTGCTGGCATTTCATCGTCTCGGCCATGACTAGTGGCAGCAGCTTCAGCACGAGGTGGAAGTGGATCTTGATCTTTCCCTAATTTTGGAACCTCAACATTTTTGTTCTCCATATTTTAATAGGCACAACTAAAAGGCACCTCAGGTAAACAATGGAGATGGATGGATACTAGTATACAATTATGGACAGACTGCCGAGTGCCGACACAGAGGTAGCTACAGCCGTGAACTACCGTACTGTGTCTGCTGCTAATATAGACTGGTTGATAAAGAGATGTCGTAGTATGTATGTATGAAGAAAAAAGAAAAAAAAACCACGGTTAGGTGGTATACAATTATGGACGGACTGCCGAGTGCCGACACAGAGGTAGCCACAGCCGTGAACTACCGTACTGTACTGTGTCTGCTGCTAATATAGACTGGTTGATAAAGAGATGTCGTAGTATGTATGTATGTATGAAGAAGAAAGAAAAAAAAACCACGGGTAGGTGGTATACAATTATGGACGGACTGCCGACACAGAGGTAGCCACAGCCGTGAACTACCGTACTGTGTCTGCTGCTAATATAGACTGGTTGATAAAGAGATGTAGTAGTATGTATGTATAAAGAAGAAAGAAAAAAAAACCACGGGTAGGTGGTATACAATTATGGACGGACTGCCGAGTGCCGACACAGAGGTAGCCACAGCCGTGAACTACCGTACTGTACTGTGTCTGCTGCTAATATAGACTGGTTGATAAAGAGATGTCGTAGTATGTATGTATGAAGAAGAAAGAAAAAAAAACCACGGTTAGGTGGTATACAATTATGGACGGACTGCCGAGTGCCGACACAGAGGTAGCCACAGCCGTGAACTACCGTACTGTACTGTGTCTGCTGCTAATATAGACTGGTTGATAAAGAGATGTCGTAGTATGTATGTATAAAGAAGAAAGAAAAAAAAACCACGGTTAGGTGGTATACAATTATGGACGGACTGCCGAGTGCCGACACAGAGGTAGCCACAGCCGTAAACTACCGTACTGTACTGTGTCTGCTGCTAATATAGACTGGTTGATAAAGAGATGTCGTAGTATGTATGTATAAAGAAGAAAGAAAAAAAAACCACGGTTAGGTGGTATACAATTATGGACGGACTGCCGAGTGCCGACACAGAGGTAGCCACAGCCGTGAACTACCGTACTGTACTGTGTCTGCTGCTAATATAGACTGGTTGATAAAGAGATGTCGTAGTATGTATGTATAAAGAAGAAAGAAAAAAAAACCACGGGTAGGTGGTATACAATTATGGATGGACTGCCGACACAGAGGTAGCTACAGCCGTGAACTACCGTACTGTGTCTGCTGCGACTGGATGATAAATAATGATATAAAAAATATATATATATCACTACTGCAGCCGGACAGGTATATATATTATATAATGACGGACCTGCTGGACACTGTCTGTCAGCAGAATGAGTTTTTTATAGAATAAAAAAAAACACACCACACAAGTGAAGTCACACGACGAGTGTTTAACTTTTTCAGGCAATCACAATATAGTATACTACTAACTATACTGGTGGTCAGTGTGGTCAGGTCACTGATCAGTCACACTGGCAGTGGCACTCCTGCAGCAAAAGTGTGCACTGTTTAATTTTAATATAATATGTACTCCTGGCTCCTGCTATAACCTATAACTGGCACTGCAGTGCTCCCCAGTCTCCCCCACAATTATAAGCTGTGTGAGCTGAGCACAGTCAGATATATAATATATACATAGATGATGCAGCACACTGGGCTGAGCAGTGCACACAGATATGGTATGTGACTGTCTTGTACTCCTGGCTCCTGCTATAACCTATAACTGGCACTGCAGTGCTCCCCAGTCTCCCCCACAATTATAAGCTGTGTGAGCTGAGCACAGTCAGATATATAATATATACATAGATGATGCAGGCATGCAGCACACTGGGCTGAGCAGTGCACACAGATATGGTATGTGACTGAGTCACTGTGTGTACCGTTTTTTTCAGGCAGAGAACGGATATATTAAATAAAACAACTGCACTGCTGGTGGTCACTGTGGTCAGTCACTAAACTCTGCACTCTCTTCTACAGTATCAGCCTCAGGTCAATCTCTCTCTCTCTCTCCTAATCTAAATGGAGAGGACGCCAGCCACGTCCTCTCCCTATCAATCTCAATGCACGTGTGAAAATGGCGGCGACGCGCGGCTCCTTATATAGAATCCGAGTCTCGCGATAGAATCCGAGCCTCGCGAGAATCCGACAGCGTCATGATGACGTTCGGGCGCGCTCGGGTTAACCGAGCAAGGCGGGAAGATCCGAGTCGCTCGGACCCGTGAAAAAAAACATGAAGTTCGTGCGGGTTCGGATTCAGAGAAACCGAACCCGCTCATCTCTATTGAAAAGTCGACAAATCTCACAATTTCCTGCAGTCTGCACTGGTGACAAAAACAACATCTAGCAGTTGAAGCATCCTCAAGTAGGATCTCTAGCAGACTTAGCATTCAGGGGGTCATTCCGAGTTGTTCGCTCGCAAGCTGCTTTTAGCAGCTTTGCACACGCTAAGCCGCCACCTACTGGGAGTGAATCTTAGCTTATCAAAATTGCGAACGAAAGATTAGCAGAATTGCGAATAGACACTTCTTAGCAGTTTCTGAGTAGCTCCACACTTACTCGGCATCTGCGATCAGTTCAGTCAGTTTTGTTCCTGGTTTGACGTCACAAACACAACCAGCGTTCGCCCAGACACTCCTCCGTTTCTCCAGCCACTCCCGCATTTTTCCCAGAAACGGCAGCGTTTTTTCACACACTACCATAAAACGGCCAGTTTCCGCCCAGAAACACCCACTTCCTGTCAATCACACTCCGATCACCAGAACGAAGAAAAAACCTCGTAATGCCGTGAGTAAAATACCTAACTGCATAGCAAATTTACTTGGCGCAGTCGCACTGCGGACATTGCGCATGCGCATTAGCGACTAATCGCTCCGTTGCGAGAAAAAAATACTGAGCGAACAACTCGGAATGACCCCCTCAGTAAAGTATGTGTTTCTGAATGTGCAACTGGGTGGTTACTGTGTCAAAGGCATGTAGCTTAGTTTCTGTGCTTGCTTGGTACAGAAGGGACTCCTGTTTCAGGAAAATCTGTTTCATGATTACAATTATTACATTTTATTTATAAGGTGCCACAAGTATTATGCAGCGCCGTACTTACAACACAAATTAGAACAATACAGGTTACACAGAACTTAACATTGCAGTAACTAAAAAACTAAAACAGAACACAGGTAACAATTAGCACCAGAATTCTCAGTACTTAATACAGCTTAGATGCAAGGAAGCAAAGGCGTAATCTACGTACTACTATGGGCAGGCAGGCGTTGGAAGGGATAAAGGGTAACGAGTGAGAGGAGATGGGGGCAGTCACTGAGTAGGAGAGAGCTGTAATTGAAGTGCGAGAGAAGAGGCTTGTGAGAACAGGAGAGAAGAGGGACCTGCTCCAAGGAGCTTACAATTCAGGGGGATGGGGAAGACAGACAGGTAACATGAGAAGCAAGTAAGCGGAAGGTGGCCTGATGCAGGGCCGTTACTAGGGTGGTGCAGACGGTGCCTAGCACACAGCGCATTTGCCCTGTGGGTGCACATCTGCATCCTCCTTAATTAAGTGGCTTCTTCTCTGCTGGACACACCACTGCTAATACACATTACAGCGGGCAGCCTTGGGCAGTGGATGAGTCTCCCCCCGTCAGGGCCCTGTTCTCCATCCAATTCATAATATGCCATGCACAGTACCCCTAATTTATAATATGCCAAACAGCAGTGGCCAGAATTAATAATATACTATATAGAAATGGCCCAACTAATATGACACACACACACACACACACACACACACACACACACACACACACACACACACACACTGCAAGCACTCATTAACACACATACAAAACACACAGTGCTCATTTACTTATACACACACACAGGGGTGTATCTAGGGGTCCAAGCGCCCCTAGCAAAGTAAGGGGCTGGCGCCCTGCTCCACCCTATACACATTTGAAATAAGGTGTGAGTATTGGAAATGGGGCATGGTCTTGTGGGGGAAGAGCGTGGACACAATAGTACTTCCAAATCAAATTATGCCACACAGTAGTATCCCTTTTTACACATTACACCGCACAGTAGTGTCTCATATTTACGTTACACCATCCCTCCTCCCTAATCCACCCTTCCCAAAGCCTGACCCTAACCCGCCTCCCCCCCCCCCAGCCTCTTCAGTGGTGCCTAACCCTAACCCACCCTTCCTAATCTCCCTCCCTGCAGACTAACCCTAACCCTATCCCTACCACCCTCGCAGCCTAGCACTAACCCTCCCACATGGCTTGCCAGTGGAGACTTTGGCACCAACGCGATCCGGATTTTGGCATTCTGTATCACTATCTATGTTGGGATGCCAGCATCAGCATTCCAAGCAGTTTTTGGATGCTGGCGTCAGCTTTCCGCCCGCCGGGATGCCAAATGTCGACATCTTGACTGCATCCCGAATGAAATGCTAATGAGATGCTGTGAGATGAGCCTCAAATGGACCCAGCCATTAACCAAACACCATTAGTTGGATGGTAGAAGTGCTTCCTGTTAGAAGAAACATCAGGGTGCCATCACTTCCAAGATAAAATGATCAATTATACAATTATCTGAACCTAGAACCTGGCCTTGAAATAGGTAAGATTTGTATTTTCTTTATTGCACTCAACAAGTTAAAAGTTTTCGCTTACTTACTACTTACATCTAACATGCAGGAAAATCATGTAGTTTTCCAGGTACTACAGTCCCTTCTCCCAAACACTGACACTTTATTATTATCTTCAACAACAAATAGATCTATAGCACTGTGCTGTATAACAATTGCTGTGTACCTGGTGAGAGTCTGTTACTGCCGGCGTGTCCATCAGCACCGCACTGCACTAGTGATCAGACTAGTGTCCGGCAGCACAGCACTTGTAATCGGACTCAAAATAAACTACAGTTCCCAGCAGCCCTTGCTGCCGGGAACTCCCAGCAATAAGGGCTGCTAGGAGCTGTAGTTTATATTGAGTATGAGTACAAGTGCTGTGCTGCCGGACACCGGCGCCGCTCCAGCAGTAACAGACTCTTACCAGGTACAGTCTGATAGTACTACTTTTCTACCCTTTGGCCGCGGGTGGCACCGTCAGGCGGCGCCCCCTACTTGCCTGGCGCCCCTGGCGAGTGCCATCCTGGCCAATGTGTAGATACACCCCTGCACACACACACACACACACACACACACACACACACACACACACACACACACACACACACACTCCTTAAACCATCCCTACATACATACTAACCCTGCCGGCCCTCAATAACGCCCCCCTACATACACACACTCTGTCAGCACGCATTGGCACACACACAATCACCCCCCCCCCCAACAGATATACCTTACAGGCTCCATTCAGCAGCAGCATGCCAGTAGCTTCTTGTATTGTCTAGGGGGCAGAACTGTGAGTGCCACCAGGGACACATTGGCATTTGGAGGAGAGGAGGGGACTGTAGGAAGTGAAGGGGCGGCCACCACTGCTGCTGACTGTGCCGCACCAACAGGTGAGAGTGCAGTTCTGGGGGTTGGGAGAGTTCCAGAGGCTTGACACCTTGGTAGCTTCTGCCCTGGTCATCAGTTGTGACGATAGAGACTGAAAGCATACTTCCCAACATGACCGATTCCAGGAGGGAAAAAATGCTCTGTTCCTGGACTTTCCTATTAATTTATTATTGCCATTACCTGTGTTGAATTAGTTAATTGATAAGAAAGGTGTTTCAGCACAGGTGATGGCAATCATAAATTAAAAGGGAAGTGCAGGAACAGAACCTTTTGACCCTCCTGGAACAGGTCATGTTGGTAGGTATGACTGAAAGAGATTCTTTTGTTTTGTGGACTGAGCTGCCTAGAGCTGCCTAATGGTTGAGCCGGCCCTGCCCCCTCATGTGCTCCACCCCCTCCTCTCCTGCAGTGTCTGAGGAGGAGTGACTTACGGGGACTGTAGTGCAGGAGCTGGCTGCTGCTGCCTCTGCCAGTCTCAGCAGAAGTCATGTAAGCAACAGCAAAGTTGCTCAGTGGGGTGCTCACACACTCACATACTCTCTCTCTCTGACAGCTCACTCACTGTACCTCTCTCGCACTCTGTGGCCTCTCACACTCTCTCTCTCTCTCTGGCAGTTCCCTGCTGCTGTAATCCTACTGATAATGGTTTTCTGGGGTGTCACACACACACACACACACACACACACACACACACACACACACACACACACACACACACACACACACACACGCCCCCCCCCCCCCCCCCCCCCCCCCCCCAAGCTTACACACACTCTGCTCACTGGCACTACACCTGGTGGAGTGGTAAGGGGGAAATGATAAGATGGAGGAATGAGGAGGAGGAGTGAGGTGTAGGGACGCTACCTGGTATAATGTGTATAAGGGTCTTTACTGTGATGTAACATGTATAAGGGGTTCTACTGTGATCTAACATGTATAAGCGATAAGATATGTCCTCTTAACTCCTTTTCTATTTTGCTCAGTTTGGCATGCCATGCATAGCACTGCTAAGCTTTTTCTACGAAGTAGCGAGTGGAAGGATTTAAAAAATGTTGTTTATCATAATGGAATATGTTTAAAGTAGCATTTTAAAGAAACTAATTAAGAAAAATCACAAAGCATGGCTAAACCTCTGAGTCTATGGTATGCCAAGCCGTGCCATGCATGACAGGATATAGGAAAGGTGTAGGTGGGCTTTCAGTGTCTGTTTGAAGCTTTGCAAGGTTGGGAAGAGTCTAATAGAGAGAGGGAGCTCATTCCAGTGAAGGGGGGCAGTGCGTGCAAAATCTTGCATTTGTGCATGGGATACAGGGACCAGGGTAGAGGAGAGGGGGCTGTCATTGGCCGATGGAGAGGGCAGGAGGGAGTATATAGGAAGATGAGGTTGGAGATGCATTGGACTTAGAGAGGGCCTTATATTTGAGGGTCAGGAGTTTGAAGAGTGCACAGTAGGGGAATGGGAACCAGTGCAGGTTTTGTTGAAGCAGAGTGGCAGATGTGGAGTGGCAGGAGAGCAAGATAAGTTTAGATGTGGAGTTGAGAACAGATCAGAGTGGAGCGTGATGGTAGCGTGGGAGGCTAGTGAAGAGAATGTTGCAATAGTTGAGCCATGAGATGACCAGTGAGTGAATAATAAGTTTAGTCACACTCTGGGAGAGGAACGGCCAGATGCGAGTGATATTGCGTAGCTGCAACTGACAGGATTGAGTCAGAGATTAGATATGGAGGGTGAAGGTGAGGGAGGAGTCAAAAGTGATGCTCAAGCTGCGGAGTTGGGAACGGGGAAATTATGGTGTTGTCAACAGTGATAGAGAATATTGGGGGAAAGATGATAAACTCAGTTTTGTCCATGTTGAGCTTCAGGGAGCTCTCAGGTATCCAGGAGAAGATGGCAGAGAGGCAGCTGGATACCCCAGAGAGTACAGAGGGGTAAAGGTCAGTAGAGGAGAGATATAGTTGCGTATCGTCAGCAAAGAGGTGATACTGAAGGCTGTATTGAAGACTGAAGGAGCTTATGAGTGCACCCAGGGAAGAGGTGTACAGGGCCAAGGACAGAATCCTGAGGGACACCCATGGGGAGGATGGAAGGGGGTGAGGTGTAGCCAGTGGCAGACAGGCACAGGGTGGGTTTTGAGTGCCGATACTAATGATTCACTTCAAGTGTTCACTCTACTTGCATTTCAGAAGACGCATGCCTTGAAATTTCTGTTTCTGCAGCGGGGTACACTGTGTTCCACAGGAAAACATTGGGGGTGTAGAGTGGATCTTGATCCAGAGGCACAAACGGGATAAAGCTTTAGGCTGTCCCAGGATGCATTGGGTCCTCCTCTGTAACCCCGCCTCCAGTGACTGTGAGCTCAGTTTCAAGTTGGTACCTGTAGCAGCAGGTCACCCAACAGGAGGGCTGCACTGGAAAAGCTTTTTCTGACAGAAAATTTCTTCAAAACTCGTCTGTCAGCGCTGTATGTCATTTTGACACTTCAGCGCTGCAGCTCCATCACCTCCCAAGCGGCCTCGCATACTCCCGCGGCTCAGTTCCCGAGTACTTGCGGTGGAGATGCTCCAGCTTTAGGCACAACGGTCGCAGAAACTCCTGCTTCATGTGGCTGCTATGGGAGGAGGTTAAAGGGTCCCCCAGGCGGGACCCGCCACTAAATCGTGTTTCTGATCGTAGTCTAGGGAGATGGACTGCGACGCTGGCGTGGACACTGTCACCGGGCAGGGACCCCACTATACTCACCAGGGCAATGGAGTACAGGTCGAGTGTACTATTTGCCACTATTGATAAGTCTCTGTAGTACCGGTGGTGAGGTCCAGCGTAGGGGAGTCAGCGCTTGACCTGTAGCCTCTCCCCGGCCCAGGGCGACATCTACTGCAGACTTTCCCGCCCTGGAGCTTCCTCTCACTCTCCCGCACTCTCTGACTGAGACGCTGGGCACCATTTTAGAAGTATAGCTGCAGCTAGTCTCTGGGACTGCAGGGCAAGGTCTCCCTTGTAAAGCCGCCTGACTTTACAAACACTTGAGTATTCTACATGTCTTTATACAGACAGCATTAGTTAAGAAAAAGTGTACCAAACACAGTATATATTGTACGAGTATTCTGATATATACCACCAGTCTAGAAACATGCTGTGTTATATATATATATATATATATATATATATATATATGTATTAGCTCAGTGCAGTTTTATTGTCATACTAATAATTATCTGCATTGCTAATGTGACTGTGTGTGCCTGTATCTGCTGTGAGGTTTCACTTCCAGTGTTTCCCGGAGATCTATCACTATATTTTGTACCCTAAGGGACTAGGGGCCTAATTCAGACCTAATCGGTGCTGTGCGTTTTCAGGTCTGAACTGCACATGCGCCGGTGCATGCCAGACAGCCAATGGCTATCTCAGCCCTGCGATCGCCTCTGCCTGATTGACAGCAGAGGCAGTCGCTGGGCGAGAGGGGGCTGGCTGACAGTGCGGTATGGGCAATGCAGGCGTGTCCGGACCATTGGCGGGGCAGGCAGCAGCGTCTGTGTGACGTCACATGCAGTCACTGCGACCCTCACAGTAACGAGTAGCTCCCTGCCAGTGCGCAGGAGCTGTGCTGGTGTGGAGCTACTCTTCAAGTACTAAAGCATTGCTGCTGTGCGATGCTTTAAGACTTGTTCGGCGGGGCAGGGCCTGACGTGAGGGGTGGACTAGCCCTGTGCTGGGTGTCCCCCCGCATATCAGAGAAGCTGATCTAAGATGTGCTAAATTTAGCACATCTACGATCAGGTCTGAATTAGGCCCAAGGTGCGTCAGCTGCATTTATATAGTGCGTCACAGTATTTACCTATTCAGTGTATTCTACTGTGTACTCAGTCACATAATACCGGATTTATTTGCGAGGTATTTTACTCTGTCTGGCTTCATCGTACTAATCCGCTCTCTGTTGCATTTGTGTACAATGTCTAACAGAAAGGGCAGTAAATCTGTTGACGCTCCTGCATCATGCAGAAGCATGTGCCAAAGATTTGCCAGAGGGGAAAGCTGTGTATGATGGTCTGTGTACCATGTGTCATACACCCTCCAGTCAGTCCGCAACTCCTGTATCCAATCAGGAGCCACCCAGGGCCGCATTCTCAAGCCTACTGGGTAATCTAGTGGAACACCTAACGCCCCCTATGGGACCACCTGTACTATTACAGTCTCAAATAGTCCCTATGGTTAATCCGCCTTGGACGGAAAACTTATTTAACCAGTTGCAGCAGTTGACTCATTCCTTGGTCAGACAAGAATCTACCTCTGGCTACTCCCATGTCTCTAGGTCATCTAAGCGGAGTGCTTCCTCATCACAATCCACAAATCTCTCTGATGTTTCATCTGAAGAGGGGGGGCATACGGTCCTGTCAGACACAGAATCAGGCGTTTTTGATGAGGATTCTACAATGCAATTTGACGTCCCTCCTCTAGTGGTTGCTATTAAGCAAATCCTACAAATCACTGATGATGAGGAACCCACTACTGTCACCAAGAAAACTGACATGCTTAAACTGCAGAAGGTGGCTAAAAATCTGTTACCCTATTCTGACCATTTGGTTGACATCAGGCATCAACCCTGGTCTAATCCAGGGAAGAAATTCCCTCTCTCTAAACGGGCCTCAGCTCGCTACCCTCTTCCTGCAGAGTTATGTAACAAGTGTGAAAATTCACCGCCGGTGGATTGTCATGTCACCCGCCTAGTGGTGTCATCAACTGTGCCGATCACCACTGTCACTTCACTGAAAGAACCGACAGATAAGCGTATGGAAGGATGCCTGAAAATAGGATTTTGATAACCTACCGGTAAATCCTTTTCTCCTAGTCCGTAGAGGATGCTGGGGATGACATCAAGACCAGGTATAGACGGGATCCGCAGGAGACATGGGCACTCTAAAGACTTTTCATTGGGTGAGAACTGGCTCCTCCCTCTATGCCCCTCCTCCAGACCTCAGTTGTAGGAACTGTGCCCAGGGAGACTGACATTTCGAGGAAAGGAATTACTAACTAGTGGGGAGATATCTACCAACTCACACACTCAACCATGCCGCACACATGGCATTCAACATAACACACGCCAACAGGCATGAACCAATTGCAGCAACATGCTGAAACCAAGAAAACAAAACCTGTGTAACTCTAATAACTAAACTGCAGGTAAAGTACGCACTGGGACGGGCGCCCAGCATCCTCTACAGACTAGGAAAAAAGGATTTACCGGTAGGTTATCAAAATCCTATTTTCTCATACGTTCTAGAGGATGCTGGGGACGACATCAAGACCATGGGGTCTATACCAAAGCACCAGTACGGGCGGGAGAGTGCGGATGACCCTGCAGCACCGTTTGACCAAACTTGAGGTCCTCATCGGCCAAGGTGTCAAACTTGTAGAACTTAGCAAATGTGTTTGACCCTGACCAAGTAGCTGCTTGGCAAAGTTGTAATCCCGAGATCCCCCAGGCAGCTGCCCAGGATGAGCCCACCTTCCTAGTGGAGTGGGCCTTTACCGACGTCGGTAGCGGCAATCCAGCCGTAGTATGAGCTTGCTGAATCGTATTTCTAATCCAGCGTGCAATAGTCTGCTTGGAAGCAGGACAGCCAATCTTGTTGTGAGCATACAGGACAAACAGAGCCTCTGTTTACCGTATACGAGCCGTTCTAGCAACATAGATTTTCAAAGCTCTAACCACATCTAGAGATTTTGAATCAGTGAATGTGTCACTAACTACTGGCACTACAATAGGTTGGTTTATGTGGAAAGATGAAACCACCTTTGGAAGAAAATGTTGACGAGTCCTCAACTCTGCCCTATCTTCATGGAAGATCAGGTAAGGGCTCTTGTGAGACAAGGCCCCCAATTCAGACACCCGCCTTGCGGATACCAAAACCAAAAGCATCACCACTTTCCAAGTGAGAAACTTCAACTCTATCTTTTGTAGAGGCTCAAACCAATCCGATTGAAGGAACTGCAATACCACGTTAAGACCCCATGGTGCCACTGGAGGCACGAATGGAGACTGGATGTGCAGAACCCCTTTCACAAAGGTCTGAACCCGTGGAAGAGAGGCCAATTGTTTCTGGAAGAACACTGACAAGGCCAAAATCTGGACCTTGACTGATCCCAATCGGAGGCCCGCCTCCACACCATCCTGCAAAAAATGGAGAAAACGTCCCAACTCAAACTCTACCATAGGAGCCTTCTTGGATTCACACCAAGACACATATTTCTTCCAAATATGGTGGTAAAGTTTCGACGTTACTCCCTTTCTGGCCTGAATAAGGGTGGGGATGACCTCCTCGGGAATACCCTTCCTGGCTAGGATACGGCGCTCAACAGCCATGCCGTCAAACGTAGTAACGGTAAATCTTGGTACACGCACGGCCCCTGCTGCAGCAGGTCCTCTCGAGGAGGAAGAGGTTGAGGATCTTCTATGAACAACTGCTGACGATCTGGGTATCAAGCCCTCCTTGGCCAGTCTGGGGCAATGAAGATTGCTCGAACCCTTGTTTTTCTTATGATCCTGAGTACTTTTGGGATCAGCGGAAGTGGAGTGAAGACATACACTGGGTCACCAGTGTATCCACTGCTACTGCTTGAGGGTCTCTCAACCTGGAACAGTATCTCTGAAGCTTCTTGTTGAGATGAGATGCCATCATGTCTATTTGAGGAACTCCCCAAAGACTTGTCACCTCTGCGAAGACTTCTTGGTGGAGGCCCCACTCTCCTGGATGGAGATCGTGTCTGCTGGGGAAGTTTGCTTCCCAGTTGTCTACTCCCGGAATGAATATTGCCGACAGAGCTTGTAGATGTTTTTCTGCCCAGCGGAGGATTTTTGTCGCCTCTGCCATTGCCGCTCTGCTTTTCGTTCCGCCCTGCCTGTTTATGTATGCGACTGCTGTTACATTGTCCGCCTGGATCTGCACGGGACGGTCTTGAAGAAGATGTACCGCTTGTTGAAGGCCGTTGTAAAAGGCTCTTAGCTCCAGAATGTTTATGTGAAGGCAGGCTTCCTGTTGTGACCAACGTCCCTGGAAGTTTTCTCCCTGAGAGACTGCTCCCCAGCCTCGGAGACTTGCATCCGTGGTTACCAGGACCCAGTCCTGAATCCTGAACCTGTGTCCCTCTAGCTGGTGAGAGCTGTGCAACCACTACAGGAGCAAAATCCTGGTTTTTGACGACAGGATTGTCTTTCTGTGCCTGTATAGGTGTGACCCAACTACTTGTCCAACAGGTCCCACTGGAATACTCTGGCATGGAACCTGCCAAACTGTATGGCCTCGTAGGCCGCCACCATCTTCCCTAACAACCGAATGCACTGATGGATCGACACACTTGATGGTTTCAATATCTGTTTTACCATTTTCTGGATTTCCAGAGCCTTTTCCAGCGGAAGAAATACTTTCTGAACTTCTGTGTCCAGAATCATCCCGAGGAAAGACAACCTTGTCGTCGGTTCCAACTGTGACTTTGGGTCATTTATGATCCACCCGTGTTGTTGGAGTATTGACAGAGAGAGTGATATGTTGTGTAACAACTGCTCCCTGGATCTCGCCTTTATCAGGAGGTCGTCCAGATAAGGAATTATATTGACTCCTTTCTGACGAAGGAGAACCATTATCTCCGCCATCACCTTGGTGAAAACCCTCGGCGCCGCGGAGAGACCGAACGGTAACGTCTGGAATTGGTAATGGCAATCCTGAACCGCGAATCTAAAATAAGCCTGGTGAGGAGGATAAATGGGAACATGCAGGTAAGCATCCTTTATGTCCACCGACACCAAGTAGTCCCCCTCCTCCAGACTGACAATCACTGCCCGAAGTGATTCCATCTTGAACTTGAACCTTTTTAGGTAACAATTCAGATCCTTTAGATTTAGGATCGGTCTGACCGAGCCGTCCGGCTTCGGAACCACAAAGAGGCTTGAATAAAAACCCCTCCCTTTTTGTGACAACGGTACCAGGACTATGACCTGGTCTTGACATCATTTTTGGATTGCCGCTGTTACTGCTCTTTCTGACGGAGAAACTGGCAAGGTCGATTTGAAAAATCGGCATGGGGGAATGTCTTGAAATTCCAGCTTGTACCCCTGGGATACTATTTGCAACACCCAGGGATCCAGGCCAGACAGAATCCAATCCTGGCTGAAGAGTCTGAGACGTGCCCCCAACCGAGCGGTCTCCCGCAAGGGAGCTCCAGCGTCATGCTGGGGATTTGGCAGAAGTAGGGGTAGGCTTCTGCTCTTGGGAACCTGGAGCCGCTGTGGGCTTCTTTCCCCTTTCCCTTCCCCTACCTCTTTTTGTATTTATTGGGCCGAAAGGACTGCATTTGCGAGTGATAGGTCTTTTTTGCCGGTGCAGGCGCAGAGGGCAAAAATGTCGACTTACCTGCGGTAGCCGCCGAGACTAATGCATCCAGGCCATCGCCAAATAAGGCCTCACCTTTATATGGGAGAGCCTCCATGTTTCTTTTGGAATCTGCATCCGCATTCCACTGGCGAATCCACAATTCCCGCCTAGCCGATACTGCCGTGGTAGCGGCCTGTGAACTCAAGAGTCCAATATCCTTCATTGCTTCCAGCATGTAGGCGGCAGCGTCCTTGATATTCCCTAACTTAAGGAGTATCTCATCTTTATCAATCGTGTCAATTTCTGATGACACGCTTTCTGACCATTTTTCAATAGCGCGACTCACCCATGCGCAGGCAATAGTGGGCCTAATCAGTGTACCATTGGTAACAATAATGGATTTCAATGTCGTTTCCATTTTGCGGTCTGCCGGCTCTTTAAGAGAAGCCCTGCCAGGAGCAGGGAGAATTACCTTCTTTGTCAACCTGGAAAGTGCACTGTCTAACACAGGGGGTGACTCCCACCTTTTCCTGTCCTCAGCCGGGAAAGGGTAAGCTATGTGAATCCTTTTGGGAATACGTAATCTTTTATCAGGATTCACCCACATCCCTTCAAACAGAGGATTTTGTTCGGGTGAAGGCGGGAACGTGACTTTGGACTTCTTTTCCTTACATAAATACGCCTTCTCCTGAAGTACAGGAGTGGTTTCTGTAACCTCCAAAACGTCCCTTATAGCCACAATCATATATTGTATATTTTTCGCCAATTTATGATCTCTCTGGATTTACTATCATCGACACAAGAGTCAGAATCCGTGTCGGTATCAGTGTTTACAACATTTGCAAATGGTCTCTTTGTGACCCAGAGGGGCCGCCCGCATAAGGAAATAACAGCATCCTGAAAAATCACATCTTCCACAGATTTTCTCCAGCATGCAGGCTTAGATTCAGACTTATCTAATCTATGGTTAATCAGATGCATACTGTCACGTATCTCTTTCACCCATGCAGGCTCTTGGTGTGCCTGTAGCACCGCCACATTACAACTCTGTGTCCCTAAAATGGCTTCCTCCGGGGAGGAACTCCCTGCCTCAGACATGCCTCACACGTGTACAGCACACCAACAGACACACTGGGACTTATTTTGTACTTGTCAGAAGTGGAGGAGAGGACCAGCGTGTTCTCTGCAGCCTGAGGAGTGAGAGAAAATTGCGCTGAGTAGTGTGCTGGCTGCCTGAGGAAGAAGCTCTACTCACCTGACTTCTGGCTATGTGAGGGGGGTGACGGCGTGCTGTGGGAGTGAGCATCTAGACACGGCTAGCATTCAGTTCCCTTCAGGAGCTAATGGTGTCCTGTCAGCCAGAAGCAGAGCCATGAAACTCTGAGGAAGTTGGTTCTGCTTCTGCCCTCTCAGTCCCACGAAGCAGGGAGTCTGATGCCAGCAGATCTCCCTGAAAATAAAAAACCTAACATAAGTATTTTCAGAGAAACTCAGTAGAGCTCCTCAGAGTGCATCCAGTTGACCTGGGCACATTTCTAAAACTGAGGTCTGGAGGAGGGGCATAGAGGGAGGAGCCAGTTCGCACCCAATGAAAAGTCTTTAGAGTGCCCATGTCTCCTGCGGATCCCGTCTATACCCCATGGTCTTGATGTCGTCCCCAGCATCCTCTAGGACGTATGAGAAAGCTATTTATTCCCTGACAGGTGATATACATAGACCCACTATTGCTGCCTCCTGGGCTGCTAAAGGTATTGAAGCATGTGTTCAGGCATTAGAGGAAGAGCTTCCTGAGGATATATCTGACAATGCCAGACAATACCTGTCTCACATCACCACCGCTTCTTATTTTATTCAAGAGGCGTCCTCTAAGGCGGGTGTGTTGGTGGCCAAGGCGTCGACTAAGTCTGTCCTTGCTCGCCGTATTCTGTGGTTGAGGTAATGGAAGGTGGACCTGGACTCCAAAAAGACCTTGGAGGTACTCCCTTTAAAAGGGAGGCATATTGTTTGGGGAAAACCTAAATAAAACTGTGTCTGGACTGGCGGTTTCCAAGACTGCCTTTCTCCCAAATACTAATCCTTCTGCATAGAAGGCAAAAGGTACCACTTTTTGTTCCTTTCGACCTCAATGGAAAGCAAAAGGTAAGGCATACCCGAGACAATCTTGTACTTCCAAAACCACTAAGCCCAAGATGAAGCAGTCCTGGGTGGCCCGTCATCCTGCTTCTAAAAAAGACATGCCTGCTGCATGACGGGCGGGCCTCCCCCTGGGGGACCCCAGGGTGGGAGGCTGACTTCTGCAGTTCACCCAGGTCTGGTTGAAGATCACTTCAGACTCATGGATGCGAGAAGTTGTCTCTCATTGGTACGCAGTCTCTTTCAAGAGACGTCCCCCTTGCCAGTTTTGCACCATGTTACAGAGTAATTCCATATATCCATTTTAGAGATACAAAGAAGGAATGATAATATTGGCTTCTGTAACCTGAAGCCTAATTAACATCCCTACACTGTAGCCTTGGCTGAATAGACAATCCCAGCTCAGCCCACTGATACAGCTAGCCCACATGCTGTGAAAGACACACCCACAGGTAATATACCTGAGCACTTGAAATCAGAGCCCACTCTCTCCCAAAACCACTGAGGCAGATGTACAGTAGCTACACACAGCTACAAAGCTCTCAGAAGCATGGCTTGCTCATCACCAGGACTGATCTCCTTACTAAGCCTAAGTATCATACACAACATCTCATAGATAAATAGCATAGAATAGTTAAATATGTGTTTGTGGTAAAGTAGTTGTGAAATGATTGGCATAGAATAGTTAAATATGTAAATACATTTGACTTTAAGGTTAATGATACTTGTGCAATTATGTGATTGTTATGTGTTGGTGATAATACTCTATGAAATCTGTAATTAATTGGAACAGTAGACAATCTGTAGCATAGCATTCCTGGTATACATTTGTAGATGGTGATTTATAACAGATTGTAGTGGTTTTATATAGTGCATCTTGCTGAAATATAGCATGTGCTTGTGGCAATGGCAGGCTGATATTTGTGGTTACCTGGTGATCTGGTTTTGTGATGGCTCATAAGGACAGCATGAGATATGTGGTGCTGGTCCTGGAAGGCTGGAATTAGTTGGTTTTAGGCCTGAAAAGTTAGCATAATGTAGTACAGACTGGGATTGGCATATAATTACAGGCTACATTATATAACATAGCCAGCATACCATATGCTCTGGTTATTGAGATACTGTGTTGGCTTGGAATTGTGAAATGTGATTAGTTGGCTTGGAATTGTGAAATGTGATTAGTTGGCTTGGAATTGTGAAATGTGATTAGTTGGCTTGGAATTGTGAAAGGTGATTAGATTGCTTGGAATTGTAATATAAGTTGGAATATAGTGGAGTCTTATGGCTTCTGCTATGTGATTATGGTGTAGCAAAGAATGCCATGTGTTTGGACTTGCAAATCTAAAATGGCTGCTGGCATTCCCTTTTGAACCATATGTTACAGACTTTGGAATCATGGGAGTTTTCCCAAAATGGAGTCTAGCTTCTGTCCCATGCGGTCTGTGGACAATGCAGCCACATGCTGCCCCTCCCCCACACACACACACAAATACATATACTAAAACCACTCCCCTAAGGTATTGATTTAAGATATATATTGTCCAATATATATCAATAAATCTAGGATTTAGCCGAGTGCTTTGAGTAAATATCTCCCCAGTAATAAATACACACATACAGTACATACATACATATTCACACTTCTTTCATCCTGTTCTTTTCTTATAAAGTTTAAATCTGTGAAACTATTATATGGTGACTTGCATTGTATTTGACCAATACTGTTTAATGATAAAAGTGAATTCTATGAGTAGCAATTGTTTGTTGAAATACATTCTTATGATTTACATTCTATATGACTGGCGTGCATTCTTATATGAACAGAATATTCCTAATGATTTAAAGATATATATGTCTAGATGCAACCTCTGCGGGTTTGCTTATAAAAGGAAAATTATACATTTGCTTCAAAGATATGAAATATAGTAATATAATACAAGCAATAGAATCAGACAGAGAAAAGGAGGGGAATAGAAAAGGAAAAAGTATACCCCTTAGGCACGACCCCCTTATCACACCACAGTCATCCCTTTGGATCCACTAAATGCGCAAGCTCTGCAGCAAGTTGTGAGTTCTCTCCTGGATACAGGAGTGGTAGTGCCGATACCTCTGTCCCAAAGGGACAGTGGTTACTACTTGACCCTGTTTCTAGTCCCGAAACCCAATGGGTCCTTACGGCCTATACTCAACCTCAAATCACTATACTAGTTTGTAAGAGTGTCCAAGTTCCGTATGGAGACGCTGCGCTCAATTGTACTGGCGATGGAACCCGGAAATTATATGGTATCCCTGGATATTCAGGATGCATACCTGCATATACCTATTGCCAAGTCACATCTGCAGTATCTGCGGTTTGTTATTGGCAACCTACACTACCACTTCCAGGCTCTGCCATTTGGACTGGCTACGGCTCCTCGGATCTTCACCAAGGTCATGGCCGTAATGATGGCACATCTCCGTCGCCAGGGAGTCAGGATCCTGCCGTATCTGGACGACTTGCTGATCCTATCAACTCCCACAATGTCCTTCTCAGTCATCTACAACTGACGGCAAGCTTCCTACAAGCCCACGGGTGGCTCATCAATTGGAAGAAATCCTCACTGGTCCCAGCTCAGAGCATGGTGCACTTCGGGACACTCCTGGACACACACAGTCAATGCCTGTTCCTGTCTCTGGAGAAAGTACTGAAGCTTCAGCACAGGATCAGATGCTTCCTTTGTCACCCCAGAGTATCAATACACTCGGTGATGCAAGTACTTTGCCTGATGGTGTCAGCATTCGACATGGTAGAGTACGCTCAATTTCATTCCCGCCCTCTGCAGAGGTTAATTCTTTCCAAGTGGAACGGCCTACCTCATTGGATCAAATCTCATATGATTACTTTGACTCCGGAGGTTCGTCAATCGCTGACCTGGTGGCTACAGGACCAGCAATTGAGCAAAATTGAGCAAGGGCCGTCCCTTCTGGATCCCTAACTGGGTCCTGCTGACAACGAATGCCAGTCTGCGAGGATGGGGTAAGGTGTTGGAGCAACACTCTTTCCAGGGTCGTTGGACCAAGGAGGAGTCTCTCCTCCCAATAAACATTCTGGAGCTGCGGGCGGTGTTCAATGCGTTAACTCTTGCCCTGCCTCTGGTACAGAAATGGCCTGTTCAAGTACGGTCAGACAACGCCACCACAGTGGCATACTTTAATCATCAAGGCGGCACTTGAAGCCGCATGGCAATGTTGGAAGTGTCAGAAATCCTTCGATGGGCGGAACGCCATCTGCAAGCAATATAGGCAGTGTTCATTCTGGGTGTCCTAAACTGGGAAGCGGACTTCCTCAGTCATCAGGATGTACATGCCAGAGAGTGGAGTCTTCATCCGGAAGTCTTTCATCTCCCACTGGACACGTGGGGCCTACCAGATGTAGACCTGATGGCGTCTCGACACAATCACAAAGTTCCAGTCTTCGGATCAAGGACCAGGGATCCTCAGGCAGCACTTGTGGGCGCACTGGCCATTCCATGGAACTTTCGGCTGCATTACATGTTCCATTCAGTGTCACTCCTGCCCAGGGTCCTGTGGAAGTTCAAGCAAGAAGGAGGAAGACTACTGCCGGCGTGGCCCAGACGGCATTGGTTTTCGGACCTGCAGGGTCTATCGACAGAGCATCCTCTTCTACTTCCTCAATGACCAGACCTCCTCATACAGGGCCTTGTCTCTATCCAGACCTGGCCAGACTGGCTTTGACGGCATGGCTCTTGAAGCATCACTCCTCAGGACCAAAGGATTCTCTGAGGATGTTGAAAGCCCGCAAACCGGCATCTGACCGGATCTACTACAGGGTCTGGAATTCTTACTTCACCTGGGGTGCTGATAAGAACTATGATATGAACAGAATCAAAACATCCAGAATCCTGGCTTTCCTGCAACAAGGCCTGGACTTAGGCCTTCGTCTGGCCTCCCTCAAGGTTCACATATCTGCCTTGTTGGTGTGGTTTCAGAGAAAAATTGCATCTCTACCTGACGTTCATACATTCACTCAGGGTGTATTAAGGATTCCGGCTCTCTATGTCCCTCCTGTGGCTCCATGGGATCTGTCTGTTGTCGTGAATGCCCTGCAAGAGTCTCCAATTGAACCTCTTGAGTCAGTGGACCTTAAATGGCTCACAGTCAAGTTCCAGTTTCTGTTGGCTACTGCCTCTGCTAGAAGGGTGTCGGACCTAGACACTTTGTCCTGTCGTCCACTCTTTCTAATATTACATCATGACCGGGCAGTGCCTGAACTTACCCAGGTTATTTACCTAAGGTGGTGTCATCTTTTCACCTTAACCAAGAGATTGTGATCCCAGCCTTTATCTCTTCGGATTTGTCACCCAAAGAGTCTTTGGATGTGGTACAGGCTCTCCGTATATATGTGTGGAGAGGGCTGCCTCTCTCAGGAGGTCAGATACCCTTTTTGTACTATTTGGTTTCCACAAACGTGGCTGGCCTGCGAATAAGCAAACCTTGGCCAGATGGATTAGAATGGTGATTGCACAAGCTTATGCGCAGACTGGACTCCCAGCTCCTGCTGCTATTAAAGCCCATTCTACTCGGTCTGTTGGACCTTCTTGGCGCGTCCGCAGAACAATTGTGCAAGGTGGCTACATGGTCCTCAGTGAACACGTTCATTAGGATCTATGCCTTTGATACTTCCACCTCCCAGGATGCTTCCTTTGGACGCCGGGTTCTCATACCCGCTAAGGCACGTCCCCTCTCTTGAGGAACTGCTTTAGGACATCCCCGATGTTTTCCTGTGGAACACAGTGTAACCCACTACAGAAAAGGAGAGTTATGGTAGACTTACCATTGTTAACTCTCTTTCTGCAAGGTACACTGGGTTCCACAGGGCGCCCACCCTGACGCACATAGCTTCTATGGGTTTGTATGGCATTAGCCGCTGGTCCCTTCTCCTGTCATGAGAATGTGGTTCTATGTGACTAACATCTGCCTTCTCTCTTACCTGCTCCTACATTGGACTGGTTAACGAAACTGAGCTCACAGTGCCTGGAGGCGGGGTTACAGAGGAGGCCCCAATGCATCCTGGAACAGCCTAAAGCTTTAGCCTGTTGATGCCTCTGGATCAAGATCCACTCTACACACCTGATGTTTTCCTGTGGAACCCAGTGTACCTCGCAGAAAGAGAGTTAACAATGGTAAGTCTACCATAACTCTCCTTATTTAGGATCTAATTTAGTGGTAGATGTAAAGATGTTCTTAAGAACTTACAAGCAAAAATGTGTTTCCAGTCTTTATGTCTGTATTTTGAGATGCATGTATAATATTGTAATATACCACCTTAACCAACTTCAAATCTCGCTTATAAATGCATTCAGGACAAAGGTATATCAGTCATCATTATTATCTTTTGTGTGTAATATAGATATCCCCAGAGGACAGATATATCAGTCAAAATTATCTTTCTTGGGCAAATTAAATTAATAGTCTGCAGAAAAAGTTGATAATGATGGAGCCATATATTTAATTGACTCGTTCACCAGGAATGGTCTGGTCAGCATCTGTCTGGAATCTCTTTGACCCTCTTGGGCTTTGGGTACTATGGTAAAGGAAAAAGAAACAGAAAAAAAAACCACTCGCAGACAAAGATTAACATTTTTATATTGGAGTGACAGACTCCCCTTAATGCACGCATATTGCACTGTACTGTTGATTACAATCTTGTTTTTTTTCTACATCATCATAGTACAATGAGAAAGTTATTGTCTACTGGTAACCAAAATAAACCATCAAGACAAGGGGCTTAATTCAGACCTTATTGCTCCTCTGCTATTTTGCAGATGGCTGCGATCAGATAGCTGCCGCCCATAGAGAGTGAAAACCCGCCCCATGCAAGTGTGCGAATACATGCTTATGCCGTGCAAAACTTCGCCAGACAATGGATATCTGCAAATCAATTCGCAACTCACTCACCATCGAATGATTTTTCCAGTCTGTGCGTAGTCCTGTACTCACACCTACAGTGTGATACAAACAGGCTGATCGGGGCCGGAGCTGACATCACACACCCTCCCTGAAAACACTTGAGAATGCCTGCATTTTTCCAGACACTCCCAGAAAACGGCCATTTACCACACCCAAACGTCAATCTTCTTGCGTATGCCTAGCAGTCAAAATTTTCGCACGAGTCTTTCGCAGTTTGGCCTAGTGCATGTGCATTGCGATCCATGCGCAGTCATTTGATAATCGGCCGCTGTGCGATTTCGCACAACAGCGATCAGGTCTGAATTAGGCCCAATAAACCCTCAAGACATATCAGCTTGACACCGTTGTGGGGTTCAGTATGATTCCGGCAGCAGTCTCCTGAGGCTGTCGGGATTCCAGTGTCGGCATTCTGGCAGCTGTCGGGATTTCGGTGTCGGCATTCCGATTGCCAGGATCCCGTCCGACAGCAGCACCGGGAACGAATGGGATGCGCATGCGTCATAGACGCACACGTGCCCCATTCACTTTGAATGGGAGAGTCTCTGTAGGCTCGGCGGCGTACCAAGACGCAGGCGTGGCATGGCGCGTGCCCCTCACCTGCGATTCAGCCACGCTCAATGAGCATAGCTCCATCTGTAGCTGGGATAATTATTATAATCCTATTATATTTAGTGGTGCCGAGGGGGGAGGGGGACAGGTGCTATTTACCTGGGCCAAGGTCTGATGGAGGGGCTCAGAGGCTCCCTCCCCCACCTAGCAGCAGCACTTGCAGCTCTTCTCCTCAGCCAAGCAACACTGCTGTGTGCTGGGCTGCAGTGTGGTCGGTATGCGGTTACATAGGTGTGCGCAGCACATTTTATTAAGGGGTGCGCGATTGAGGGCGTGTCTAATACAACCTATTGGGCATGACTAACACCACCTAATGGGCGTGTCTAGGACCGCCTACCAGGCATGTCTAGTACCACATATTTGCACTCAATGCAAAGTAAATAGTATAGGGTATTGATGCACAGATATATAGATAGATAGATAGATAGATAGATAGATAGATAGATAGATAGATAGATAGATAGATATAATTTATGTTAAATATAAAATAGGGACAGTGCGCGCCGAAGGCGCACATAAAAAAGTAGGGCTGTAGCTTCACGGCCACAGAATAGTACCAATTCACATTACACAACTAGATTCATGTCCTTTACATTATTTGTAATTTTTCCTACTTATATAATGCACCTTACACATTACGTCACACACCATAATGCCCATTACACATTATTATACACACCGTAATGCCCATTACACACAATGCCACACACTGTAATGCCCTTTACACATTATGCCACACACCATAATGCCCATTACACCTTATGCCACACACTGTAATGCCTATTACAACTTATGCCACACACTGTAATGCCCATTACATGTTATGCCAAATGCCATAATGTCCATTACACCTTATGCCACACAGTGTAATGCCTATTACAACTTATGCCACACACTGTAATGCCCATTACATGTTATGCCAAATGCCATAATGCCCATTACACATTATGCCACACACTGTAGTGCCCATTACACATTATGCCATACAGTTATGCCCCTGACACCACTTTATGCTCCACACACAATAATGTACTTTATTAATTATGCCCCATGGAAAGGCTTCTAAATACTTTTAAATTACCTGCTTATTGTCAGGGGTCTCATGCTCGTTGCCAAGGGTTTCATGCTTGTTGTTAGGAGTTTCATGCTCTGGATTCCATACTCATTGCCAGGGGTTTCCTGCTCATTGCTAGGAGTCTCATGCTCTCTGCCAAGGATTTCATGCTCTGGGTTTCATGCTCAATGCCAGGGGCTTCCTGCTCATTGCCAGGGATCTCATGCTCATTGCCAGGGGGTTCATGGTCATTGCCAGGGGGTTAATGCTTTATGTTAGGGGTTTACATGGGAGAAGATGCATTTCTGCATCTTCTCCCAGTAGCGTCAGCGTTCCCGATGCTTAAGGTGCACAACATTTACTGTCAGATGCTAGAGGTCAAGTAGAACCTCTAGCGTCTGTCTGCCCACTCTCCACCTTGGTTTCGGATGCAGGCAGGCGCCCACACAGCCTCCAGCACCTGCCTGCAGCCGTAACTGAGCGGGTTGCTGGTGGACGCCTGCAGACTGACTGGCCACAGCGCCCCGGGTGGCCGCCCTGTTAGCCTGCACTTAAAACTGCAACACCATAGATTATTTCCTAATCCCTTGAAATATATATTATTAATAATGTTTAATTATTACTTATATTACATAGTATAATATACCGTGTAATCAGTGGCGTAAGTTCAACACCGTTGCCCGGAGGCAAGAAAAATATTGGTGTCCCCCTATTTCCTATAGTAAGATAAATATATGAATGTATGTATGTATGCATATATATGTGTGTGTGTGTGTGTGTGTGTGTGTGTGTGTGTGTGTGTGTGTGTGTGGAGTGTTCTGAAAAAATGTATATACTGTATTTATACATTTAATTGTCTTTTATTTTATTGTCTTTTATTTTAAATCACACATTTCTTAGCAGTCATACCCAGGATTAGAACCCATGACTTGCTTCAATGACAGCAGACACTTTACTGATGGAGTTATTTGCTCCTGTACAGGATGCATGAGAATTCTAACTATATGAAGTTACGTGTAATTGTCAGAGAAGTATCTTCATATAGTTAAAATTCTCAAATTTTCTATACAGGAGCAAACAGCTTCATCAGAAAGTTGTCTGCTTCCAGTGTAATAGGTTGTGGTTTCTAATCCTGGGTGTGATACTTGTAAAATGTCTATCTACAGTATAATAAAGAGGGTGTGACTTGTAAGGTGCAGGGGCCAGTGAGGAAGTCGGCCACTGAAGAGATAGCGGCAGCTATCAATGAACTTAATTCAATGGTGTCACAGAATAGGAGGAGAGGTGCCCCCCTTCAAAGCAGGAGCCCGGCGGCAGATGACTCCGTTGCCTCCCAGAGTTCTGCCTCTGCGTGTAATATAAGTAGTAATAAGACATTTTTATTATTAATAATAATAATAATAATAATATACTGTACTGTATTCTCCCCCTGACTGGCCCCCTCTCATTCCCCTGCAGGAACAGGCTCAGCTGCAATTTATTTAAAGTTATTACAAACTACTGTCACTTACTCACACAGTGACAGTACTCTGTCTCTCTGCTGAAAAACTGTCACATTGTTTGTCAAATTCTCATATTTGAATTTGACCCTCCTTCTCTTCACCTCCTAAGAAGAACGATGTGGGCTGTGTCATTGGCGTGGTGTAGCACACAACTAGGAGAGAGATCAAGGGTGGGCGGTGGCGCAGGCCGGAAGCACGGGCGGGCGTGCGGCGCAATATCATCATGCCACCGTGCGCAGTTATGCGGAGGAGGACTACGGATGCCGAATCCATTAAAATGAATTAACCTGTCCTGGACGTTCGGCCTGCTGCGTGCACAGTGGGTGTGGGGGACAGGAATGAGAGCATGCACGGCAATCGACGATCAATGCAGCAGCAGCAGTCGTGGGGGGTGCCGGACATTAGG
This sequence comes from Pseudophryne corroboree, assembly GCF_028390025.1. NCBI lineage: Eukaryota > Metazoa > Chordata > Amphibia > Anura > Myobatrachidae > Pseudophryne > Pseudophryne corroboree. Next base: position 138,941,187 of record NC_086451.1, read on the forward strand.
GGGTGCCTGTGCGCACCAGGCACCCCCCGTGCGCACGCCTATGATGCGGTTAGCATACCGCTCGTCAGGATCCTGCCTGTCACAATACCGGTGAGGTAGGTGATTCCCCCTCTAATGGGTGTCCACGACATATAGATAGAACCTGTAGAGAGCGTAGCTCGCCTCCGAGCCTGCAGTGTGGTGTTCGCAGTGAGCCCGCAAGGGGCTTTGTTGCGCTCACCCCACTGCCAGCATTCTGCCGTTCGGGATGCCAATGTTGGTATACTGACATTCGGCATCCCGTGCGGCAGTTAGATAGGCACTTAAAGTACTGTTTTTTTCCCCTGTATTTTCTTCTAAGTGGGCAGGGCCACGCCTCCCATTATTAGGCCACGCTGCCTGTAAAGTACCTGGGCCCGGCCAGGCTCTTTGCTGCCCTGTATATAATAAGTGAATATGGCACAATGTGAAATGAATATGGTACATGGTGAAAAATGAATATGAGATATGATGAAATACATATGACAAATGGTGAAATGTATATTGTATATAGTAAAATGAATATGATACATGGTGAAATTAATATGACACATGGTGATATGAATAAAAGATATGGTAAAATGAATATGGGATAAGGCAAACTGATACAACATATAGTAAAAGGAACATGGGGGTAAATTTACTAAGGTGGGAGATTTTTAGAACTGGTGATGTTGCCCATAGCAACCAATCAGATTATATATATTATCTGCTAGAAGCAGCTAGATAAATGGCAAGTAGAATCTGATTGGTTGCCATGGGCAACATCACCAGTTCTAAAAATCTCCCAACTTAGTAAATTTACCCCATGGAGTCCATTGAAACAAATTTACCAGCTTTTACATATGTGAATAACAGTATACACCAAAAAGTACTTGACATAGTGGACCGATCACGGTTCTCATACTTAACTGCGCTACTGCTTTACCTATGAAGACTTGGAAGAAACTACAATTTTGCAAACCCAGCCCTCAATACATATTGGGCCTGATTTCTGAGTTGGGAATAAAGTAAGAAAATAGGATTTTAATTATCTACCAGTAAATCCTTTTCTCGTAGTCCGTAGAGGATACTGGGGTCCACATTAGTACCATGGGGTATAGACGGGTCCACTAGGAGCCTTGGGCACTTTAAGAAATCAATAGTGTGCACTTACTCTTCACTCTTAGCCTCTCCTACCAGACTCAGTCTAGAAACTGTGCCTGAGGAGATGGACATATCTTGAGAGAAGGATTCAGAAAGGATACTGGTGAGATTTGAACCAGCACACACAAACAAGAAGAAAACCATGTTAACACAACATGAACAGGAACAGCAATGGCTGTACCCACAACAATACTTAACCAAGTAACCCTGCAGGAAACACAAAGCACTGGTTGGGCGCCCAGTATCCTCTACAGACTACGAGAAAAGGATTTACCGGTAGGTAATTGAAATCCACCGCCACCGCCTGTGGTCTCTTGACCTGGAGCAAAAACCGCTGGAGCTTCTTATTGAGACGAGAGGCAATCATGTTGACCTGTGGAGTCCCCCACCGATGAGTCAAGCACCCGAACACCTCCGGGTGAAGGCCCCACTCTCCTGGGTGGAGGTCGTGTCTGCTGAGGAAGTTTGCTTCCCAGTTGTCCACTCCCGAAATGAAGATCGCGGACAGCACCACAGCATGTCTCTCTGCCCAGAGGAGAATCCTTGTCACCTCTGACATTGCTGCTCTGCTCTTCGTTTCGCCTTGTCGGTTTATGTACATCACTGCCATCACATTGTCTGACTGAACTTGGATGGCTTGATCTTGAAGAGGATGTGCTGCCTGCAGAAGGGCGTTGTATAGGCCCTTAGTTCCTGAACAATGATCGTAAGAATAGTTTCCTGACTTATCCATTTTCCTTGGAAGTGTTTTCCTTGGGTGACTGCTCCCCAACCTCTGAGGCTTGCGTCCATGGTCAGCAGAATCCATTTTTGAATCCCGAACCTTCGCCCCTCGGTCAGGTGAGAAGTCTGCAGCCACCACAGAAAAGAAATCCTGTCTCTTGGCGACAGACGTATCCTCTGGTGCATGTGGAGACGCGATCCGGACCATTTGTCCAGCAGATCCAGTTGGAAGGTCCTTGTGTGAAACCTTCCGTATTGCAGAGCCTCGTAAGAGGCTACCATCTTCCCCAGGAGGTGAATGCACAGATGTACCGATATCCGGTTTGGCCTGAGGATGTCCCGCACCATTGACTAAATTACCAATGCCTTTTCCATAGGAAGGAATACTTTCTGTTCCTCCGTGTCCAGTATCATCCCCAGGAACGGAAGCCTCCATGTTGGTTCCAGGTGAGATTTTGTCAGGTTCAGAATCCACCCGTGATCCTGGAGAAGTCATGTGGAGAGGGCAAAGCTGTGCAACAACCTCTCCCTGGATGGTGCTTTTATCAGCAGATCATCCAGGTACAGTACTATGTTCACTTCTTGTTTGCAGAGGAGAAACATCATCTCCGCCATCACTTTGGTAAATACCCTCGGGGTCGTGGAGAGCCCAAAGGGCAAGTCCTGGAACTGGTAATGACAGTCCTGCAATGCAAACCTTAGATAAGCCTGATGAGGCAGCCAAATCGGAATATGAAGGTACGCATCCTTGATATTCAGAGACACCAGGAATTCTCCCTCCTCCAGACCTGAGATCACCGCTCTCAGCAACTCCATCTTGAATTTGAACACCCGTACATATGGATTCAGTGACTTGAGGTTAAAAATGAGCCTCACCGAACCGTCCGGTTTCGGTACCACAAACAGGTTGGAATAGAAACCCTTGTTTCTTTTAAGTCCTACAGGATACTGGGGTCCACATTATTACCATGGGGTATAGACAGGTCCACTAGGAGCCTTGGGCACTTTAAGAAATCAATAGTGTGCACTGGCTCCCCCTCTATGCCCCTCCTACCAGACTCAGTTTAGAAAATGTGCCCGGAGGAGCCGGTCACACTCTTGGAAGCTCCTGAAGAGTTTTCTACATTTATTTTCGGATTGTTGTTTAACAGGCATTGCTGGGTGGCACCAGCATGCCTGCTTCGTGGGACTTAGGGGGGAGAACGGCCCAACTTCCTAAAGGGTTAATGGTCCAGTTTCTCCGCTGACAGGACACTGAGCTCCTGAGGGAGTCATTCGCAAGCCCCACCACGGCGAGCAAACCCTCCTGCAGCGCGCCGCCACCCTTAACAGAGCCGAAGATAGAAGAATGGTGAGTACAGCTCCGGCATCCCGGTTAGCGGGTCGCTGGCTGAAATGGCAGCATGAGGATTGGAGTGCAGCGCTGACATGCAAGCTGCGCTCTGGCGGCTCAGCAAGCCCGCTGGGAGGGGTGCGCTGAGCCACCAATGATACCCACACTGGCCATCTAGCTTACAGAGTGTTTTAACCCCCGGTTAAGCACTCTAAACCACAGGCCAGTATAAAAAAGACCGGGAAGCTGCGTGCCATTACGGGGGCGGGGCTTCACTATGAGCGGACCAGCAGCTCACCAGCGCCATTTTCCCTCTGCAGCTCATACTGGCAGGCATCCTAGAGACGCGCAGCTCCTCCAAGAAAACTCCACGTCTCCTCAGCGGTACCAGGGGGTCATAGTAAGGGGGAGGAGGTTGTAGTATACTAAGTCCTCTGAAGGGATTTAGTGTGGCGACCCAGCTGTGTTTTTACTCAGCTACAGAGGCACGGTGTGGCTGGCTCCTATTTCTGCTGCGGGGTACACTGGGTTCCACAGGGATTGACATTGGGGTGTAGAGTAGGATCTTGATCCGAGGAACCAACAGGCTCAAAGCTTTGACCTTCCTCCCAAGATGCATAGCGCCGCCTCCTCTATAAGTAAGCAGTAAGCAGGCACGCCTCCTCTATAAGTAAGCAATAAGCAGGCACATAACAGGGGGGCTGCTCAAGCAGCCCTGAGCAGGGCCAGCTCCAGGCATGTTCGACTCGAGCGCCCGTGCAGGGCGCCACCCTTAAAGGGCGTTGCCATGTCGGAGCCTGGAGCCGGCCCTGTCCTGTAGCCTGCAGCAGCTGTCCTCCCGCACCGCCTCCTGTCTGTAAAGTGATCTGTGCGCGCTATGCTGCGCCGACGTCTGATGTCAGACACCGGCGCCGCACAGCGCACATAGATCACTTTCAGGCACCAGCTCGGTGGCTCGCACAGCGCGCATAGATCTCCAGCAGCACTCCCTCATAGTCTGCACAGCAGGTACTCTGGGGGCATATGTAGCACTATGGGGGGCATTAATGTATCTGGCACTGTGGGGGCATTTATCTGGCACTGTGGGGGGCATTACTGTATCTGGCACTGTGGGGTCATTTATCTATCTGGCACTGTGGGGGCATATCTGGCACTGTGGGGGCATTAATGTATCTGGCACTGTGGGGGCATATCTGGCACTGTGGGGGGCATTTTTCTATCTGGCACTGTGGGGGGCATTTATCTATCTGGCACTGTGGGGGCATTAATTTATCTGGCACTGTGGGGGCATTAATGTATCTGTCACTGTGGGGGCATATCTGGCACTGTGGGGGCATTAATGTATCTGGCACTGTGGGGGCATATCTGGCACTGTGGGGGGCATTTATCTGGCACTGTGGGGGGCATTTATCTGGCACTGTGGGGGGCATTTATCTGGCACTGTGGGGGGCATTTATCTATCTGGCACTGTGGGGGCATTAATGTATCTGGCACTGTGGGGGCATATCTGGCACTGTGGGGTCATTTATCTATCTGGCACTATGGTGGCATATCTGGCACTGTGGGGGTATTAATGTATCTGGCACTGTGGGTTCATTCATCTATCTGGGACTGTGGGGGCATATCTGGCACTGTGGGGGGCATTAATGTATCTGGCACTGTGGGGGCATATCTGGCACTGTGGGTGCATTAATGTATCTGGCACTGTGGGGGAATTTATCTATCTGGCACTGTGGGGGGCATTAATTTATCTGGCACTATGGGGGCATATCTGGCACTGTGTGGCGATTTATGTATCTGGCACTGTGTGGGCATTTATGTGTCTGGCACTGTGGGGGCATTTATGTATCTGGCACAGTGGGGGCATTTATGTATTTGGCACTGCAGGGGGGGCATGTCATGTGCATCTGGCACTGCTGGGGGGCATGTCATGTGCCTCTGGCACTGCTGGGGGGCATGTCATGTGCCTCTGGCACTGCTGGGGGGCATGTCATGTAGTGTTCCTGTGTCTCAGTGCAATACCTGGTGCAATGTGTCGCAGTGCTCTACCTGGCACAAAGTGTATAATGTGCTCTACCTGTCGCAGTGTGTATAGGAGGTTCTACCTGGTGCAATGTGTATTAGCTGCACTGCTGTGTGGTGTAATGCGAATTGCCACTATTATGTGGCCACGCCCCTTCCCCACGAAGCAACGCCCCTAAATGTTGATGCGCGCCTTTGCCGCGCATTGTCCATGATTTCGCCTGTGGAGCACCAAGCATTACGGTGTGTACATAATTTTGCCCTTCTAACTTAAAAATGTGCCCTCCCGAATACAAAATGTGCCCTCCCCGTGATCAGCACCCTGCCCTAAAAAAATTCTAGAGTGAACACTATCATGTGTATCTGACACTGCTGGGGGGCATATCATGTGTAGCTGGCACTGCTGGGGGGCATGTCATGTGTAGCTGGCACTGCTGGGGGGCATGTCATGTGTAGCTGGCACTGCTGGGGGGCATATTGTGTGTAGCTGGCACTGCTGGGGGGCATGTCATGTGTAGCTGACACTGCTGGGGGGCATGTCATGTGTAGCTGGCACTTCTGCGGGGCATGTCATGTCTATCTGGCACTGCTGGGGGGTATATCATGCCTATCTGGCACTGCACTACTATAGACATTATGTGTATCTGACACTATACTGGAGACATTGGGGGTCATTCCGAGTTGTTCGCTCGCTAGCTGCTTTTAGCAGCATTGCACACGCTAGGCCGCCGCCCTCTGGGAGTGTATCTTTGCTTAGCAGAATAGCGAACGAAAGATTAGCAGAATTGCTACTAAATATTTTCTTGCAGTTTCTGAGTAGCTCCAGACCTACTCCTAGATTGCGATCAGCTCAGTCCGTTTAATTCCTGGTTTGACGTCACAAACACGCCCTGCATTCGGCCAGCCACTCCCCCGTTTCTCCAGACACTCCTGCATTTTTCCCTGACACGCCTGCGTTTTTTAGCACACTCCCAGAAAACGCTCAGTTACCACCCAGAAACGCCCCTTTCCTGTCAATCATTCACCGATCAGCAGTGCGATTGAAAAGCGCCGCACGAACACCAGCAAATCTACTAAGTTTTGTGTTAAATAACTAAGCGCATGCGCACTGCGTACCACGCGCAGCGCATTTAGCAACAAATCGCAGCATAGCGAAAATCGGCAATGAGCGAACAACTCGGAATGACCACCCTTGTGTGTAGCTGGCACTATATTGGAGACATTGTGTGTAAGGAACACTACTGTAGCTGTTATGTATAAGGCTGCTAATTGTGTGCGTAGAGGGGGGTGTGAAAATATATTTATTTATAGTTTGATAATATGAAGTTGTGAGGCCCCGCCCACTTTTCCAGGAAGCCATGCCCACTTTTCCAGGCACGCGTGCGCCATAGAGGATGGGAGGGGGCACGTTGAAATTTTTTTGCTCAGGGTGCTAGTAGGCCTGGAGCCGGCCCTGGCCCTGAGAGAAGCTTTTAAAGAATATTGAAGACTTCAAGGGCTGCAGCAGAGATACTGACCGTGTTAGATGTCAGTCAGACATCTCCTGCTGCAGCTCTATCACCTCCTCCAGCGGCGCTGTACACTCCCGCGCCCTGGTTGCCGGGTACCTACAGCGGAGGCTCCAGTTTTCTTAAAAGGTAGTCACACACACGAATTGCATGGCCGCACTCAGGGAGGAGGTAAGGGGTCCCCTCGACGGGACCCGCTGTAAATTGCGATCCCGCGTGGCCGGTGGGAGGCGGGCCACACACGCTGGCATGGACACTGTGGTAGTACAGGGACCCCATTAGACCACCAGGGCATGGGCACAGGTCGGTTTTCTATCATAAAACCGTTTTATTAAGCCCCCTGTACCCAGTGGTGAAGTCCAGCAGGGGGATAAGGCTTTGACCTGTAGCCCCTCCCCCAGTCCCAGGGCGCCATTTAGAGTAAATGTTCCCGCCCTGGAGCTGCATCTCTCTCTCCCTCACTCCCTGTCAGTGTTTGGATGCCATTATAGCAAGCAGAGCTGATCCTGGGACTGTTTGGGCAAATCCTCCTCTGTAAAGCCGCCTGCCTGTCAGTGCTGTGCATTTTACAGGACACTTAAGTATTCTACATGTCTGCTGACATATTCAGTGTTAGTTAAGAAAAAGTGCATTTAGTCAGGGTTATTTAGTACAAGTACCTTGTGATATACATCCAGTCTTTACTGTGCATTGTTATATCTATTAAGTGTATAGCTATACATAGTACTACTCTGTATTGCTAGTTCAGTGCAGTTTTATTGCATGTCATAATTTCTGCATTGTACAAACTGTGACTCTGTGTGTGTGTGTGTGCATATAGCTGCTGTGTGACCTCCATTTCGTGTATGTCACTCAGATTGCTATCCCTATATTCTATAACCTGAGGGGGCTAAGTGTGTCAGGTTTATCATAATATAGGCAGTTCACAGGATATACTCAGTGTGTATTTTTCTCTGTGATTTTTAGTCACCATATACCTCTTGAACTCCCTGTTTGTGCTGATACACTGCACAGGGGGTTCTTGTCAGGTATTGTGCTGCTGATATTGAACTGTGTTGCTGTGCATTGAGCTTTTGATTATGTCAGCTACAAAGGGCAATTGTGCTGGGGCTGATCCCACATTGCGTGGTGTTGACGCTGTAGACACATTTGAGGGTAACACAGCAGCTGAGGGTTCAGGTTCTGGGGGTTCCTTACCCCCCCCCCCCCCAGTGGGACTGTAGCAACGGAGGTGCAAAATGACCCACCTTGGGCTACCTTCTCCACGCTATTGAATACGCTGGTATCTAGACTAACGCCCCCTATGAGACCTCCTGTGCCGGTACAACCGCTTATGGTCTCCGCGGTTAACCCGCCGTGGGCAGATCAACTGTCCAATCAATTACAGCAATTGAACCAATCACTGACTGCTCAAAAGTCTAAACCTCGCCCGCCTAAGACCAAGGGGTCCTCTAAGAGGGCAATTACTTCCTCACAATCCACCAACATCCCAGACACCTCGTCTGATGAGGATGGCATTTATACGGATCCCACAGATTCTGATCCTGATGCTGATGCTTCTGATGGGGAATTTGTTTTTCGCAGGTGGATGTTCCTGACTTGTTAGAGGCTATCAGGCTCATTTTTCAGGTTGATGATGAACCGGAGCCTGATGCTGCCCCTAAGACACCGGACAGATTTAAACGTCAGAAGGTGGTTAAACAAGTTTTACCTCACTCTGACAATTTAGTTGACATACGTCAGGAGTCTTGAGAAAATCCAGGAAAGAAGTTCACGCCTCACAAGAAGATGCTGGCTCGCTACCCCCTCGCTGTGGTGCTTAGTAAAAATTGGGGAACACCCCCGCAGGGAATTCGCAAGTGGCGCGGCTGGTAGTATCCTCAGCTCTGCCTGTAACTACTGTCACATCCTTGAGAGAGCCGACGGACAAGCGTGTGGAGGGTTGTTTGAAGGCAATCTACACCCTAAATGGTGCAGTGCATAGGCCCACTATTGCAGTGACATGGGCTGCAGAAGCTGTGGAAGCGTGGGCTCAGGAACTGGAGACTGAGTTGCCTTCCAATGCTTTCGATCATGCTAGACAATGCCTGTCGTATACACACACACAATTAACCCACACTCAAACTGTCCCACACACACACACACACACACACACACACACACACACACACACACACACACAATTAACACACTCACACTGTCCCACACACACAATTAACAAACACGCACACTGTCCCACACACACACAATTAACACACACGCACACTGTCCCACACACACAATTAATACACACGCACACTGTCCCACACACACACACACACACACACACACACACACACACAATTAATACACACGCACACTGTCCCACACACACACAATTAACACACACTCAAACTGTCCCACACACACACACACACACACAATTAACACACAATTAATACACACGCACACTGTCCCACACACACACACACAATTAACACACACTCACACTGTCCCACACACACACATACACACACAATTAACACACACACACTGTCCCACACACAACACACATGCACACTGTCCCACACACACACACAATTAACACACACACACACTGTCCCACAAGAACAATGTCCCACATACACACACACACAATGTCCCGCACCCCCTTACCTCCCCTGTCCCGACACTGCAAGAAAGTATAAAGTTTACCCCGGCCCGCTCACCTGAGGCTGCACTGTTCAGGGGCCACGCACCCCCACCCCCCCCGCTCGCCCCGTGCTAGATACGCCTCTGATTGTTACAGCGTCTTATTACATTAAAGAGGCGGCTTCTGATACCGGTATTCTGGCGGCCAAGGCTTCTACTATGTCCATTTTGGCTCGCAGAATTCTCTGGTTACGGTCATGGTCTGTGGACATGGACTCTAAGAAAACTCTGGAGTTACTCCCCTTCAAAGGAGACTTTCTCTTTGGAGAAGACCTCAACAAGATAGTGGCTGACTTCGTGTCTGCTAAAACAGCATGTCTTACTAGTACGGCTCCTTCGGTGCCGAAGGCTAAGAGTACTTCCTTTCACTCCTTTCGTCCTTCAGGGAAAGCAAAAGGTCAGGCGTACCCAAAACAGGTTCGCACTTCCAAACCCAATAAGCCCAAACGAGCCTGGGCTGCCGTTCAGCCTGCTTCCAAAACTGATAAGCCTGCTGCATGACGGGGCGGGCCTCCCTCTGGGGTATCCCAGAGTAGGGGGTAGACTTCTAGGGTTTACCCAGGAATGGTTGAAGACCACTTCCGATGTGCGGGTACGGGAATTCGTCACTCAAGGTTACACCGTATCCTTCAAGAATCGCCCCCCCTCATCGATTTTGCTTGACAGACATCCCTTCGGATCAGGTGAAGGCAAAGACTCTTCATTCGGTGGTACAGTCCCTCCTGGACACAGGAGTGGTAGTACATGTGCCTCTGGCTCAGAGAGGCAAGGGGTACTATTCACCGCTGTTCCTAGTCCCATTCTCAACCTTAAGTCCTTGAACAAATTTGTGAAGGTCTCCAAGTTTCGTATGGAAACTCTTCACTCTATTGTTCTGGCCTTGGAGCCTGGGGACTATATGGTCTCACTGGACATACAGGATGCTTACCTGCATATTCCCATTGCATTGTCAGCTGTACTCCGCCATCAAGGGGTCAGGATCCTACCGTACTTGGACGACTTTTTAATCCTGGCAAATTCCCCAGAGATTCTCCTACATCATCTGGATCTGACTATCCAGTTTCTGCAAGCCCACGGGTGGCTCATCAACTGCAATAAATCCTCCCTGGTCCCTGCTCAGAGCATGGTGCACCTGGTGGCATTGTTGGACACTCACAACCAGCGGTTGTTCTTGTCTCAGGAGAAAGTCCTGAAGCTTCCTATCTCGTCCGCAAGTGTCGATACATTCGGCAATGCAAGTGCTAGGTCTCATGGTGTCGGCTTTCAACATAGTGGAGTACACTCAATTCCATTCCTGCCCTCTCCAAAGGCTGATTCTTGCCAAGTGGGATGGCCTGCCTCACCAGATCAGGTCTCAAATGACCTCATTGTCTCCGGAGGTCCTTCTGTCACTGAGCTGGTGGCTTCAGGACCAACGATTGAGCAGGGGTTGTCCCTTCTGGATCTCCAGCTGGGTCCTTCTGATGACGGGCGCCAGTCTGAGGGGTTGGTGCGTGGTGTTGAAACAACACTCCCTTCAGGGTCGGTGGACCAAGGAGAGTCTCTCCTCCCGATAAACATTCTGGAATTGCAGGCGGTGTTCAACTCATTGAACTAGGCCCAGCATTTATTACAGAACAGACCTGTTCAAGTACAGATGGACAACGCCACCACAGTTGCGTACATCAATCATCAAGGTGGCACTCGAAGCCGCATGGCAATGAGGGAAGTATCACGGATTCTTCAGTGGGCGGAACACCATCTGCCAGCCATATCGGCAGTGTTTATTCTGGGGGTCCTAAACTGGGAAGTCGCCAGGAGAGTGGAGCCACCATACAGAAGTGTTTCAACTCCTCGTGGACAAGTGGGGCCTTCCAGATGTGGACCTGAAGGCATCTTGACACAATCACAAGATACCAGTCTTCGGAGCAAGGACAAGGGATCCTCAAGCAGCGTTCGTGGACGCACTGTCAATTCCATGGAACTTTCGGCTGCAATACGCGATCACTCCGGTGTCACTTCTGCCCAGAGTAATAAGGAAGTTCACGCAAAAAGAAGGAATCCTACTTCTGATCGCTCCAGCGTGGCCCAGGCGGCATTGGTTCTCAGACCTTCAGGGTCTCTCGATAGAGCGTCCCCTTCTACTTCCGCAGCTCCCAGATCTCCTCGTTAAGGGCCCCAGTGTATATCAGGATTTAGCCCAATTGGCTTTGACGGCGTGGCTCTTGAAGCTTCCGTCTTAAGGGCCAAAGGATTTTCTGAGGCAGTCATTCAAACCATGTTGAAGGCCCGGAAACCGGCTTCTGCTCGGATTTATCATAGGATCTGGAATTCTTACTTTGCTTGGTGCGCACCTAACAATCATGGCGCTTACAAGTTTAGTACGGCCAAACTTTTGGCCTTTCTACAAAAAGGCCTGGACTTGGGCTTTCGTCTGGCCTCCATCAAGGTTCATATTTCTGCCTTGTTGGTTTGGTTTCAGAGAAAAATTGCGACCTTACCTGATGTGCATACGTTCACTCAGGGTGTGTTGCAGATTCAACCTCCTTATGTCCCGCAGGTGGCTCCTTGGTACTTGTCGGTGGTTCTGGAGGAGTTGCAAGGGTCTCTGTTTGAGCCTCTTGAATCTGCAGACCTTAAGTGGCTTTCTGTTAAGGTATTGTTTCTCCTGGCTATTGCCTCTGCTAGATGGGTGTCGGATTTGGGTGCCTTGTTCTGTAGGTCACCATATCTGATTTTTTACCGTGATCGGGTAGTTTTTAGAACACGTCCTGGGTATTTACCTAAGGTGGTGTCTTCTTTCCACCTTAATCAGGAGATTGTGGTTCTGGCCTTTGCCTCTCCTGATTTGTCTTCCAAAGAATGGTCTTTGGATGTGGTACGGGCTCTCCGTATCTACGCGAAGAGAACAGCTTCCATTAGGATGTCGGAATCTCTCTTTGTTCTGTTTGGATTTCACAAATGTGGCTGGCCTGCTCACAAGCAGACCCTGGCCAGATGGATTAGAATGGTGATTGCACATGCTTATGTAGGCTGGCCTTTCAGCTCCTGCTACCATAAAGGCCCATTCTACTCGGTCGGTTGGACCTTCTTGGGCAGCCCGCCGTGGTGCGACCCTTGAGCAATTGTGCAAGGCGGCTACGTGGTTCTCAGTGAACACGTTCATAAGGTTCTATGCCTTCGAAACTTCCGCCTCCCAAGATGCTTCCTTTGGACGCCAGGTTCTTGTGCCCGCTGCAGTGCATCCCCTCCCATAAGCAACTGCTTTAGGACATCCCCAATGTCATTCCCTATGGAGCCCAGTGTACCCCGCAGCAGAAAACGAGATTTATGGTAGGAACTTACCGTTGTTAAATCTCTTTCTGCGAGGTACACTGGGATCCACAGGATGCCCACCCTGATGCACTTAGCTTCCTTTGGTTGGTATGGCATTAGTCGCTGACACTTTCTCCTGTCGTGAGAATGTGGTGTATGTGGCTACTAACAGTTGTCGTCTCTTTTGCCTGCTACTGCATTGGACTGGTTAACAAAAACTGAGCTCCTGTGCACGGAGGCGGGGTTATAGAGGAGGCGGCGCTATGCATCTTGGGAAGAAGGTCAAACCTTTGAGCCTGTTGGTGCCTTGGATCAAGATCCTACTCTACACCCCAATGTCACTCCCTGTGGAGCCCAGTGTACCTCGCACTGCATCCTCACGGTTTAAACAATGATTTTGAATTGAAATGGTTTTTATAATAGGGATGAATAAGTTTTTAGTGTATTTTTATATTTTAAATCTATTTTTGGTGTTATATCTGTCTCTTTTATTGCTTTTATTCTGTATTAGATACATGCATCATTTTGGACTTTTTTGACAGCCTTTGTAAGAAGGGGACTTTTAGAAGAGTGTTTGTTTACATCTATTACCGTGCACTTCTGCCGGGAACACGCTGAAAGCATGGACGTGCAGTGAGCTAAATGGCTCAGGAGGCACTGACTAGCACCAGAGCCAGATTTACATGCAATATATGAGCCAAAACGTATATCTGGGTATTATACACAGGTGCAGCAGGATAAACTCCTGGATATTTGGTGAGTTTTGATCAGAGATGTGTGGAAAATTTAGCCAGGTGAGGCACTGCCTCACCTGCCATAGACATTTCACTCCAGAGTGTTATGAACCACAGGTAGTGGTTCATTCCTGTTTTCCGTTTATGTATTTTATGTTATAGTTCTTTTGCAGGCCAGGATTTCCCTTTGCTCTGGTTTAGAAGACTCTTGTTTGCTGCCGGTGGTGAGTCTGTGTAATTGCAGCCTGTTTCCATGTGTTTGGCCTCACCTGTCTGTTAATTGCATCTTGTCAGTTTGGAGTCGTGCAACAGGGCAGCTGCACAACATAATTAATTAGGGCTCCCTGTTATATTCTGGCTCAGTGCATTACACAGACGCCGGAGATAGTTTCTGAGCTTCTATCTAGCAGTTTCTGTCTAGCTGCTTCCAGCCCTGATCCAGTGTCTGATCCAGTGTCTGATCCAGTGTCTGATCCAGTATCCTGCCTTGAAGCATTCCTGTCCAGAAGTCCTGTGGCTTTGTCTGTGCCTGATCGAGTATCTGGCTTCTTGGTGTCCACCGGTCTGTCGTTTGGGATTCTGCCTGTCCTCCGGTACTGAGAGCCTGTGTCTGCTACATTGGGGGTTCCTGTCTGTTTGCCAGTATTTGTACCGGTTTCGTGAGTAGCGGCTTTGCCGCGTCCGTCGGCCTAGGCCGCCGTATTCTTTTGTTATACTAGTTACTGGTGTTTTGCAGAAGGTTCTGCATATGCTGTCACCGCCGGTACACAACAGTATTGTGTCGGCGTGTGGACAGCATTTCCTTTATTGCTGTTTATTCTGGTGGCTGTGCCGCACATTCGTTTAGTTTTAGGTCTCTTAGTAGCCCCTAGCTCTCTGTTTTGTTAGTTAGAGGTCCCCTTGTTATCATCCCGTCTCGGTTCACGCCTTGTCTCACATTAAGACCAGGGGGCATCGGAGTTGGGCAGACCTAATCCGCCCTTCAAACGCGGCTGCCGGAGGCCCAAGAAACCATAGTCTCGCAGGCGTGAACTGACCACACGGGTGAAACAACGGAGGTAGGTTGCTAGGGGTTACTATCACTACACACCTGGCCATTACTTCAGCGTCACGTTCTGGTGCTTTGGAGTTGCTACACTACACCTCTTTGTTCAGAGCACCAAGAACGTAACATTATCACCGGCCATACAACAAAAAAGAAACAAAGCTAAATAGTAGTTTTTTTCTTTTTTGGCCCAATCCAGTGGCTTGTCTAGAATCTAGTTTTGTCTAGAATTCAGTGTGCAGAATCCAGTCCGGTGTTTAGAATCCAGTCCTGTCTAGAATTCAGTGTGCAGAATCCAGTCCGGTGTTTAGAATCCAGTCCTGTCTACAATCCAGTCCAGTGTTTGGAATCCAGTGCGGTGTTTAGAATCCAGTCCTGTCTAGAATCCAGTCCAGAGTTTAAAAATCCAGTCTTGTCTTGTCTAGTTTTAAAATCCGGTCCAGTCTTGTCTTGTCTAGTTTGAAATCCTCCTATGTCAACTATGCAAGCCCTGCAGGCATCTCTCTCAGCCCTGAACTCTGCTTTCAGTGCTTTGAAACCTGAGCGGCTGGAAGTTTTGCAGCAATCCTTAAAGCAACTGCAAAACCTTCTGACCAAAATTTTGCTTATCTTGCCAGAAGTCATTGAGAGTTCATCTATCTCTAAAGAGACTCTTGTTCACAATATGGTGACAAGAGAATCCTCAGGTTTAATTGGAGAGAAAAGGTTTAAAAGTTTTCTGTGGCTCAGGCTCTCAGAAGAGGAGCGTCTGCGTCGCAGAAACTTAAATTTATGCCTATATTGTGGGGGTTTAGGCCATTATCTGCAGACCTGTGAGTTGCGCAAGCCAAAGTGTGGCGACAAGTCCTGCCCTCTGGCCAAGTTGAGTCAGGATACAAGACCTACTCCTGTCTCTACTGTGGCAGAGGTACTTGTCACAAAACCCACACTAAAAAGCACTCTGTCCTATAATTGGGGTCCTTGGGCTAGGGAGCCCCAGTATAGATCCAGGAACCAAAGGAGAATGATTCATCAGGAAAGTCAAGAGAGGAGAGAAACAGAGTTGCAAACCCCGGTAGTGGAAGCCCAGAGTCCTGGAGCGGTACCCGATGCCCGGGGGTCCTGGAGCGGTACCCGATGCCCGGGGGTCCTGGAGCGGTACCCGATGCTCTGGGTCATAGAGGAACATCGGATATAATAGCTCAGGTGTCAATACCAGAAGGGGTCTCAGAAGCGGTTACCCCAGGTAGGGACTTGAAAAGCGCAACCCCAGAAAGGGTGTCTAAAACCATAGTTCTAGAAGGAAACTCGAGAAGCAAAACCCCAGAAGGGATCTCGAGAGACACAGCCCCAGAGAAGGGTCTAGAGGTCGCTTCCCCAGGAGAGGACTCAAGAGGCATAGCGTTAGTGCAGGTTCTGAAGGTTATAGCTTCAGCAAAAGTCCCGGAGGTCATAGTCCCGGGAGAAGTATCGATAATTATCGACTCAGAGAGGGAGGCTGACGGCTCGGTCCCAGAGACGGAGGCTGACGGCTTGGTCCCAGAGACGGAGGCTGACGGCCCGGTCCCAGAGAGGGAGGCTGACGGCCCGGTCCCAGAGAGGGAGGCTGACGGCCCGGTCCCAGAGAGGGAGGCTGACGGCCCGGTCCCAGAGAGGGAGGCTGACGGCCCGGTCCCAGAGAGGAAGGCCGACGGCCCGGTCCCAGTAGAAGAATCCAAGGTGCTGACCCCAGCAGGGTTCCCGAAGGCCACTGCCCCAGCGGGGTTCCCGAAGGCCACTGCCCCAGCGGGGTTCCCGAAGGCCACTGCCCCAGGTGGGGTTCCCGAGGGCCACTGCCCCAGGTGGGGTTCCCGAGGGCCACTGCCCCAGGTGGGGTTCCCGAGGGCCACTGCCCCAGGTGGGGTTCCGAGGGCCACTGCCCCAGGTGGGGTTCCGAGGGCCACTGCCCCAGGTGGGGTTCCGAGGGCCACTGCCCCAGGTGGGGTTCAGAAAGTCTCAGCCTCGAGGAAGGTCTATAATGACTTGGTCACAGTGAAGCACTCCAGCCAGTCAGCACAAAAATCACAGCCTATTACCATTGCTGCTGGATGTGCTTTCCTGTCTTCTCCCCACAGGAATTTTCCTAAAGTTTCAGTACCTAGGGGAATGGAACCAATCTATGGTCTGTTTTCAGATTCTGAAACTGATGAGATTTCTTATGTTCCTGGGCAATCTAGTAGGAAAGGGAAGAATCATCCGACTGCTCGGCCTATATATTTTGAAGAATTTTTTGAGCCAGAGATGTCTTCCTTTCCTGGTGTCTTCAAGCAGGCACAGGAGAAAAAGTTAAAAAAGAAGAAAAAGAAATATTGCTGACTCTTGCCTTGTTGTATATAAAAAAAAAATATATATATTTTTTTCCCTGTCTTGTGTCCAGTGGCCACCGTCAAGGGAGGGGGGGGGGGGGCACTGTTACAAGCTGTTGCCACAGCTTGTTTCTGTTTCTTGTCGTTGTCTGTTTGTTCCAGTGTCAGGTTTTTTAGTGTATCCCTTGTTTTGGAAAACCTGAATTTTGGGGTCCGTTGACCCCTCCTCAAGGGGGAGGTACTGTTATGAGCCACGGCAGTGGCTCATTCCTGTTTTGCATTTTGGTTATGTATTTTATGTTATACTTCTGTTTCTGTTCCCCGTGGGTGTCATAGGGTGTCCGGAGCCCACCCTTAAGGAGAGGGTACTGTTATGAACCACAGGTAGTGGTTCATTCCTGTTTTCCGTTTATGTATTTTAGGTTATAGTTCTCTTGCAGGCCAGGATTTCCCTTAGCTCTGGTTTAGAAGACTCTTGTTTGCTGCCGGTGGTGAGTCTGTGTAATTGCAGCCTGTTTCCATGTGTTTGGCCTCACCTGTCTGTTAATTGCATCTTGTCAGTTTGGAGTTGTGCAACAGGCCAGCTGCACAACATAATTAATTAGGGCTCCCTGTTATATTCTGGCTCAGTGCATTACACAGACGCCGGAGATAGTTTCTGAGCTCCTGTCTAGCAGTTTCTGTCTAGCTGCTTCCAGCCCTGATCCAGTGTCTGATCCAGTGTCTGATCCAGTGTCTGATCCAGTGTCTGATCCAGTATCCTGCCTTGAAGCATTCCTGTCCAGAAGTCCTGTGGCATTGTCTGTGCCTGATCGAGTATCTGGCTTCTTGGTGTCCACCGGTCTGTCGTTTGGGATTCTGCCTGTCCTCCGGTCCTGAGAGCCTGTGTCTGCTACATTGGGGGTTCCTGTCTGTTTGCCAGTATTTGTACCGGTTTCGTGAGTAGCGGCTTTGCCGTGTCCGTCGGCCTAGGCCGCCGTATTCTTTTGTTATACTAGTTACTGGTATTTTGCAGAAGGTTCTGCATATGCTGTCACTGCCGGTACACAACAGTATTGTGTCGGCGTGTGGACAGCATTTCCTTTGTTGCTGTTTATCCTGGTGGCTGTGCCACACATACGTTTAGTTTTAGGTCTCTTAGTAGCCCCTAGCTCTCTGTTTTGTTAGTTAGAGGTCCCCTTATTATCATCCCGTCTCGGTGCACGCCTTGTCTTACATTAAGACTTGGGGGCATCAGAGTTGGGCAGACCTAATCCGCCCTTCAAACGCGGCTGCCGGAGGCCCAAGAAACCATAGTCTCGCAGGCGTGAACTGACCACACGGGTGAAACAACGGAGGTAGGTTGCTAGGGGTTACCATCACTACACACCTGGCCATTACTTCAGCGTCACGTTCTGGTGCTTTGGAGTTGCCACACTACACCTCTTTGTTCAGAGCACCAAGAACGTAACACAGATTTTTGGCTATAAAAATTACTAGAATAATGCAAAGAAGATATTTCAAACAAATTCTTTGTATTTTTCATATACTTTACGCAGTCAAAACTCTGGCACAAACGTTAGTATGACAGGAAAAGCCCTGCCTCACCCCACCGCACATCACTGGCTGAAAGGAAGTGCGCGGGAGGAAAGTACTTCCAGGGAATTTCCGGACTAGACAGTCGGCGCCGTCTTATAACGTACTTCCTGGAGGAGACACATCAGAGAGGGACCGCTAAGCATAGCCGGCGGACTTTCGAATGACGTGTTTCCGGGGAAGGTGCGGACACCGGTTTTCGAACGGAGGTCCGGAAAAAGCAGGAATTGGACGTCATCATGCAGTGGATCTGATTGGACTGAATACATTTAAAAGAAAATCGAGGATCATGCTCTAACACACTGACTTGAGAAAGACCCAAGTTACAAGTGTTGAAACGCATTGGCCATACTGTGTTAAAGACCCCATGGTTTCAGAGCTGTCTTGGGAGTGCTGAGCGGAAACCAGACATTTCATCCTAAGTTTGCCTACCCGGGTGGACCCTCTTTGGGTGACTATTAAACATCTATATTGAGAACTGTTTTTCCACCAGTTCTCCATAACATCTGGTAATTGTTCAGTTGTCTAAGGGCACTACGATGGAACAATAGAGGGCATTTTGCATTTATGTTTTTAGTTGTGTATTGTATTTGTCTATTACATTGATTGTACTACACATGAAAATCTATCTCTTTGCATATGCGGAGCTGATGAAATTCAAGATATAAGATTGATGAGAAGACTCATGTTGCACATACAAGGAATAGCAGGTAATGGGACCATTAACCCTAGGGAGGTTGGGCTGCCCCCCCCCCCACCACCTCTGAAGGAGCTACCCCCTCCCCCTAATGTGCGTACGTTCCTGTGAAAGTGGGTGTGGCCTCACAAAAGTGGGTGTGTCCTCACATCTACAAGTAGTGCCAGATACACAAATAATGCCCCTCAGCAGCTCCAGATACACAAATAATGCCACCAGCAGTGCCATATACACAAAATGTCCCCCAGCAGTGCCAGATACAATGCCCCCACTAGTGCCAGATACAATTCCCTCCGCAGCGCCAGATAAAATGCCCCCCCCGCAGTGTCCGATACAGTGCCCCACACAGTGCTAACCCTTGCTGGCTTCTTCTACTGCCACCGGTGCTGCTTCTCCTGTATGAGGGACGGAAGGGGAGGGGAGTGCAGCACGCGCCTCTTCTGTGAAGTCTGGAGAACGGCTGCGGTGAGGGCAAAGGCGTCACCAGGTGTGGTGACACCCGGTGCGCACCCCTGATGTACTGCCGCGATCGCGGCAAAAAGGGGGCGTGGTCTTACAGATAGGGGGCGTGGCTTCGTGGGGATACTGGTATCGTCACTCTGGGGGCGTGCCCAGCATCTCCGGAGATGCTGGGCTTCCCCCAGAGACGGTCTCAGTGTGCTGTCGGCTCCTCTGCTATGACAGGAGCCGGGTGCTGTAGCGGAATTTCACACTGCAGCACCTGGCTCCTGTCACTACGGAGGAGCTGACATTTGGTGTCACCCCCTCCAGGTGTCACACCCGGGTGCGGGCCGCACCCCCCGCACCCGCCTTGTGACGCCACTGGGTGAGGGTGACAGTCTCCGGCGGCGGCGGGCATTTAAAATATGGTGCCGGTAAGTGAGCCAATCAGGTGCCGCCACTGCTGGTCCATGAGCTCTGATTGGCTGACTGTGAGCTACAAAAAATACTACGGCAAGCTACCGGTAGCTCGCAAGCTACGGGTGGGAGATCACTGCTATATAGTATATCCATCCAGGGCCGGAGCAAGGTTTCTCAGCATCCTAGGCAAAATTTCAGCCTGCTGCCCCCCCCCCCCCCCCCCCCCAAACCACACACCAAGTCTTAATACATACAGGATATGCAGTAAAACCCAGGAAACAGGTTTTATCTAGTACATCCCATCCAGCTGACTCTTAAAGTGCATACACACTGGGCATAGCAGGACACTATGGAAAGCCGCTCACCCCGCCGTTCATCTACTGGTAATACCAGCGATGAAGCGGGAGTGCGCATCAGCGCTCATCGCCGGGGCATATACACTGGGCGGTTTTGAACTGAAAGCAGCTCAACACACCAAAAGTAAGCTGCTTTCAGCTCAAAATCACCCAGTGTGTATGGGCCTTAAGTGGGAACTTCAGGACAGATTGCTGCTGTAATGCTACAGGCGTTCTACCCAGGGTGCGCAAGAACTGCTAGACCAGGGCTGGATTAAGCCTTCAGGTGGCCCAGGGCAACTTAGGGGGGGGGTGTCCTTCAGTGTAGTAGGACCCCTTATACAATCTAGTACTGATGCCCCTTTCACTTTTATACCACACAGTATGAGCCAAAATTCACATTATAGCACCCGGTAGAGACGAAATTCACATTATAGCACATAGAATGAGACGAAAGTCACATTATAGCACATGGTATGAGATGAAATTCACATTATAGCACGCGGAATGAGCCAAAATTCCCATTATAGCACACAGTATGAGCCGAAATTCACATTATAGCACACAGAATGAGCCGAAATTCACATTATAGCACACAGTATGAGACGAGATTCACATTATAGCACATGGTATGAGACGAAAATCACATTATAGCACATGGTATGAGACGAAAGTCACATTATAGCACATGGTATGAGATGAAATTCACATTATAGCACGCGGTATGAGCCGAAATTCTCATTACAGCACACGGTATGAGTCCGAAATTCACATTATAGCACACGGTATGAGACGAAATTCACATTATAGCACACGAATGAGCCAAAATTCACATTATAGCACAAGGTATGAGCCGAAATTCACAATATAGCTCATGGTATGAGCCAAAATTAACAATATAGCACACAGAATGAGCTGAAATTCACATTATAGCACATGGTATGAGACGAAACATGGGGGACAGGGTGTCACACACGCAAGGGGTGTACAGATCACCATAAAGGCACAGGTTGTCATCACACAGGGCAACAAGGGTAGGGGAGCACTGGGTGACACACACACATAGGCAGCGGGAGGGGGGCAGGGGGGCACAAGGTGTCATACACAGAGGCAAGGTCCACACACATGGGGAATGGGGGGGCAGGAGGGCACAGGGCTCTCCAGCAGTCACTCACCACCACCATGTCGTCAACCTTAGCTTGAGCTGCAGGGTGTCACTGTCAACAAAGGAGTCCCGCGGCGTGGACCCTGGCACAGCCCGAAGAGGAGCCCGGCAGCAGGAGGATCCGAGCGCCAGCGTCTATGCAGCCCCATGGTGACGCGGCCGTCCGGTTGAGTAATTGGAGGAATCGAGGCACTCTGCGCGAGCGGCTGCTGGAGGAGGGAGGGGGAAGTTTGTGTCCGCCGTAACTGCTGGGGAGTAGTGTGGCTCACAGCTCCGGCACCAACCGCCGTGACTGGGAGCAGCGGTGGGAAGAACATGAGTGTCACAACTGAGGGTTTAGGCTGACGGGAGGAAGCCTCAGTTGTAGGGGCTGGAATGAAGTTAAACTTAGATGGTTTAATCAGACCCCTGGACATGTAAGTGTGGAAGGAAACCCGAAGGTGTGACCATGACAAGCAGGTTAAAAGTCAAATGAAAGTTTATTAAACAGACTCCGTATAATCACAACAGTGTTCACAGTCAGTATTAGCAGTGGCAGATAATACAGTTCCTGGATCACTAAACCATAAAAGGTATCACAGGGCACTGGTAGGTTGCAGAACAGGTGTTATAGTCCTTGGGTAGAATAACCTTACCAGGCCAGGCTGTAGTAGTGGAGACAACCGAGGAACACGCCAGTAGGTGTATAAGATGATGCTGGTAACTGGAATGCACTGTAGGAGTCACTGGACGGAACCAGCCAGATGGTGGAGACACGGAGTTAAAACTGAAAGATGCTAGGGTGCGTGGAAACAAATGAAATGAAGAGTGGTTACCGGTGGTAGTGGATACTGCTGGTAAGTAGAAATCCGCTGGGAGAACACCGGCTCTTTAAGGAGGTTGAATTCTGTTGGAAGCAGGTTGCTGGAAACAGATGGGTTAATAGCTGCAAGCTTGGAAGCTGGAAGCAAACGAGGTAATAGCTGAAAGCTGGATCAGTCACAGAGGATTGCAAAGTCAGGCTGCACCGCAGGATGGAAAGCAGGTGCGGGTCTCTTTGTGGATGCTGGAGACAGGAGCTGGAACCTGGAGAAACAAGCCACAGGAGAGAGAGACTGGAACAAGGTATGACATTCAAAGCACTGACATCTATCTGGCCTAGACACAGGATACTTATACCTGCTGCTATGCAGGCATTGGCTAGGCAATTATGCAGATTCAAGAGATGGTGGATTGGAGGAATTGGAGCATGTGATCAAATCCAACATGGCTGCGCCCATGCTGGAACCTGGAGGGAAAACTGGTTTGAAATGAAATGTGCAAACATAATGATAATGGCGGCGCCGGCCACGGAGGACAGGAGACGCCAGATGACTGTTATATGCTGAGACAGTTGGAGGGCAGCAGAGGCCGCGGCAGGCATGATACATGATTCTGAGAACCTGCAGCAATAACACAGTAACGGCGGCGGAGGCCGCGGAGGACGGGAGACACCATGTTGGATTCAAACATGGCGCCGCTGTGGTAGTGTCTCAGAATGACAGGAGGGATGTGCAGAGTGTTGACACAGATGAGACCCGGATTTGGAACGCTGGGCCAGTCTCAGAAGACACCTAAACGGCAGGTAATGGCGTCCAGATACCCGGATCGTGACAATGAGCACGATCGGCCATAGCAGGAGTTGATAAAAAAAAAAAAAAAAACTTCCTGGTCTGTGGAGAAGTGCCGGTATGCCATACCGCCGCATACCGGCCCACTTTGACCACTCTATATACATATATATATATTGCAAGAATTGGAAAAACAAGCGCCCAAGAGTGAAGTTATTAGGGTTAGGGAAAATGAAGGTATAAAAAACGTATGATAAGGATTGATTCAAAAAACTTATCTGGCAGGTAAAGACTTGACTCAAGTGGTGGTCTTTTTGAGGATTAAGAACATGTGGATAAAACAGAAAAAACTAACATAGTGTGTACCGTTTATGTTACATATTATGTTACTGTTTGCTTTCACAGGCCTTATTAGGGAATTTAGCTTATTCCCATATAGCAACAATTTATAGCCTGAGCAGTATATGGATTAAAAATACAAACAAGTTTTTAATAACATAATCACATAAAAACACACATAAAAATAGCTGTATAGCATGCGTACAAGATAAAAATTAAATCAGGCTTATCTGTCCATGAAATGACTGAAATGCATGCGTACAGGATTTAAAATAGTTTTAGGCTTATCTGTCCATCAAGAGGGGATGTCTGCAGGTACTCCCAACGCGTTTCGTCCGTCAGCAACAGGACTTCATCAAGGGGGATGAAGTCCTGTTGCTGACGGACGAAACGCGTTGGGAGTACCTGCAGACATCCCCTCTTGATGGACAGATAAGCCTAAAACTATTTTAAATCCTGTACGCATGCATTTCAGTCATTTCATGGACAGATAAGCCTGATTTAATTTTTATCTTGTACGCATGCTATACAGCTATTTTTATGTGTGTTTTTATGTGATTATGTTATTAAAAACTTGTTTGTATTTTTAATCCATATACTGCTCAGGCTATAAATTGTTGCTATATGGGAATAAGCTAAGTTCCCTAATAAGGCCTGTGAAAGCAAACAGTAACATAATATGTAACATAAACGGTACACACTATGTTAGTTTTTTCTGTTTTATCCACATGTTCTTAATCCTCAAAAAGACCACCACTTGAGTCAAGTCTTTACCTGCCAGATAAGTTTTTTGAATCAATCCTTATCATACGTTTTTTATACCTTCATTTTCCCTAACCCTAATAACTTCACTCTTGGGCGCTTGTTTTTCCAATTCTTGCAACAAATTCTATATGCATGCCAAGCATATTTATATATATTACAAGCTGCCGCTCTATTAATTTATTGAGAAGTGCTTCTATATGAAATAGGGATTTTTTACCTCACGTATCTTCCTTTTAAATCTTTTTTAATATACTCACTACGTTTTATTATAATTTTAAAATAATACTTTTTTTATTGTGCACTATTACCACATAAACTGCACCCGAGCGCCGTGGTCTTCAATTCTATATAACATATATATATATATATATATATATATATACACACACACACACACACACACACACACACACACACCCCCACTATGTAATAAAATACCAATGCTGCTCCTCATCTGTGCAGGGGGAATGAAAGTATTTTGCGTGCTTGCGGTGACTATATGGTGCACAGAGCCACCGACACCGACATTACTGTTACGATGTTCCGTCATTTTGACGGGCCGGTAACTAGTGTATGTTTATATATATATATATATATATATAATTATTTTCCCCCTTCCAGCAACCACTCTACCTTTTATATATTTAAATTTCCACGCCCCCCCCCCTTCACTTTATTGTATAAATTTACTGCTCCCCCACCCTGATCCTTTATACAATTAGTGAAGTTCTAACAATTGCAGAGAGAGTTTGTGCTTCGTGGCAGTCTGTTTTTGTGGTGCGGGGCGGGAGTATGACGGGCGTTACCACGGAGAGGAGCGGAAGACAGTTGCTATAGCAACTGTAACAATATCCGGCAGCACTGCTTCTTACTCTATGTGCATAGAGCCGCTGCCGACGGGTTACACAGCCGCTCACACTGTCCGTGCTAAAGGGATGCCGCGGCGTGCAGCCGCCCAAATGTTATCAGCCGCCAGCACGGACAGTGTGAGTGTACGGACCCCATCGGCAGCACACTATGCATATAGAGTAAGCAGCGCCCTGCCGGATATTGTTACAGTTGCTATAGCAACTGTCTTCCGCTCCTCTCCGCAGTAATTCTCGTCATATTCCTCTTGAGAGGAGAAGCATTCATCGGCAGCGTGAGCTGCCGCCCGCAAGTGGCCGGCGCCCATAGGCAGCTGCCTATAGCTGCCTAGTGGTGGCGCCGGCCCTGTATCCATCTCGCTATATATTATATCCACATACCTCCCAACATGACCCTCTCCAGGAGGGACAGAATGCTCTACTTCTGCACTTTCCTCCTAATTGCCGGCACCTGTGTTGAACAAGTTAATGGATAAGAAAGGTGTTTCACCACAGGTGATGGCAATCATCGATTATGAGGAATGTCCAGCTGCAGTGCATTCTGTCCCTCCTGGAGAGGGTCATGTTGGGAGGTATGTATCCATTTCACTATATGTTACAGTATATCCAGAAAGTACCATTTAGTCACATATCACATAAACTCCAACTGTACCTTTTTAGCAGTATCTTTTTCTTATGGTCTGTACTGAGTTTTGGCTCTCCAAACTTCCATTAAAAGTATAGGAAAAGGGGCGTGGCCACAGCCCATTTACCAGCGGCCATGCCCCCTTTCCTAATTTGTACCGATTTTTATGTGTAAACTGTTGGAGGGTATGATATCTTATCCAGAAAGCTGTAATTTTGAATTGAATGGCCTCTCATAGTTTTAGATAACATGTTAAAACATGGGGCCAAATGTATTGTGGTGTGATTTTGCAAAAATGTGCGAATTTAGCGCTAAACTCGAACATTTTGCAAAATCGGCCAATGTAATAAGATGTGGAAACATGCAAAATTGCATGTTTCCTGCAGTCTAAAAAATATCAATGGCAAAACTCGCAATCGATGTTTTGCCATTGCAAACATACAACTCTGGCAATGTAATAGGATGCGAGTTTACAACTCACACCTAAAACATTACCAAAAAAAATGCCAATAAATAGACAAGCTTCTGGCTGGTGAGATTGCATTTTAATCGTGACTTTTATCAGTTGGGGACCCGCCAGCCAATCCGGGAGCACCACATCATAGCGCTCTCCTGATTGGCTGTGCGCACCTTGCCTGCCAATCAAGCAGAGCACATAGAAAGTAATAGGGAGAGAAATCCCCATTACTGCCTATGGTGGTAACTTTGCAGTCTGCGGTAGACCACAAGGTTAATTGAGGTCACCACACTGACAGAAGTCACGAGGGGTCCCAGCATTCGGGGAAAGGGGTCCATGTGTACATGCCTACGGAAAGAAGAGGACCAATGTACACTGGATTTTTGGGGAGTATCATTTTTATTTTTTACAGGTATCCCGTGGATTCTACGGGACAAATGGACGTGAATGGCAGCGTGGGATGTAGGTAAGTATGTGTGAGTGTGCAAGTGTGTTTTAATAAAATTATACTTTCACGGTGTGTGTATGTCTTTATTTGAGTATTTATTTTGTTGTGGAACTACAAGTACCAGTGGGCTCTTTAATGTCCCACGTGTTGGTACTTGTGGTTCTCCAAGTACCAGCATGTGGGGAAGGCTTGCTGGGATCTGTAGTTCCATAGCAAAAGACAATATTTATTTATTTAGACAATATTTATTTATGTAGACAATATTTGTTTATTTTTTTACACTTTTATGGCGATCAGCCCGCCATCAACAGCCCATGGATGCGGGGACAGCCTCGGGCTTCATCCTTGGCCCTTGGGTGCCTGTAGGGGGGGGCTTTATTGTAGGAATCCCCACTCCCCCAGGGAACGCCAGCCAAGGGTGACTAGGGGTGTATGATTCTGAGGCCTTAGGGACCTATATAAAAGTGTCCCCCAGCCGTAGCATCACCTTCCTGGCTATTGGAGCTCGGCGCTGGTTTAAAAAATATGGGGGACCCCTACTTCTTTTGTCCACCATATATTTGGAACCAGGACCGGTCCAAGAGCCCGGTTCTGGTTGTTAAAATACGGGGAGCCCTACTCAATTTCCCCCCCATATTTTTGCCACCAGAACCGGCTCAGGGAAAATTTCATTCGCACAGTCATTTGCATGCTGATTGACAGGAAGAGGCCATTTGTGGGTGGTAACTGACCATTTTCTTGGAGTGTCAGGGAAAATGCAGGTGTTCCCAAGAGTTTTCAGAGAGGGTGTGTGATGTCGGCTCCGGCCACGATCAGCATGTTCTCATTGCACTGTTGGAGTAAGTCCTGGGCTGCGTACAGACTGCACACAGTGGAAAAATCATTCAATGGTGAGTGAGGTGCAATCGGATTTGCAGCTGTCCACTGACTGAGGAATTTTTAGCTGCTTAGCGTACACATGCGATCGTACACATGCACTGCGAATATACACTCCCCTTGGGCGACGATTATCTGAATGCAGCACAACAATTTTAGTAGCCCAGCGATCAGGCCTGAATCACCCCCTGTGTTGCAATGCAAGGGGTGCAGTACTTTATTGCATGTAGGGGCAATACTGGCTGCTTTCACATGTAGCCCAAACGTTCACTCCCACAGCACTGCTGCCACCCCCTAACAGAGCCAGAAGTCAGAAGGCTGGTGAGTATATTACCGGAGTCCTGCAGAGAGGGGATCCCCCGGTCATCGTTGACGGCATACAGGTACACACGCAGCGTGCGCCATGTCTCTCAGCACAAGGGTGCAGAGTGCGGGGGGGAGGGCGCTCTGAGGGTATGTTTTAAAACCTTACTCTCACTGGCAAAAAGGGTACATACATGTACAGCCGCTGATGTGCCATCCCCAGCCAGTATAAATATTACATTGCTGTGGCTGAAGGGCGGGGCTTCTCCTCAGACTTGCCAGAACACTCATTGGGTGCCATTTTCTCCTGCAGAAACTCCAGTGTGAAGCTCCTGAACGCTGTTTCTCCTCATGACAAAGCTGATACAAGTACAGGGTGTTATAGAAGGGTGTAGCGTACCCTTTCCCTGAGGAAGACAGGACAAATGGGAGACACCCCCAATGATAGACACCTCAGTTTCTCGGCTGTCTAAGAAAATAGTTTTGCCTGCCCCTGGTTCAGCCTCTTTAAAAGATCCAGCTGACCGTAAATTAGAAAACAACCCTAAAATCCATATATATGGCTAATGGAACGGTGCTCAGGCCCACCATTGCTTGTGCGTGGGTAGGCAACGCTGTGGAAAAATGGTCTGACAACTTGCTTGTTAACATAGATACAGTTGACAGGGATGAAATAGTCCTAACTCTTGGCCATATCAAAGATGCTGCAGGTTACTTAGTTGAAGCTATGAAGGATATTGGGTTGCTGAGTTCAAGATCCTCTGCTATGGCGATATCAGCCCGCAGGGCGGTGTGGATCCGCCAATGGAATACTGATGCGGAATAAAAAAAGAATATTGAGGCGCTTCCTTACAATGGAGAAGCCCTCTTTGGAGACAAGCTGGATGCCATGATTTCAACAACTACATCAGGCAAGTCAGCATTTCTGCCTTCCGCAGCTGCTCCACCTAGGAAAGGATTTCATTCTCATACGATGCAATCCTTTCGGCCCAACAAGTCCAAAAAGGCAAAAGGTACCCCCTTCTTCGCAGGAAAAGGACGAGGAAGAGGTAAAAAATGTACAATACCATCAGGCTCACAGGAGCAGAAGTCAACAGCTACTTCTGCTAAAACCTCAGCATGACGCTGGGGCTCCCCTGCAGGAGTATGATCGGGTGGGGGCACGTCTACTGTCTTTCAGCCAGGTCTGGGTTCACACTGTCAAAGTCAGAAAAATGTCTCTATGCACGTTGCCATATTTGCACCGCACACTGGTCCGCGCTGCGCATGCGTACGCTCTCCCGTGAAGGCGCATACCCGCAATAGCGTGCACTCGCAGGCGCGGTATGCGTATTTACGGTAGAGTTTATGTAGTCGTAGCGTGCGACTCATTCGTTACATATTTTCACAATTAATGTAGTTTATAGATCATGATCCCTTTGATAGATTCTGAAAGTTTGGTTAATATAGAATGTCCCTGAGCTGAGGAATCCCTCTTTGTATTGTACGAAGGGTCTGACAGGAATCATACAGCAGTGTTTGGTACCCATCGGAAGAGTATTTAATTAGCAATATTCCGGTGTTGGTTTGGAGCGTATTAATCGCTCGTGCGAATAGTTATGGACATAAGAAGTTTATGTCCATTTCTATTATTTACTCATACTCAGGTATGCGGCGGGAAACCTAGTTTCCCGCCCACCTGAGCTGTTTGAAATCGTCACAGCCCACCTGTATGAATCACCCTATGACCTTTTGTTATGATACAGGGCCGAATTCCGACGTCCAATGGACAATGGGATTGTAGGGACTATGAGATTGCATTGTGTGTGGGGCATAAATAGGCAGGCCGACCATATCCAACCTCACTCTCTCATCAACGGTTGTCTGCTGATAATCGGGAGCTGGATATCGAGGCGCATGCGATCATACCCTTTGTGCGTAAGTTTTCTCTCCGTAATCATTGTCTTACTGTGAGCCAATCTCTCTCTCCGTCTCTCTCTCTCTCTCTCTCTCTCTCTTCCTTCTCTTTCCCTCACATCTCCCCAAGACTAGTATTGAATTGTATTAGATAGTATTGTATTTTGGTTAGGAAGTCTCTGTTATATTGTAGTGTATCATTTGTACTGTTATCCCCTTTTACAAGTATATTAGATATAATACAGTTAATAGGCTTTGGACCCTAAACCAGTATCTGTGTATTTTCTATAGTGTTAAGTGTTCACTTGAGCGTCGGTGACGCTCAAGCAGCTTTGTAGTTAGTCAGGTTACACAAGGTTGCACTTACACCCTGTATCCACATTAAGTTATTCTGTGTATTTCATTGGTATAAGGTTTAAACATAAAGGTATAGCGTTGTGAGCGTCTGCGCCGCTGGTGACCTCCTCGTGGTCTCGAGCGTATGCTACGCCATAGCGAATCATTACTCTAGTCATAACCAATAACGTGTCCTGTGATCACTGGGCCGTGAGCGAACGTGACGCTTGAGCGTCTCGCCTACGGCGGAGCAATCGTTACGCAAATAGCGTACCCTTACGGTATTTCTTAAGCAAACAGCGTACAGTGTTCTTAGACTTCATAAAGGGTTGTTTATACGACAAAGGAATTTAGCATTGTCAATTGGGGACTCGTCCGATCCTTCTCATATCTGCACTAGGTAGATCAGCAGACATTATCCCTCCAGCAAAGGGTGGGAGGTTGTCTCGCAGTGCTGACGGGATAAGCGTCTGCTTCGCTTAGATAAAGAGTGCTGAAGGAATCCGGGAACCGGAAGTAAGAACAAAACGCTTGTGTCTTTTAAAACTGTTTTATTTCTCTTCTATCTTGCGTATACACGCACGCATACATATATATCTGCATTTC
This sequence comes from Pseudophryne corroboree, assembly GCF_028390025.1. Classification (NCBI taxonomy): domain Eukaryota; kingdom Metazoa; phylum Chordata; class Amphibia; order Anura; family Myobatrachidae; genus Pseudophryne; species Pseudophryne corroboree. The sequence continues at coordinate 138,971,764 of NC_086451.1, forward strand.
TTTTTAAATTTCGTATATCACTATTCCTGTTTGCCAATTTTTATAGTTGATAGAAAGTGCTAAAAGAGATTTGCTGTTATTTCATAGTAGAGGTAATAGTTAAAATATAGACCAACACACGGCTTGTCTGGGAGATAAGGCAGTCAGTGTGGTGTGCGGTAGATGATCAGGGATCATCTACATTGATAAAAATAGAAATTGTGTTACGGTGGATCTTTGTTTTGCGTACACGTGTCACTAACAAAGACTTGCGTACGCAATCCAAAAGGCAGACGCACGCAGCGTACATTACGCAACGTAGCGTCCGGTTACGCCCACGTAGCTCAAGTCACGAAAAGTTGAATTAGCGCAAAGCGATAATTAGCGCAAAGGCGATAAGTAACGCACAGCGGTAAATAACGCAAATCTATTTTTGGAAAAATCTGAAATTTAGTTTAACAGATCCTGCTCCTAATTGGTAACACAGTTGGACTGAAGAAAAATTTCTGCGCAGAAATAGATATAGAAACAAAGTGTACATGTGTTAAGTGAGTGTGTTTTTATCACATAAGTTTATATAACTTAGAGGTTGAACCAAAAGGAAAGTCGGGTACTCGTCAAGGGACATACGTGTAAGTGACATATACGGTGGCTAGGGAGGCATCCCTGGTTAAATAATATTTGAGCATTAGAGTATAGCGGACCATAAGGTAACAAGACCAGGAGGTCATAAGGTAACAAGACCAGGAGGTCATAAGGTAACAAGACCAGGAGGTCACAAGGTACTAAAAGGTCCGCTATAAAGGTACAAGAGGCACAACGCCTGGGGTGTTGGTGCAGAACCCATATAGGCCATAAGCTCATGCTGAAGGAATCGCGGCCGGAAACATTGATTCCATTAAATCTCTCAGTACATAACAGGTAGTGCTTATGTACTGAACGATTGGACCGCACGTAATTGTGTGCAGTAGTTAGTAATCTGACCTAATACCATTAGAGTAAAGTGGTCACAAACGCTATTTGTACATTCTGACGTGATTTGTGTAATTTTTTATTTTTAAAGGGAAGTTCGCTGGTCACTCAGGAACTATCTAACAACCCCACCTTTACTGGAAAGAGTAAGTGTCCTGCGGGTAACCCTCATATGTTCCAGTAAACCGAAGGTTCTTTTGGTAGGGCCCTGTATCGAGTACGCCAGCACCACGTCGGTGTGATCAGGTCGTATTGGTCGAGGTGGGCGAGTGAGTGGGGTACTCGGTAAACCGCCACCGCCGGCCTATTTTTGAATAATTTGGTTTGCTGTAAAGGTTCGCTGAAGACCGTGATTTAAAGATCAAAGGAGTAGTAAGCAACACCTGCAGACTATGGGGGCCAGTTGTTCAGGTAGGGGGCGATCAACCTCGGTTCGGGTTGATTCAGAGAACCGACCAGTCGGGTCGGCAAGATACATCATGTGTGAAAAATACGGTAGTCACACAGAGGTTTTATGTGATGAATGGGAGAGAATGACTGTACAAGACAGGGACAAATTCCCAAGAATAGGTAGCTTCAGTCCAGAAGTGTTACAAAATTTAAGGAGGAGGATATGTCTCATAAAATCAACAAAGAGACGAATTCAGCATCATGATTATTTACAGTTATGGCACCAGGAAGGTGAGATACAGAGAGGTTTGGCTCTGGCGGCGGGATCTGGGGCAGTAAGGAAACTGATAGCCACAGCACCGCCACCACCATATATAGCAGGAGAGAAGTTGATTGCGGAGAGAAACGCACTGGGTTGTAAAACACAAACACTTAGTAACCCTGTAAATGTAAATGATGTTAACCAAGTAACTCATGCAATTATTAACCCGTGCAAGTTGTACCCTGTTTTGAACCTTCCTCAGGAGTGTGATCAAGAAGACGATTCGGCAACAATTTCAGCTCTCTCTCTTGCGGCCACCATAGCAGAGACCACAGTAGGCACAGCGACACCCACGAGATTAGCGAAAGCCCCTAGCGGAGGGATAGGTGAGGTCGTGTCAACGGGTAAGTACGGCACCATGCACTACACTGAAACAATTGTACCACAACAAGCAGTAGAATCTACACAGGAAGAGGCTGTTAGAATTGCTCCTGTAAGGGTAATAGCAGTTCCCAATGGAAAAACAGATGTGTCTGGAGCCACTCCCATAAGGAACATTGCCATGTACACTCCATTTTCCAGAATGGAATTAAGAACAATAGTGTCCGAATTTCCTGACCCCAGGAAGGACTTAGTTGCTAGCCAAAAATACATCAGGGATCTAGGTAACACTGTAGAACCCAACAACAAGGATTGGCAGATACTGCTAAGAGCTTGTTTACCTTCCAATGTTGACACAACTCAATTTTTAGCTGACTGTGCATTGGATAAAGATGTACCGCTTACAGACGTGTACAACAAGGATAATGTAAAAAGGATAAATTTACAGCTAAAGGAGTATTTCCCAGCCGTTGTTAAATGGAACAAGATATTCTCCATTAAGCAAAAGGAATCCGAAACGGCAACAGAATATTTCCACCGGGCACTATTAGAAATGGCAAAGTACACTGGTATAGAAGACATTAAGACCAACCCAAACCATCGAGAAGTAGCAGTATCTGTACTGATGGATGGTTTGAAAGAAACATTAAAAGCTAGGGTACAGACCACGCAACCATGCTGGCGAGGTCTGTCGGTGTCCACATTGAGAGAGGCTGCTATTGATCACGACAGAAACATCACTAGGCACAGGGAGTCGCAAAGTGATAAGTTGATGTCAGTAAGTATACAGGCGCTGACCACAAGGCAGCCTGCGTATGTACCACCGAATCCTGTGGGTAAGGCAAGTGTAATAACATGTTTTTCTTGTAACAGACCGGGACACTATGCACGAGAATGTAGAACAAAGAGTGTACAAAGATCTTTTCAACCCCCTAGACAACGACACGACACACGACATTGGGAGCAGGGTCCACAGAGGCGGAGTTTCGAGCCACATACAGGGGAAACAAAAAGATATCCCCCGAACAGAGATTGGCATGCCTCTGGTAGTTCCCAGCTAACTCCCTCACAAGTTGTTGCTGCCAGCGGGATTCAGGGAGGTCAACATACCCACTAGGGGTGTGGCCATACCTGTAATCTGCAGCCAGTTAAGTTGATTGCCAGTCTTGGAAGTGAACCAGAGATTGCAATCAATGTAGCTGGAAAAACTTTAAACTTTCTTGTAGACACAGGGGCGGCCAAGTCAGTGATAAATTCGACAGTGGGCATGAGAACCACTGGTAGGACAATTCCAGCCATGGGAGTAACAGGAGTAGTCCAGCACTACCCTGTTAGCAAACCAGCCGAGATTACAATAGGGCCTTTGCATACCAAGCATTCCTTTTTGCTGGCTGCATCGGCACCAACTAATCTCCTGGGAAGAGACTTACTATGTAAAATGGGTTGCGTCATTTATTGTACTCCTGAAGGTGTATTCTTGGACATCCCTGAGAATCACGCTCAGGAAGTACGAGACATGTTAGACTCCCCATCAAAATTAATGTCACATTCCATTATGACAAATAGGAACCCATCCCAAGTAGAAGAGATGACATCTCAGATACCAGAGTCACTTTGGACAAAAGATGGACAGGACACTGGATTAATGGCAAACGTAGCTCCAGTAGTTGTACAAGTAAAAGATGGTAGGATAGCTCCAAAAATCCCACAGTATCCTCTGAAGCCAGAGGTGGAGTTAGGAGTTTTCCCAGTAATAGAGCGCTTGCTACAACAGGGCATTCTAGTAAGAACGTCCAGCACAGCAAATAGTCCCATCTTCCCTGTTAAAAAGAGTGGGGGGAGGGGTTACAGGCTAGTGCAGGATCTAAGGGGGATTAACAAAATAGTTGAGAGTCAGTTCCCCGTAGTGCCTAATCCAGCTGTCATCCTAATGCAAATTCCTCCCACTGCCAAATTTTTCACTGTTATTGACCTCTGCTCCGCATTCTTTTCGGTACCTCTGCACCCTGACAGCCAATATTTGTTTGCATTCACATACAGAGGAGTCCAATACACGTGGACTCGGTTACCCCAAGGTTTCATAGATAGTCCAAGTATATTTTCTCAGGCTTTGCATGATTGTTTACAGTCTTTCCAACCAGAGAGTGGATCAGTATTGATACAGTATGTGGATGATTTACTGCTGTGTTCAGATTCACTGGAGGCTTCCCTGAAGGATACGAAACAGCTCCTGTTTCATCTTTCAGACACAGGTCACAAGGTTTCCAAAGACAAGTTACAATTATGCCAGACTAAGGTAAAATATTTGGGACACTGTCTAACACAAGGACTGAGACACCTGACCGCTGATAGAATCCAAGCCATTAGAGACATGACACTGCCACAAACCCAGCAACAGATCAGGACGTTTTTAGGAATGTGTGGGTATTGCCGTAATTGGATCCCAGGGTTTTCCATATTGGCGTTACCTCTGCAGGAAATGGTCTCTTCAAACAAACCTGATCGGATTTCGCATACAGACGAATCCGAAACAGCATTTGAGAGACTCAAACAGTGCCTAACGCAGGCACCAGCACTAGGTATGCCAGACTATGGGAAACCCTTTGAACTATACGGAACAGAAAGTGCTGGGTGCGCAGCAGGTGTACTAACCCAAAAACACGGTGACGCCAGCAGGCCAGTCGCATACTACAGCGCTCAGCTAGACACAGTAGCGCGATCCCTCCCCACATGCTTGCGTAGCGTTGCGGCGATAGCATTGCTAGTGACAAAAAGCGAAGATGTCGTGCTAGGCCACAACCTCACAATCCATACACCGCATGCGGTATCTGCCTTATTGAATTCTGCCCAAACCAGACACGTCTCATCTGCAAGGTTTACAAGATGGGAATTGGCATTAATGGCCCCAGTAAACATCACCATAAGGAGATGCAGTGCATTAAACCCTGCAACATTTCTCCCAGGTGTGCCTGGTCAGACACAAAGGGTGGAAGGTGAGAGTGATGGGGAAGGAGGATTTAATGCAAAGGAAGATACACATGATTGTATGGAATATTTGACCCAAAATTTTACCGCAAGGCCTGACATCAGTGACAATCCACTGGAAGATGCAGAACTCACGTTCTACACTGACGGTAGTTGTCATAGACAGTCAGACTCGGGAGACTTGTGTACTGGATACGCAGTCGTAGATGACCAAGACACCATAGAAGCGGAACCGCTAGGCCCACCTCACTCAGCCCAGGTTGCTGAACTGGTCGCCCTAACCAGAGCATGTGAATTGGCTAAGGGTAAGTCAGCCAATATCTACACCGATTCTAGATACGCCTTCGGGGTAGTACATGATTTCGGAGCCCTATGGCGCCTCAGAAATTTCATGACGGCAGCTGGTACACCGATAGCGCATGCAGCTTATATAAAAAGGCTTCTAACAGCGATACAGGAACCCGACAGAGTGGCTGTTATCAAATGTAAAGCACATACATATAGCCAAGACCCAGTATCCCTTGGTAACAGCCGAGCAGACGAAGCCGCAAAGCTTGCAGCTGCTACCCCCATACAGACAGACACCACACAACTGATGGTATTCAATACCATCAACACACAAAAGTTGTGTGAGATGCAGAATTTGTGTTCCATACAGGAAAGAGCAGTCTGGAAGGCAAAGGGATATGGCCAGGAGTCCTCAGGGCTCTGGACGGATGGACATGGTAAACCAGTGGCCCCCAGGGCATATCTTCCATGTCTGGCTGAAGCAGCTCACGGGCTGACTCATCTAGGCAAGGAGGGGATGTGCAAATTGGTAAGAGCATACTGGTGCGCCCCAGGATTCTCCTCTCATGCGAGTAAAAGAGCAATGTCATGCCTTACCTGTCTGAGAAAGAATATTGGAAAGGCAATACCTACAGAACCATCCCATATCCCACCTGCCGGCGGCCCTTTCCAGGTAATACAAATTGACTTCATTCAATTACCCCCATGTCGAAATTTGAAATATGTACTTGTCTGTATAGATGTTTTCTCGAATTGGGTCGAAGCTTTTCCAGCAGCTACAAATACCGCTATGTTTACAGCTAAGAAAATTGTGCAGGAGTTTGTATGTAGATATGGTATCCCTAGAATCATTGAAAGTGATAGGGGTACCCATTTTACAGGTGATGTCTTTCAAGGAATGTGTAAGTTGATGGGAATTGATAGCAAGCTGCACACTCCGTACCGTCCACAGGCGAGTGCGAAGGTCGAAAGAGTGAACAGCACTATTAAAAATAAATTGAGTAAAGTAATGGCAGAGACAGGATTGACGTGGCCAGAAGCTTTACCCATTGTTTTGTATAGCATCAGAACCACTCCCAGGTCCCCTCTTAATCTGTCTCCTTTTGAAATCTTGTTTGGTCGACAACCGCATGTCATGATTAACCCTCAGGATGATTTGAAATGTAACAATGAAGTAACTGTAAAATACTTAATTAACATGAGTAAGCAGTTGAGGAGTCAAAATGATAATCTGAAGTTGGTGATTCCTGATTTACCAGATAGTAATTGTCATGACATTGAACCTGGGGATTATGTAATGATACGAAATTTTCTACGCTCAGGTTGTCTTATTGATAGATGGGAAGGACCATACCAGGTCTTATTGACTAGCACCACAGCATTGAAGGTGGCTGAGAGAGAGACTTGGGTCCATTCATCCCACTGCAAGAAGGTTGCTGACCCAGAGAAGTCCCGTGATAAGGAACAGACGGTAGAGGTTGTATCACTGGAGTGTCTGTTCCAGGAGGACTGAGGCGGCACCTGAGCCTTGAAGACCGAAAGCAGTTGTCGACTCCCTTCTCCCTTTTATTGTTTTTCTCCACTTCCCATCCCCTCTCCCTTGAAATTTCTTTTTCCCCCTCCTCATTCTTCTCCATTTCCTCCTCAAAGATGGACTTGCCCCAAGAGACTGTGATCCGGATTTTGATGTTAACCATGATGTTGACCAGAGCAGTCTGTTCCGGCGAGAGTACCATAGAGGTCGAGAGAGGATCTGGAATGGGTTCCGATTATGATGATGGAGGCGTAGTTTTCCAAGATCAACCAAACCAACAAGCAAAGGCGAGTATCAGAAAACGATCCGATAGAAGAAATTGTGATGGATTGTTAGCTGAGGAAAACTGTATCTGTAGGCTCTGTGATAATCTGGTTGAAGATGGATGCATAAAGAAATGCCAATCCAGTTTTAATATCCATATGGACCAGCATCCATTGAGTGACTATCACTCCTTAGTGGGTAACGTATTAAACCAAACAGATTGTTGGGTATGCTCTCAAGTACCTCAGGGTCACAGCAAATCAGGGCTAGTACCATTTCCTTTAACGTTAGGGGAGGTACTTGAGCTAAGTGGTGGGAGACCGGTGGACCGGAGGTTTAACATCTCCAGCCCTCCTAGTTTGAAGCTCCACCAATACCATGTGGATAGGTCCCTCTTATGTTTTAATATCTCCAATCCCCGTAAGCCAGGAAATTGGGAAGTGTCATGGAGCAACCTTACCATGACCTTTTCACACAGAGCAGATAGAATGCCTACAGATACAGAGCTGGTACGCCACATAGCCAGTAGAGGAAAATCTTTCCGGTATCGATATACCTTAGGAAATAGGATTACTAGAGTTGGAGAGGTATCACCAGGATACTGTGCACATATCGTACAAACTGATACGTGCATTAAGCAGATGGAAGAATTAGGGTCAGGAGATTTCACCTGGAAGGTTTGTAACATGGTCATGTCCTTCTCCGTCCCTTATGTTCTCCCCGATGATGCATATTTCATATGCGGGAGAAAGGCGTACAAGTGGCTTGCCCCAAACTCTGAAGGATTGTGTTATATTGGAAAAGTATTGCCTGAAGTGATGACTGTTACACATGACAAAATGAAGGACATACACCGTGGTGCCCAAGCTCCTTATACTCACACTCATTACGAGCACCGAGTTAAAAGACAACTGTCAGAAAGGTTAGAGCATCCGGCCTCTGATCTTATCCATGAATCCACCGGGATTCAGGTTCTGGTAGCGTTAGATTTCACTCGTACCGCTCGAGGAGTGATGAATTATAGATACATTTCCGCACTCGCCAATTTGTTAGATAATATCACTGAAATGTATGATGACACGTTTAGATACACTGGAAGAGAACTTCAAGCCTACAAAACAGAACTAGTTCAGCATAGGATGGTTCTTAATTATCTTACAGCAGTAACAGGCGGATATTGTGTTACATTGGCAACACAGTACGGCATAAAGTGTTGCACGTATATCACAAATAGCACCGAGGATCCGGTAGAGGTCATAGACCAAAAGATGGATGATATTCTGCAATTAAAGTGGGAATTTCGTCGAAAACACAATCTCACCCTTGCTGCTGTAGGTAATGAGCTGACTGGTTGGGTGTCATGGTTGAACCCGCGAAATTGGTTCTCCGGTTTAGGAGACTGGGCTCAAGGAGTCATAATGGATGTTGGAAAGTTTCTACTATGTATCTTGGGTGTCGTTATATCGATTGGATTGATATTTAGATGCGGGCAGGCTTTAATGAGGTGCAAACAAAGTACAAAAGTGATGAGCTTGAGGAGTGAGGAAACCGTAATTAACCTGGATTTGATTTATGACCCAATGATAGAAACCAGAATGTGATGAAAATGCGATTATACAGTCCGTTTCTTTCACCTGTTTTTCTGTTTTTCTCCAAGATACAAAGACCCCCTTGGACGAGGAAGCTGACGAGACGAGATGTATACAGACAACAGACAAGCACCAAAGATGAAGTTTTGACAACCTAAGATATGGACACTTGATGAACTTTGCCATGGATCCCCAGTTTCCCTAGTATTTTTAAACTCACGCTAGCCCAACATTTTTGTAAATCTGATGGCACTGACAAAGCTATTTGCTCATGCCCAAGGAGCAATACAGCGCAAAGAAGACGACTCTCAACAGATACCGAACAAAACTTCAACAACAGATGTACATTTCCCTGACATAGAATACCATTGCATTTTCCATAAGTGTTCTTTATCTTCATCTCTACAACCCTCAGGTAATGACACACATAGGCGATAGGGAATACAGGCACAGATATCAGCAACCACATACCTCCCCCATTCATGTATCATCAACTAAAATGTGCTCCCCCATTTTGTTACAACCACAGCCGAAATGAGCTCGGTAGAGTTTGACAGCCCATCCACAGACCCTTAGTACGGGATAAGAAGGAATTCAAATGTATACTTCGCAATACCTCGAAGCTTGATTTACCACACGTACGGCACGATGATACATGACCCTCCAAACATGGACTCATACACACATGCTTCTGCTTTCTCACTAGGTCATACCCTCTTCACACCTACTCCACTCTTCTTCCTTACCCCACCATGGAAATCAATTAACCCCTGACTTACATTTTTCTCCTTTTTGAAATGTTTTAGAAGGTGGCAGTTATTATTGACTGCCAAAGGGTGGACTGTCAAAGTCAGAAAAATGTCTCTATGCACGTTGCCATATTTGCACCGCACACTGGTCCGCGCTGCGCATGCGTACGCTCTCCCGTGAAGGCGCATACCCGCAATAGCGTGCACTCGCAGGCGCGGTATGCGTATTTACGGTAGAGTTTATGTAGTCGTAGCGTGCGACTCATTCGTTACATATTTTCACAATTAATGTAGTTTATAGATCATGATCCCTTTGATAGATTCTGAAAGTTTGGTTAATATAGAATGTCCCTGAGCTGAGGAATCCCTCTTTGTATTGTACGAAGGGTCTGACAGGAATCATACAGCAGTGTTTGGTACCCATCGGAAGAGTATTTAATTAGCAATATTCCGGTGTTGGTTTGGAGCGTATTAATCGCTCGTGCGAATAGTTATGGACATAAGAAGTTTATGTCCATTTCTATTATTTACTCATACTCAGGTATGCGGCGGGAAACCTAGTTTCCCGCCCACCTGAGCTGTTTGAAATCGTCACAGCCCACCTGTATGAATCACCCTATGACCTTTTGTTATGATACAGGGCCGAATTCCGACGTCCAATGGACAATGGGATTGTAGGGACTATGAGATTGCATTGTGTGTGGGGCATAAATAGGCAGGCCGACCATATCCAACCTCACTCTCTCATCAACGGTTGTCTGCTGATAATCGGGAGCTGGATATCGAGGCGCATGCGATCATACCCTTTGTGCGTAAGTTTTCTCTCCGTAATCATTGTCTTACTGTGAGCCAATCTCTCTCTCCGTCTCTCTCTCTCTCTCTCTCTCTCTCTCTCTCTTCCTTCTCTTTCCCTCACATCTCCCCTAGACTAGTATTGAATTGTATTAGATAGTATTGTATTTTGGTTAGGAAGTCTCTGTTATATTGTAGTGTATCATTTGTACTGTTATCCCCTTTTACAAGTATATTAGATATAATACAGTTAATAGGCTTTGGACCCTAAACCAGTATCTGTGTATTTTCTATAGTGTTAAGTGTTCACTTGAGCGTCGGTGACGCTCAAGCAGCTTTGTAGTTAGTCAGGTTACACAAGGTTGCACTTACACCCTGTATCCACATTAAGTTATTCTGTGTATTTCATTGGTATAAGGTTTAAACATAAAGGTATAGCGTTGTGAGCGTCTGCGCCGCTGGTGACCTCCTCGTGGTCTCGAGCGTATGCTACGCCATAGCGAATCATTACTCTAGTCATAACCAATAACGTGTCCTGTGATCACTGGGCCGTGAGCGAACGTGACGCTTGAGCGTCTCGCCTACGGCGGAGCAATCGTTACGCAAATAGCGTACCCTTACGGTATTTCTTAAGCAAACAGCGTACAGTGTTCTTAGACTTCATAAAGGGTTGTTTATACGACAAAGGAATTTAGCATTGTCAACTCGGATCTGGATCCTTGGGTATTGCAGATAGTATCCCAATTAGAATTGGAATTTCAGGACCTTCCCCCATGTCAATTTTTCAAATCAGCCTTACCAGCTTCTGTTCAGGACAGCGCAAAAGTGCTGTATGCAATACAGAAATTATGTCAAGAAAATTAAATTTCCTTAGTTCCTGTGTCACAACAGGAAAAAGGGTTTTATTCAAGCCTGTTTGCAGTGCCGAAACCGGATGGCTCAGTCAGACCGATTTTAAACCTAAAGACTCAGAACCTTTATTTGAAAAGGTTAAAATTCAAGATGGAATCCCTCAGAGCGGTGATCTCCAGCTTGGAGGAAAAGGAATTTTCTGGTATCGATGGACATCAAAGATGCTTATTTACATGTTCCCATCTACCCGCTGCATCAGGCATACCTGAGGTTTACGGTGCAGGACTGCCACTACCAGTTCCAAACATTGCCTTTTTGGGCTCTCCATGGCTCCAAGAATATTCACCAAGGTGTTGGCGGAGATGATGGTTCTTCTTCGCAAGAAAGGAGTCAAAGTCATCCCATACTTAGACGATGTCCTCATAAAAGCGAGATCCAGGGAGAAACTAGTGCAGAACATTGCACTTTCCCTGATGGTGCTTCAACAGCACGGTTGGATCATAAACCTTCCAAAATCACAATTGGAACCCACAATGAGGTTATCATTTCTGGGAATGATATTGGGCACGGAAGCACAGAAAGTATTCCTACCGGTGGAAAAGGCTCTGGAGATCCAGAGGATGGTCAAACAAGTTTTAAAACCAGCACGCGTATCGATTCATCAGTGCATCCGCCTGCTGGGGAAGATGGTAGCGGCCTACGAGGCTCTACACTTTGGCCGATTCCATGCCAGGGTGTTCCAGTGAGACCTACTGGACAAGTGGTCCGGATCTCACCTACACATGCACTGGAGGATAATCCTGTCAAGAAAAGCCAGTATTTCACTCTTGTGGTGGCTTCAAAGTTCTCACCTCCTGGAGGGACGCAGGTTCGGGATTAAGACTTGGATCCTGGTGACCACAGATGCAAGCCTCTGAGGTTGGGGAGCAGTCATGCAAGGGGAAAGCTTCCAAGGACGATGGTCAAGTCAAGAAGTACTCCTTCACATAAACATTCTGGAATTGAGAGCTGTGTACAACAGCCTTCATCAAGCGGCACACCTTCTTCAAGGTCGTCCCATATAGATCCAGTCAGACAATGTAACGGCAGTAGCTTACATAAACCGCCAGGGTGGAACCAAAAAACAGAGCGGCAATGGCAGAGGTGACAAAGATACTCCTCTGGGCAGAAAGACATGCAAAAGCTCTGTCGGCAATTTTCATTCCGGGAGTGGACAGCTGGGAAGCAGACTTCCTCAGCAGACACGATCTCCATCCAGGAGAATGTGGCCTCCACCCAGAAGTCTTTGCAGAGGTAGCAGATCGTTGGGGCGTTCCTTAAGTAGATATGATGGCATCACGTCTCAACAAGAAGCTTCAGAAATATTGTTCAAGGTAGAGAGACCCACAAGTAATAGCAATGGATGCACTGGTGAGCCAGTGGGTGTTTCAGTCGGTGTATCTGTTCCCTCCACTTCCACTAATACCAGAAGTTCTCAAGATCATCAGAAGAACAAGGGTTCGAGCAATTCTTATTGCTCCAGATTGGCCAAGGAGGGCTTGGTATCCAGATCTTCAGAGATATTACTGGAAGATACTCAGCCTCTTCTTCTTCGCAAGGACCTGCTTCAGCAGGGGCCATTTGTTAATCAAGACTTACCACGGCTGCGTTTGACGGCATGGCTATTGAGCGCCAGTTCCTAGCCTGCAAGGGTATTCCCAATGAAGTCATTCCTACTCTTATTCCGGCCAGGAAAGGGGTAATGTCCAAACATTAGTATCGTATTTGGAGAAAATATGTATCTTGGTGTGAATCCAAGAAGTCTCCTGCGGTGGAGTTTAAATTAGGATGTCTTCTCCTATTTCTACAGGTGGGTGTGGATGCTGGCTTGAGATTAGGGTCTATCAAGGTCCAAATTTCGGCCTTGTACATTTTCTTTCAGAAACAGTTGACTTCCCTTCCTGAGGTCCAGACGGTCGTGAAGGGGGTTCTGCGCATCCAACCTCCCTTTGTGCCTCCTGCGGCGCCATGGGATCTTAATGTGGTGTTGCAGTTCCTTAAATCGGACTGGTTTGAGCCTCTACAAGAGGTAGAGTTGAAGTTTATCACTTGGAAAGTGGTCATGCTGTTGGCCCTGGCCTCAGGCAGACGAGTGTCTGAATTAGGGGCTCTGTCACACAAGTCCTTATTTGATTTTTCTTGAAGATAGAGCTGAACTGCGGACGCGTCAGCATTTTCTTCCAAAGGTTGTGTCTTATTTCCATATGAACCAACCTGTGGTGGTGCCAGTGGCTTCTGACACCTCAGCTATTTCAAAGTCCTTGGATGTCGTCAGAGCGTTGAGGACTTATGTTGCAAGAACGGCTCGGATAAGGAAAACAGAATCTTTGTTTGTCCTCTATGACCCCAACAAGATTGGGGGTCCTGCTTCTAAGCAGACTATTGCGCGCTGGATCAGAGGTACCATTCAGAACGCTTAGTCCACGGCAGGATTGCCGTTACCAAGTTCGGTAAAGGCCCACTCTGAAAGGAAAGTAGGTTCTTCCTGGGCGGCTGCCCGGGGTGTCTCGGCGTTGCAAATTTGCCGAGCAGCTACTTAGTCAGGGGCAATGACGTTTGCTAAATTTTACAGGTTTAACACCTTGGCTGCTGACGACCTTCGGTTTGGTCAGTCAGTTCTGCAGGAACATTAGCACTTTCCCGCCCATACTGGGAGCTTTGGTACATCCCCATGGTACTAAAATGGACCCCAGCATCCTCTAGGATGTAAGAGAAAATAGGATTTTAATTACATACCGGTAAATTCTTTTCTCGTAGTCCGTAGAGGATGCTGGGTGCCCACCCAGTGCTCATTTTTCCTGCAAATTACGTTTTGTCTTTTTACACAGGTTCTTATGTGTTAAGATGTTTTACAGCAGTTGCTGTTATGTTATGCATGCACGTTAGCATGGGTTATCTTGAAGGCCATGTTAGGCGGCATGTTTTGTATGGTGTGAGCTGGTGTGAATCTCGCCACTCGTTTAATTGTAAATTCTTCTCTCGAAGTTGTCGGTCTCCTCGGGCACAGTTCCTATACTGAGGTCTGGAGGAGGGGCATAGATGGAGGAGCCAGTTCACACTGTTGAAAAGTCTTAAAGTGCCGAAGGCTCCTGCGGAACCGTCTATACCCCATGGTACTAAAATGGACCCCAGCATCCTCTACGGACTACGAGAAAAGGATTTAGCGGTAGGTAATTAAAATCCTATTTTTACATCTGCCCCACCTGCAGGGCAACATGGTTTGCTCCAAATTCAGAATAAGCCCAATGGCTTTAACAGTGAAATTTTATAATGTTTTGCGAGAGATCACTTTATTTTGCAAGTTTTCTTGAAGTATTCCAGACAGTAATGATGATAAACTAGTAAGTTTCATGAGAGTTATTAAGTGCATGAAACCAACCAAGGGCACAGATACACATTTTAATCAAAATGGGTCATAGTCCTTTCCTGCATCTGCACTCATAAAAGTAGTCTAATATGTTTCCTTTATTTTCTTTCAGTTCCTTCATGCCAGTTGTCTTCATCCAGTGATCCATTCAGAACTGAACTTCGTCTTGATCAGTTTGACCTCACTCTACTTGAGCTCCCCAGTGGACAAAAGGCAAGGGCCAACTGGAGGCTCTACTATCCTCATGCCCATGCGCTTGTCTTTGTAGTGGATGCCAGTGACGCTGGACGTATAAAGGAGGTCTCAAGCATCCTTGCTAGCATCCTGAAACACCCTAGAGTCGCTGGGAAACCACTATTAATGTAGGTTCTAGACCTTTATTATCATGCTAATATTAAGACTGTATAATAAGGACAAACCACATATAACATATACTGAAAGAGAGAGCATAAAACAGGGCCAGGACCAGTTTTAATTTGCTCAATAATATATACAATATGTGATCTTCATCCCTGTAGATTGAGCAAAAAACATATAAAAAATAAATTCAGCTGTTGCTACTTTGCAAATGTAATGACTGGCTTAGATATAATATAGGTAACATTATCCAATGTTCAACAATCAGGACCTGCCTGCTATCTGGCACCTCTAGCAAATGCCAGAAGGGCCTATGGTCTGATGGGCCAGTCCAGCCACGCAAAGGGCCGGGACTGGCCAAGCAGTTCTGCCTTCCGATGCTTTGCTCAGCTGCCTGCTATACGGAGACAAAGCCTCCGCGACTCACAGCACGATCCCATGAGCCATGACCACGCCTCCTCTCCATACACATGCGGCCTGCACACACACCACAATGCTCCAGTTCATCTGTGACAACGGGCCTAATTCAGACCTGATTGGTGCTGTGCACAGCAGCCGATCAGGTCTGAACTGCGCATGCGCCGGCGCCGCAGTGCGCCGGCGCATGCCAGATAGCCGACGGCCGTCTCAGTCCTGCGATCGCCTCTGCCTGATTGACAGGCAGAGGCGGTCACTGGGCGGGAGGGGGCGGGCCAGCGGTGTTTGGCCACCGTTTTAGGGGTGCGGTCCAGTAGCTCTGAACCTACTCAGCGCTTGCGATCACTTCAGTCTATTCGTGTCCCGATTTGACGTCATACACCCGCCCAGCGAACGACCAGCCACGCCTGCGTTTTTCAGACATGCCTGCGTTTTTGCAAACACTCCCTGAAAACGGTCAGTTGACACCCAGAAACGCACCCCTCCTGTCAATCTTCTTGCGGCCGTCAGTGCGAAGAAAAACTTTGCTAGAACCTGTGTACAACCACAACGGGCTTTGTACCCGTACGACGCGCGTGCGCATTGCGGCCCATACGCATGCACATAAATGCTGCTTTTTCACCTGATCGCTACGCTGCGAAAATCGGCAGCGAGCGATCAACTTGGAATGATCCCCAATGTACCATAAATTGCATCAGCTGTTGTACTTCTAACCAAAATAGCTAATTGTTTTTACACTGCTAAAATATAAGTATGAGTTAATTCATGATTAACAAATTCATGATATGATTAATGGCTCGAGATAGTTTCTTTCAATATACCGTATAGGTGTATTTTGGAGTTTAAATAGCAGAGAATTTACCAATCATATAAAAGGGAATTTAACATTTAGAAAGAATAAATCAGCATCACCCTACTTTAATATTTTCTCCTGTTTGGTTTGGCCCAGTGTAACCCGGCTCTGAATGATATATTAAAAAGCATATGAGAACAACAGTATTGGAATGGGAAGGAAGAAGAACAACAGTATTGGAATGGGAAGGTAGAAGCTTCTTAATATCAAGATAGTTTGGGTCTGATCCACTGCTATACACAATCCCAATGTGTAAAGCAGAGACCGATTATAGGAGGGGTGACCATGATGGTTTTCCCGGGGCCCTCGCACACTGTCCCCAAGAATCAGCCACTACTATTAGCCAGGTGAGTCGGCACCATAAAAGGCTCCTGACCCACACACTGATGATAATGGACCCACCAAAGTGGTAGGAAGTATGACGTGGTCCCACTACAGGAGCAGGGAAGACAGCACAATGGGAGCAGCAAGGGGCTTATCAGCGATGACAGCCAGGAAGGCCTGGACAGGCTGCAGATGCTGGAGGTGAGACATGCTGCTCACCCACCTACCGACCCACCCGGTGATGTAGATAGGGGTCCCCACAGGTTTGTTACCCTGGGACCCCGCTGACCAGAATCCGGCAGGTTATTTGCTACTGTATGCGCGTATACATCTCTAAAAAGTCCTATGGTGCAGTGTTACACAGAGCATGCGCACAAAGGTGCTATTGAGATTGAGATGTACGGTATTAGAAATTTCTCAGAAAAGAGTTGGTCATTCCTGGGCAGTGACTGGGAGGTGGCTAAACAACGCATGGATATGGTCTGTCTTGGGGGTGAGTTATGGGTGACGGTGTGTGGCAGGTATATCGCTTAACGGTTTGTGTACCCAGACACTTAAACATCACTCTGGAGGTCATAGTCAGACATGAAAATCAGCCCATGTGATAGAGCAGGTGCAAGTTTAGATTATTCAAACAATGGTTTCGTCTAAAGACAGCATCTACAGATGCACATAGTGGGTGCCTCAGTTCTTAAACGTTCGCACGCATGGATGTACACCAGGGAAGGGCTTTGTAGCAGAATTTGCATAAAGTCATAGATGAGCGACAACCTAAACACTCAATCCATCTCTAATTCAGGCCCTTCATATTGCTGTGCGTGGGAGGCGGGCCGCGCGCGCTGGCGTGGACACGGTTACTGGGCAGCCTCTCCACTAGCCACCAGGGACACTGGACACAGGTGGGTTTTTTTCCCTCTATAAAACCCCATTTTTTTATGGCCCACAGCGGCAGGTGGGGATGCCAGCAGGGGGAGAAGTCCTAACCTGTAGCCCCTCCTCCAGCCCCAGGGCGCCATTTCTGTGAATGCTCCCGCCCTGGAGCTGCATATCTCTCCCTCACTCCCTGTCAGCAGCCATCACAACGGAGCTGAGCTGTTCCTGGGACTGTTGGGGCAAATCCTCCTCTGTAAAGCCGTCTGATCGCCAGAGCTGTGCATTTTACAGGACACTTAAGTATTCTACCTGTCCCTGGGACAGTGTTAGTTAAGAATGAGTGCATACATTCAGAGTTGTGTGGTACAAACGCCCTGTGATATACATCCAGTATCTACTGTGCTTTGTTATATCTATTGTTGACACATATAGCTTTACTGAGTATTACTTTGCATGGCTAGTCCAGTGCAGTTTTATGGTGCATCATTTCTGCATGGTACGCTTGTGACTATATATGTGTGTGTGCATGTAGCTGCTGCGTGGATGCCTTATCGGTTATTTCACTCAGCATGCTATTCCTATATTCCATAACCTGTGGGTGCTAAGTGTAACAGGTTTTCTGTATAATATAGGATTTTTTTCACAAGATATACTTGCTGTGTATTTTTCCTTGTGATTTATAGTCACCCTATATATCTCTTGAACTCCCGGTTTGTGCTGACACAGTCACACTGCACTGGGAGTTTTCGATAGGTATATCGCTGCTAAGAATTGTGCCAGGTTGCCCAATATTGTGCACATTATTATGTCAGCTACACGAGGCAACGGAGCTGGGGCTTCTCCCACATTGCGTCGTGGTGATGCCGCAGACGTGTTGGAGGAAAATTTGGCAGCTGAGAGTTCAGGTTCAGGGGGTTCATTACCCCCCAGTGGGTTTATAGCACCTGGGGCATCAAATGACCCACCTTGGGCTACCTTTTCCACGCTGTTAAACACGCTTGTAACTAAATTGGTGCCCCCTGTGGGACCACCTGTACCAATGCAACAGTTTATGGTCCCTGCTATTGATCCGCCATGGGCAGATCAAATCTCCACTCAGTTACAGCAATTGAACCAGTCACTGACCAAATGTAAGTGTCACTCTCGCCCGCCTAAGACTAAGACATCTTCTAAAAGGGCCATTAAATCCTCCCAATCCACTGCTATCCCAGACACGTCCTCTGAGGAGGATGGTGCATATATTGATCCCACAGACACTGACTCAGATTTTCTGATGGGGAAGGGAAGTCATTGGTGGATGTTCCGGATTTGATTGAGGCAATTAGGCTCATTCTTCAGGTGTCTGATGATCCTGAGCCCGAGGCTGTCTCTAAAAAGCCAGATATATTTAAACCTAAGAAGGTGGTTAAACAAGTCTTACCTCATTCTCAACACCTGGCTGACATACATCAGGAATCCTGGGAAAATCCGTGGACAAAATTCACACCAAATAAGAGGCTGTTGGCTCGCTATCCTCTCTCTGCGGAGTTATGTAAAAATTGGGAAACTCCTCCGCCTGTAGATTCTCATGTGGCGCGCATGGTAGTTTCCTCTGCTCTGCCAGTAACTACCGTCGCCTCTCTGAAGGAACCGACGGATAGACATGTGGAGGGTTGTTTGAAAGCGATTTACACCCTAACGGGGGCTGTGGATAGGCCAACGATTGCAGCGACATGGGCTGTTGAAGCTGTTGAAGCTGTTGAGGCGTGGGCTCAGGAGCTAGAGGCGAAGCTGCCTTCTAATGCTTCCGAGCATGCTCAACAATGTCTCTCATATATTACCACGGCTTCTCTATACCTTGAGGAGTGGCCTCCAATGCAGGGGTGCTGGTGGCCAAGGCTGCTACTACGTCCGTCTTTGCCAGACGTATCCTTTGGTTGAGATCGTGGTCGGTGGATATGGATTCCAAGAAAACCCTGGAGGTGCTTCCTTTCAAGGGAGACATTCTCTTTGGAGAAGCCCTCAATAAGATTGTGGCTGATCTGGCTACTGCTAAAACAGCTTGCCTACCTAGTATGGCTCCTTCCGCACAGAAGGCTAAAAGTACTTTCCCTTGGCCCTTTCATCCTCCAGGTAAAGCAAAAGGTCAGGCGTACCCAAAGCAAGCTCCTGCTTCCAGACCTGCAAAGCCCAGACCGAAGCAAGCCTGGGCTGCCCGTCAGCCTGCTTCCAAAACTGACAAGCCTGCCGTATGATTGGGCGGGCCTCCCTCTGGGGGATCCCAGGGTGGGGGGCCGACTTCTAGGTTTTGCCCAGGAATGGTTGAAGACCACTTCAGATACCTGGGTAAGGGAGGTCGTCACTCGAGGTTACGCCGTACCCTTCAAGAATCGTCCCCCTCATCGATTTTGCCTGACAGATGTGTCTCTGGATCCGGCAAAAGTAAACACTCTGCATTCGGTGGTACATTCCCTCCTGACCACAGGAGTGGTAGTACAGGTGCCTCTGGCTCAGAGAGGCAAAGGGTACTATCCACCGCTGTTTCTAGTCCCGAAACCAAACGGGTCCTCATGGCCCATTCTCAATCTGAAGTCCTTGAACAAGTATGTGCGGGTCTCCAAGTTTCGTATGGAAACTCTGCACTGTATTGTTCTGGCCTTGGAGCCTGGGGAATATACGGTCTCCCTGGACATACAGGATGCCTACCTGCATATTCCCATTGCAGTGTCTCATCAGCAGTACCTGAGGTTCGCGGTTTTGGCAACCATCATTACCAATTTCGGGTGTTACCCTTTTGGTTTGACAACGGCTCCCCGAGTTTTCACCAAAGTAAAGCCGGTCATGACGGCTTCACTTCGCCGTCAAGGGGTCAGGATACTACCGTACCTAGACGATTTGTTGATCCTGGCAAATTCCCCAGAAATTCTCCTGTGTCATCTAGATCTGACTCCAGGTCATGACAGCCCACGGGTGGCTTGTCAACTGGAAGAAATCATCCCTGGTTCCTGCTTGGAGCATGGTACACCTGGGAGCATTATTGGACACTCACAACCAGCGGTTGTTCTTGTCTCAGGAGAAACTCCTGAAACTTCAGGACAAGATCCGATGCTTCCTATCTTGTCCACAAGTGTCGATTCATTCGGCAATGCAAGTGCTAGGTCTCATGGTGTCGGCTTTCGACATGGTGGAGTATGCTCAATTCCATTCTCGCCCACTGCAGAAGTTGATTCTGTCCAAGTGGGACGGCCTGCCTCACCGGATCAGATCTCACATGATCTCCTTGTCTCCGGAGGTTCGCCTGTCACTGAGCTGGTGGCATCAGGACCAACGATTGAGCAGGGTCCATCCCTTCTGGATATCCAACTGGGTCTTGCTGACGACGGATGCCAGTCTGAGAGGTTGGGGCGCGGTGTTGGAACAACACTCTCTCCAGGGTCGGTGGACCGAGGAGGAGTCTCTACTCCCGATAAACATTCTGGAACTGCAGGCAGTGTTCAATGCATTGACAATGGCCCAGCATCTGATACAGAACAGACCTGTTCAAGTACAATCGGACAACGCCACCACGGTGGCGTACATCAATCATCAAGGCGGCACTCGAAGCCGCATGGCAATGAGGGAAGTATCAAGGATTCTTCAGTGGGCAGAACGCCATCTGCCGGCCATATCAGCAGTGTTCATTCCGGGCGTTCTGAACTGGGAAGCGGACTATCTCAGTCGTCGGGACGTACACGCCGGAGAATGGAGCCTACATCCAGAAGTGTTTCAACTTCTCGTGGACAAGTGGGGCCTTCTAGATGTTGACCTGATGGTGTCGCGACACAATCAAAAGGTTCCAGTTTTTCAGAGCAAGGACAAGGGATCCTCAAGCAGCGTTCGTGGATGCTCTGTCAATCCCATGGAACTTTTGGATGCCGTAAGTGTTCCCTCCGGTGTCACTCCTGCCCAGAGTAATAAGGAAGTTCAAGCAAGAAGGAGGAATCCTACTTCTGGTCACTCCAGCGTGGCCCAGGCGGCACTGGTTCTCCAATCTACAGGGCCTCGCATTGGATCGTCCCCATCTACTTCCATAACGTCCAGATCTCCTCGTTCAAGGCCCTTGTGTTTACCAGGATTTGGCCCGTCTGGCTTTGACAGCGTGGCTCTTGAAGCTTCCATCCTAAGGGCCAAAGGTTTTTCTGAGGCGGTTGTTCAAACTATGTTGAAGGCCCGTAAGCCGGTTTCTGTTTGGATCTACCATAGGGTCTGGAATGCTTACTTTACTTGGCATGCGTCTCACAATCATAAGGTTTTCAAGTTTAGTACGGCCAAACTATTGGCCTTTCTACAACAGGGCCTGGACTTAGCCTGCGTCTATCCTCCCTAAAGGTTCACATCGCTGCCTTGTCGGTTTTTCGGTTTGGTTTCAGAGAATGATTGCTGCCCTACCTGATGTCCATACATTCACTCAGGGCGTGTTGTGAATTCAGCCTCCTTATGTGCACCTGTGGCCCCTTGGGATCTGTCAGTGGTTTTGGAGGCCTTGCAAGAGTCTCCGTTTGAACCTCTTGCATCTGCTGACCTTAAGTGGCTTTCCCTTAAGGTGCTGTTTTTGCTGGCTATTGCTTCAACTCGAAGGGTCTGGGACTTGGGAACCTTTTCCTGTAAGTCTCCCCATCTGATTTTTCACCGTGACCGGGCGGTTCTTGGAACGTGGCCAGGTTATTTACCCACCTTCCACCTTAACCAGGAGATTGTGGTTCTGGCCTTTAATTCTCCTGAGTTGTCTACTAAAGAGCTGTCTTTGGATGTGGTACGGGCTCTCCGTATCTATGTAAAGAGAACATCCTCCATTAGGAAATCTGATTCTCTTTTCATGTTGTTTGGTTTTCACAAACGTGGCTGGCCTGCTTCCAAGCAGACACTGGCCAGATGGATTAGAATGGTGATTGCACATGCTTATGTACAGGCTGGTCGTCCGGTTCCTGCTACCATCAAAGCCCATTCTACTCGGTCAGTTGGACCTTTTTGGGCGGCCCACCACTTAGTACTTTAGTCCAATTTGAAAATGATCCATTGACCACAACGCGCTGCTCCCTATTATCTAACCAATTACAGGTTGAGTATCCCATATCCAAATATTCCGAAATACGGACTTTTTTGAGTGAGAGTGAGATAGTGAAACCTTTGTTTTTTTATGGCTCAAGGTACGCAAACTTTGTTTAATACACAAAGTTATTAAAAATATTGTATTAAATGACCTTCAGGCTGTGTGTATAAGGTGTATATGAAACATAAATGAATTGTGTAAATGTAGACACACTTTGTTTAATGCACAAAGTTATAAAAAATATTGGCTAAAATTACCTTCAGGCTGTGTGTATAAGGTGTATATGTAACATAAATGCATTCTGTGCTTAGATTTAGGTCCCTTCACCATGATATCTCATTATGGTATGCAATTATTCCAAAATACGGAAAAATCCCATATCCAAAATACCTCTGGTCCCAAGCATTTTGAATAAGGGAGACTCAACCTGTACTGACCAAAGTGCATATTGTGCTCCCTAGCCCTATTTCTTGTAGCTTATAGATAAGACGCATATGTGGTACAGTGTCGAAAGCTTTGGCAAAGTCTAAAAATATTACATCCACCTCTTTACCCTGATCAAGGTTCGCACTTACTGTTTCATAAAAGCCAAGTAAGTTGGTCTGACATGATCTGTCCTTCACAAATCCATGTTGGTTCCTTTTAATGACCTTATTTGCCTCAAGGAACTTTTGAATACTGTCCCTTAGAATGCCTTCCAATACTTTCCCACTATAGATGTAAGACTAACTGGTCTATAATTACCTGGTTCAGCTTTGCTCCCCTTTTTGAATATCGGCACTACCTCCGCTATACGCCACTCTTTGGGAACCATGCCCGATTTAACCGAATCCATGAAGATCAAAAATAGAGGTCTTGCTAGTTCAGCGTGCAGCTCCATAAGAACCCTCGGGTGAATTTCATCGGGACCAGGTGACATATTAATCTTTAACTTTTTTAAATCGGTCACAGACTACCTTCTCACATAAATAAGCATTTAGCAGTGGATATTATCTTTGTTGAGATTTTGTGTTAGATCCAGCATTTGGTCCTCTCTGGTAAATACCGTTGACAAAAAACTTGTTTAATTTGTTTGCTATGTCATTATAATTTTTGATTAAGACTCCCCGCTTGTCCTTTAAAGGGCCTATACTCTCCTTCTTTAGACTCTTGCTGTTGATGTACTTAAAAAATCTTTTGGGATTCGCTTTGCTTCCCTTTGCTACTAGTTTTTCAGTTTCTACTTTAGCCGCTCTCTTTCTTTTTTGCATGTTTTGTTACAGTCCTTATAGTGCTGAAATGACTCCGCATCCCCCTCAGATTTGTATTTTTTAAATGCTCCTCTTTTTTTGTCCATTAATTCCTTTATATTTTTGTTAAACCACATTGGTTTGGAATTTTTGTTCCTTTTTTTTGCTGCTGGTGGGAATAAATTTATGAGTATTATTAATTAGCAGTGATCTTAATACATCCCATTTCTCTGTGGTATTTTTTCCTTGAATGGGAAATTCTGTTTCAATGTCCCTTAACGCTTCCTTCATCATGTCAAAGTCGGCTTTGCTAAAGTTTAGAGTCCTAGTTGAGCTAGTATAGGACTGCTTATGCAAACTGATATTGAATGTGACCATATTGTTATCGCTGTTACCTATGGGCTCTCCTACTTCAATATTTGATACCAATTCCCCATTGTTAGTTAATACCATATCTAAGATTGCATTGTACCTAGTTGGTTCCTCGATTAATTGAACTAAGTAATTATCATTTAGCGTGTTTAAAAACATATTGCCCCTAGCAGTATCACATGAATTGATTTTCCAGTTTATCTTGGGATAGTTAAAGTCTCCCATCAATACTATGTCTCCTACTCCTGCTGCTCTTTCAGTCTGATTCAGTAACAATTTCTCGTCAGACACATTAATATCAGGCGGCCTGTAGCATAACCCCAATAATAACTTCTTTATCCCTTTACCCCTGCATGCAATTTCTACCCATAACGCCTCAATAGTATTTACAGTCCCTTCTTGAATATCTTCCCATATAACAGGTTTTAGAAATGGCTTTACGTAAAGACATACCCCTCCACCCCGTTTATTTAGTCTGTCTCTCCTGTACAGCGTGTAACCCTCTAGATTGACTGTCCAATTGTGAGATTCGTCCCACCACGTTTCAGTAATGCCTATAATATCATATTCCTTGCTTGCTGCAAGGATTTCTAGTTCCCCTTTTTACCTGTAAGGCTTCTAGAATTTACATACATACAATTGAGATATGTATTTCCCCTTATGGTAGGGACATCATAATTCTTATGCAGCAAAGATGACCCGTAATCGTCATTGGTTACTGTTATTCTAAAACTCTTTTTAGTTCCCAAGTTTATACCCTTGCCGCCTGCTCTATTGCTCCCCCCTACTCCTCCCCCATTTTGTTCACTAACGCCACCCCTGCTATTCTTACTGAATGACCCGTAATTTCTTGCTAAACCCTTCCCCCAGGAACCTAGTTTAAAATCTCCTCCAACCTTCTAACCATCCTTCCCTCCAGCACCGCTGCCCCCTCCTCATTCAGGTGCAATCCATCACGACAAAAAGGCGGCTCCTGACTGAGAAGTCCGTCCAGTGTTCTAGGAACACAAACCTTTCTTTCCTGCACCAATCCCTAAGTCACACATTTACCTCCCTAATCTCCCTCTGTCTCCCTGGGCTAGCGCGTGGCACAGGTAATAATTCGGAGGATATTACCTTAGATGTTCTTGCCTTAAGTTTCTTACCTAATTCCCTATAGTCTTTCTTAAGGACATCCCACCTTCCACTAACTTTGTCGTTGGTGCCAACGTGCACCAAGAC
Organism: Pseudophryne corroboree; assembly: GCF_028390025.1. NCBI lineage: Eukaryota > Metazoa > Chordata > Amphibia > Anura > Myobatrachidae > Pseudophryne > Pseudophryne corroboree. Next base: position 138,996,921 of record NC_086451.1, read on the forward strand.
CGCTGGATCATTCCCAGCCCCTCCAAACAATCTATCTGCCCGGTCCACGATGTGCCGCACCCGAGCACCCGGGATACAACAGACCATTTGGCGATCACGTTTCTATCTGTCTTCCTAATAATGGAATCCCCTACCACCACAATCTATCTAGGTACCTTACTAACTTTTATCCCAACTGCGCCAGAGGGACCGCTCCTCTGGTTGCTAGATGGAACAGTCTCCTCCAGCACCGTCATTTCCTCACTATCATCCTCTGATTCCTCGTCCAGTCGTGCAAATTTATTCGGGTTTGATAGTTCAGCGATGTCGAGCCTCCCCATCTTTTTCTTCCTTCTAACTGTGACCCAGCTAACTGCTTGGTCATCCTCATCTACCAGTGAACCCTCCCTTAACTCCTCCACCGTTCTATCTTAACTTCGCTCGAGATTGTGTACCTCCCTCAGTCGCGTAACGGTTTGCTCTAGATCAGTTACCTGGGCTTCCAGGGCAACCATTCGCACACACCTCGTGCAGATGTATTCACACTGGGACGGTTGCTCAAGGTGCGTGTACATTTTGCACGAGATGCACTGAGTGAAATCCCCAATCCCAGCCCCACCCATGTTTTTGTAAGGTCTAACTCCCTTTTACCCAAGAAGAAATAGAAAAGCAAAACAATCTAGGCAAAACACTCCCTATACAATAATGAAGTTGGGCTTATACTTATCTATCCTTTGCGTCCCCTAATCTTTTGATTTTATGCAGCAGTAGTCACCGGTTCCTTCGCTTTTATTCAGCAGTCTCCGTCCCCTTCTGTCCTCTCCCCTGATGTCTGCAGCAGCAGTCTTCCTTGCCCCCTTGTGCACCTCAGCAGTGGATTCAGACCCCGCAGACCGATTGTGGGTCCCTGGTAGTACCAACTGGCAACAGCAGTAGGCTCTTTCCCCACCTGCAGTATCCCTGGGCAGTACCTGCTGCTATTTCAAACTCACAATTCACTTAAAAAGCCAAGCTATCACTTTAGAATGCAAGCTCTCACAATAAGCCTCGATGTTAATCCTTGTGGAGCCCAGTATACCTCGCAGAGAGAGATTTAACAATGGTAAGTTCTTACCATAAATCTCGTTTTCTTAACCTATAAAACCCTCGGCCACTTTGCACTTCCTTACATCGTTTCCGTAAGCTCAGTATCCACCCACAAAACCTCTGCTGCACACGCGACTTTAAGGCAGATTTAACAATGAGTTATATTTTTGTTATTACTCATTATGAATGATAAATGGTGCTCCAGCCAATCAGCTGCTAACTGTCATGTGTTTGAAAAATGATAAGAGCTGACAGGCTGGATCGCCATTTATCATTTATCATTTGTAACGAGAACTAGAATATCTCTTGTTGATAAATCTGTCCCTTTATCGCTTCCTCTCTTTTCACATCTTCTAGCTCATGCTTCCAAGGTTATGTTGTGTCCATTATCTAGAACACTCTACCCTTTAAAAGTAAATACATATTGGTAGGTAGTAATACCTACTACAATGAAATATGCCAATAATTATTCAAAGTAAACGACAATGCTCTTAAATAACATTCCACTCCTTTTGCTGTTGTCTCCATCAATAACTTACAGTGCTTCCTCCTATCACCATCTACTGTGTCCTCCTGTTCCTCATCGCACTAAGGGGCTAATTCAGACCTGATTGGTGCTGTGCGTGTTGACACAGCAGCGATCAGGCCTGAACTGTGCATGCGCCGCAGTGCGCCGGCGCATGCCAGACAGCCAAACGTCTTTAGCTAGCGATTGCCTCTGCCTGATTGACAGGCAGCGGCAGTCGCTGGGCGGGAGGGGGCAGGATGGCGGTGTTAAGCTGACGTTTAAGGGGCGCTGTCCGGCCAACGCAGTCGTGGCCGAACTGTGTCGGGGGCGGGCCGCTGCGGCTGCGTGATGTCACATGCAGCCGCTGCAACCCAGGCAGCGACGAGTAGCTCCCAGCTAGCGCGCAGGAGCTGCGCTGGCTGGGAGCTACTCCTGAAGTACAAAAGCATCGCTGCTGCTGTGCGATGCTTTTGTACTTCTGCGACGGGGCAGGAACTGACATGCGGGGTGGGCTAGCCCTGTGCTGGGCGTTCCCCCGCAAGTCAGTGTGCCTGATCGTAGCTGTGCTAAATTTAGCACACTTACGATGAACTCTGAATCACCCCCTAAGGGCCTAATTCAGATCTGATCCACAGCAGCAAATTTGATATCTAATGGGCAAAACCATTTGCACTGCAGGTGGGGCAGATATAACATGTTCAGAGAGAGTTAGATTTGGGTGGGTTATTTTGTTTCTGTGCAGGGTAAATACTGGCTGCTTTATTTCTCTTACGTCCTAGAGGATACTTGGATCCACATTAGTACCATGAGTTATAGACGGGTCCACTAGGAGCCTTGGGCACTTTAAGAAATCAATAGTGTGCACTGCTCCCTCCCTCCATGCCCATCCTACCAGACTCAGTTTAGAAAATGTGAACGGAGGAGCCAGTCACGCTCAAGGAAGTTCCTGATGAGTTTTCTGCATTTATTTTCTGTTTGTTGTTTTCAGGCAGGATTGGTTGGCACCAGACTGCCTGTTTTGTGGGACATAGGAGGGAGGATGGCCCAACTTTCTAAAGAGTTAATTGTCCCGTTTCTCCGCTGCCAGGACACTGAGCTCCTGAGGGAGTCATTTGCAAGCCTCACCGCGGCGAGCGTACCCTTCTGCACCACGCCGCCACCCCTAACAGAGCCAGAAGATAGAAGAGTGGTGGGTACAGCGCCAATGTCCCGGTTAGCATGTCGCTGGCGGGAATGGCGGCACAAGGGTAGGAGTGCATCATTGATGCAGGCTGTGCTCCAGGGGGCTCAGGAGGACATACACGCACTGCACCAGCACACACAGGTTTACACTGCACTGCACCAGCACACACTCAGGGTTACACTGCACTGCACCAGCATACAGACAGGGTTACACCGCACTGTGGCAGCACACACACAGTTACACCACACTGCATCAGCACAAACACAGGGTTATAATGCACTACACCAGCACACTATGTTTCTATGTTTCTATGAGTGCAAATAATGGGGCCCAGAGCTGAGAGGGGCCACCTTCCCTTTCAAAGTTACATGTGTTATTTACATTTTTCACGATTAGGTTATATATATTTTTCAACATTAAGAACACAGCAGCTGTAGACACCCATCCATCACCCCACCCCGCCACCAGATTACAGGAGCAGCGGCTGCCAGAGATTACCGTCCCTATCCCAGGAAACAGCTGCAGTCGGCATTCCACCTCCACCTGCAATCAGCAGCAGCTGATTTCCCTGCTTATGTAAAGTTCACTCTCCTGCTTTCAGCCACTTCTGCCTGTCAGAGCCAATCAGCGGCCGCTACCTTGGTTGGCTGAGAGACAGTCATTCTCAGCCAACCAGTTTGGTACCAACAGAAGAAGCTTTCCGGACCAAAACTCAGAGATCTGATTCTTTGATCTCTGTGTTTTGGCTCGTTTTCAGATCTGAGCCTGGCAGGAAAAACTGAGGTAGGACTCGCTCGGAACTCCCAAATTCAAGTGGGTTAGGTTTTTAGGAAACCGAACCCGCTCATCTCTACTTAATACCAACACCCGAATGAGAGATGTAAAGGATCTTTTTATGTTGAATATAACTTTCTTTCCAAGTACCTCTACATTGGAGTATGTGTTTTATTTTTTTAACCAGTGCTTCTATTCTTACCTCATTTTTGTATATTTTTCCTATTGAATGCACATTTGTAGTATTTCCTAGAGGTCTAGAAAGAGGCAGAACGGAGAAACACACTCTTAAGTGTTTTCTTTGACAAGGCAGGATAATTATGATTATAAGCTGAGAGAAAGATTGGAGCGTGCAGAATGGCTGACATCACATGTTTGGAGAAAACAAAGATGGGCAAAAGAACAGCAAGAAATACAGGAAATAGAATTCAGTCATAACTAATAACTAGATATTGTATATACAAGAACACAAACTGGATTACTTTAGTGTGACATTGTTTCACCTATGCATATATTAAAAAAAGACTCTAATGAATACCCTGATGATTTCCAGTCCATCCCTTTGCTTTAGCAGAAAACTCCTGCTGCACCTTTCACCAATGTAGAAATCAACCAGCCTACTCCTGCACCCCCCATAGCAGCTTCAGTTCTCCCTAGTGAAGATGGAGACTGCACTGAACTCATCTTCTCACCCATTACATTTCTCCTCATCTCTATTTCTCTGACGTCCTAGTGGATGCTGGGTACTCCGTAAGGACCATGGGGGTATAGACGGGCTCCGCAGGAGACTGGGCACTCTTAAAAGAAAGATTAGGTACTATATCTGGTGTGCACTGGCTCCTCCCTCTATGCCCCTCCTCCAGACCTCAGTTAGTATCTGTGCCCGGCCAGAGCTGGATGCACCCTAGGGGCTCTCCTGAGCTTCCTAGAAAAGAAAGTATTTGTTAGGTTTTTTATTTTCAGTGAGATCTGCTGGCAACAGACTCACTGCTACGTGGGACTGAGGGGAGAGAAGCGAACCTACCTGCTTGCAGCTAGCTTGGGCTTCTAAGGCTACTGGACACCATTAGCTCCAGAGGGATCGAACACAGGCCCAGTCCTCGGTCGTCCGGTCCCGGAGCCGCGCCGCCGTCCCCCTGGCAGAGCCAGAAGAACGAAGAGAAGTTGAAAATCGGCGGCTGAAGACTCCGGTCTTCATTAAGGTAGCGCACAGCACTGCAGCTGTGCGCCATTGCTCCCTTAGCACACCACACACTCCGGTCACTGATGGGTGCAGGGCGCTGGGGGGGGGGGGGGGGGCGCCCTGGGCAGCAATTAGATTACCTTACTTGTCGAAAAGCACATAATACAGTCTGATAAACTGTATATGTGCATTAACCCCCGCCATTAAAGTACATAAAAGGACAGAAGCCCGCCGCTGAGGGGGCCGGGCCTTCTTCCTCAGCACACCGGCGCCATTTTCTCTTCACAGCTCAGTTGGAAGGAAGCTCCCCAGGCTCTCCCCTGCAGTATCCTGGTACACAAAGGGTAAAAAAGAGAGGGGGGGGGCACATAAATTTAGGCGAAAAACTGTGTATATAAGCTGCTATAGGGGAAAAATCACTCAGTATAGTGTACATCCCTGTATTATATAGCGCTGTGGTGTGTGCTGGCATACTCTCTCTCTGTCTCTCCAAAGGGCCTGGTGGGGGAACTGTCTTCAAATAGAGCATCCCCTGTGTGTGTGGTGTGTCGGTACGCGTGTGTCGACATGCCTGAGGTAAAAGGCTCCTCTAAGGAGGTGATAGAGCGGATAAGTGTGTGGGAGGGTGTCTCCGTCAACAACGTCGACACCTGTTTGGATATGTGTAAGTGCTGAGGTAAAATTATTGCACAAAAGGTTAGGGAACAGAAAGGAAATCTTCCCTGGTCTGTCCCTATGTCACAGAGTCCTTCAGAGTCTCTCTATGTTCACTATCCAAAATAACAAAGTATCGACACGGAGTTTAACTCCACTGTCGACTACGATAATGCAAAGTTACAGCCAAGAGGGCTAAAAGATATTCAATATATGATTATTGGAATAAAAGATGATTTGCATATCACTGATGACTCATCTGTCCCTGACACGAGAGTACACATGTTAAGGGGAAGAATGCTGAGGTAAATTTCCCTCCTCTCATGAGGAAAAAGAGCGGGAATCTCCAGACAAGAGACGGCAGCTTCCCACAAGAGAATTCTCAGGCTGTATCCTTTCCCCACTAGGGCCAGGATGTGTTGAGAAGCTTCCCCTTGGGTGTCCTATTTGCACTAGCTATTCTCAGGGATCCTGCAGATAGTGTGCACATTCTAGTATACTACCCAGACCGGCGATTGTGTCGGCATGGGTTTATAGCGCTGTGGCAGCGTGGACAGGTACCTTATCAGCAGAGATTGAGACCCTAGTATGCATATAAATATTTTAAGATGCTGTCTTAAGTGATAGATATATAATTATAAAGCATGCCCAAAGGGACATGAGTATACTGGGTCCTAGAGACAAAAGCTATGTCGATTTCTGCTTGACGTGTCCTGTAGAATATACATTGGACGGATGATGCCGACTTAAGAGGCATATGGAAGGCTGAGGATTGTGTGGAGAAAGGTTCTCGGGCCTGGTCTCCACAGCTATAGCTGGTAATTCTGATATTTTGCCTTATATTCCTGCACAGCCTAGGAAAGCACGACATTATTAAATGCAGCTTTTCGAATAAAGAAACAAAGTCTGAGGTGCGTCCTTTCTTGTCAGAGCCGGGGGCAGAGGAAAGAAGCTGTACAACACAGCTAGTCCCCAGGAACAGAAGTCCTCCCCGGCCTCTACAAAAATCCACCGCATGTCGCTGGGGCTCCACAGGCGGAGCTAGGCCCGGTGGGGACACGCCTTCGTAAGTTCAGCCACAAGTGGGTTCACTCCCTGTTAGATCCCTGGACAATAGAAATTGTATCGCAGGGATACAGGCTGGACTGTGAGAAGATGCCCCCTCACCGAGGACCCGGCGGGCTTCCCCCCAAGAGAGGGAGCCAGTGTTAACTGCAATTCGTAAATTGTATCTTCAACAGGTGGTGGTCAAGGGTCCCCTCCTTCAACTAGAGGGTGTTATTATTCGACCATGTTATAATCCCGAAACCAGACGGTTCGGTTAGACCCATATTGAATTAAAATCCCTGAACATATACCTGAAAAGGTTCAGGTTCAAGATGGAATCGCTAAGAGCGGTCATTGCAAGCCTGAAATGAATCGGGACATAAGGGATGCATACCTTCGTGTCCCCATTTATCCACCTCATCAGGCGTACCTCAGAATTGCAGTACGGGATTGTCATTACCAATTTCACCAAGGTAATGGCGGATATGATGGTGCTCCTGCGGAAGCAAGGTGTCACTATTATCACATACTTGGATGATCTCCTCATAAAAGCGAGATCAAGAGAGCAGTTGCTGGACAGCATATCACCTTCTCTGGAAGTGAAACTGCAACACGACTGGATTCTATATATTTCGAAGTCGCAGTTGGTTCCTACAGCTCATCTGCCTAGACACAGACCAGAAGAGGGTTTATCTCCCGATGGAGAGAGCTCAGGAGCTCATGACACTGGTCAGGAATCTATTGAAAACCAAAACAGGTGTCAGTGCTTCACTGCATACGAGTCCTGGGAAGGATGATGGCATCATACGAGGCCATCCCCTTCGGCTGGTTCCATGCAAGGACAATGGAACTTACTGGACAAGTGGTCCGGATCACATCTTCAGATGCATCGGTTAATCACCATATCCCCCAGGGCCAGGGTGTCTCTACTGTGGTGGCTGCGGAGTGCTCACCTTCTCGAGGGCCGCAGATTCGGCATTCAGAACTGGGTCCTGGTGACCACGGATGCAAGCCTCCGAGGGTGGGGGGCAGTTACACAGGGAAGAAAATTCCAAGGTTTGTGGTCAAGCCAACAGACTTGCCTTCACATCAATATCCTGGAACTAAGGGCCATATACAACGCCCTAAGTCAAGCGGAGTTCCTGCTTCGCGACCAACCGGTTCTGATCCAGTCAGACCGCAGGGGCTCATGTAAACCGCCAGGGCGGCACAAGGAGCAGGGTGGCGAGGGTAGAAGCCACCAGAATTCTTCGCTGGTCGGAGAATCAAGTAAGTGCACTGTCAGCAGTGTTCATTCCGGGAGTGGACACGACCTCCACCCGGGAAAGTGGTGACTTCATCAGGAAGTCTTCACGCAGTTTTGCAAATTGATGGAAACTGCCTCAGGTGGACTACATGGCGTCCCACCTCAATAAAAAGATAAAAAAAGGTTTTACGCTGGGTCAAGGGACTCTCAGGCGATAGCTGTGGTCGCACTAGTAACACCGTGGGTGTTCCAGTCGGTCTATATATTCCCTCCTCTTCCTCTCAGACCCAAGGGCTGAGAATTGTAATAAACGGAGGAGTGTGAACAATGGCCCTCATTCCGAGTTGATCGGTCGCAAGGCGATTTTAGCAGAGTTACACACGCTAAGCCGCCGCCTACTGGGAGTGAATCTTAGCTTCTTAAAATTGCGACCGATGTATTCGCAATATTGCGATTACTAACTACTTAGCAGTTTCAGAGTAGCTCCAGACTTACTCTGCCTGTGCGATCATTTCAGTGCTTGTCGTTCCTGGTTGACGTCACAAACACACCCAGCGTTCGCCCAGGCACTCCCACCGTTTCCCCGGCCACTCCTGCGTTTTTTCCGGAAACGGTAGCGTTTTCAGCCACACGCCCCTGAAACGCCGTGTTTCCGCCCAGTAACACCCATTTCCTGTCAATCACATTACGATTGCCGGAGCGAAGAAAAAGCCGTGAGTAAAAATACTTTCATCATAGTAAAGTTACTTGGCGCAGTCGCAGTGCGAACATTGCGCATGCGTACTAAGCGGATTTTCACTGCGATGCGATGAAAAATACCGAGCGAACAACTCGGAATGAGGGCCCATATTCTTTGCTTCCGATTGGCCAAGAAGGACTCGGTACCCGGAATTGCAAGAAATGCTCTCAGATGACCCATGGCCTCTGCCTCTCAGTCAGGACATGTTGCAACAGGGACCCTGTCTGATCCAAGACTTACCGCGGCTGCGTTGGACGGCATGGCGGTTGAACGCCGGATCCTAGCGGAAAAGGGCATTCCGGATGCAGTTATTTCTACGCTGATAAAGGCTAGGAAAGACGTGACAGCAAGACTTTTTCACTGTATATGGCTTGGTGTGTGGCCGGGAAGGCCCTACAGAGGTATTCCAGGGGGGTCGATTCCTGCACTTCCTACAGTCAGGAGTGACTATGGGCCTAAAATTAGGATTCATAAAGGCCAAGATTTCGGCCCTATCCCTTTTTCTCTCAAAAAGAACTGGCTTCACTGCCTGAAGTTCGGACGTTGTTACAGGGGTGCTGCATATTCAGCCCCTTTTGTGCCTCCAGTGGCACCTTGGGATCTTAACGTGTGTTGGATTCCTAAAATCCCACTGGTTTGAGCCACTTAAGACCGTGGAGCTAAAATATCTCACGTGGAAAGTGGTCATGCTTTTGGCCTTAGCTTGGACTAGGCGTGTGTCAGAATTGGCGGCTTTGTCATGTAAAAGCCCATATCTGATCTTCCATATGGAAAGGGCAGAATGGAGGACTCGTCCCCAATTTCTCCCTAAGGTGGTATCATCGTTTCATTTGAACCAACCTATTGTGGTGCCTGCGGCTACTAGGGACTTGGAGGATTCCAAGTTGCTGGACGTAGTCCGGGCCCTGAAACTTTATGTTTCCAGGACGGCTAGAGTCAGAAAAACTGACTCGCTATTTATCCTGCATGCACCCAACAAGCTGGGTGCTCCTGCTTCAAAGCAGACTATTGCTCGCTGGATCTGTAGCACGATTCAGCTTGCACATTCTGCGGCTGGACTGCCGCATCCTAAATCAGTAAAAGCCCATTCCACGAGGAAGGTGGGCTCTTCTTGGGCGGCTGCCCGAGGGGTCTCGGCTTTACAACTTTGCCGAGCTGCTACTTGGTCGGGTTCAAACACTTTTGCAAAATTCTACAAGTTTGATACCCTGGCTGAGGAGGACCTTGAGTTTGCTCATTCGGTGCTGCAGAGTCATCCGCACTCTCCCGCCTGTTTGGGAGCTTTGGTATAATCCCCATGGTCCTTACGGAGTACCCAGCATCCACTAGGACGTCAGAGAAAATAAGAATTTACTCACCGGTAATTCTATTTCTCGTAGTCCGTAGTGGATGCTGGGAGCCCGTCCCAAGTGCGGACTCTCTGCAATACATGTATATAGTTATTGCTTAACTAAAGGGTTATTGTATGAGCCATCTGTTGAGAGAGGCTCAGTTATTGTTCATACTGTTAACTGGGTATAGTTATCACGAGTTGTACGGTGTGATTGGTGTGGCTGGTATAAGTCTTACCCTGGATTCCAAATCCTTTCCTAGTAATGTCAGCTCTTCCGGGCACAGTTTCCCTAACTGAGGTCCGGAGGAGGGGCATAGAGGGAGGAGCCAGTGCACACCAGATATAGTACCTAATCTTTCTTTTAAGAGTGCCCAGTCTCCTGCGGAGCCCGTCTATACCCCCATGGTCCTTACGGAGTACCCAGCATCCACTACGGACTACGAGAAATAGAATTACCGGTGAGTAAATTCTTATTTTCCGCTAAACTCAAAATCATCTCACTAATTCTAAATAACTCATCCCTTTACTCAGCCTCTCATTGCTGATGCGATGCTTAGTACACCCCACCCTGTATGCCTCTTCCCTTTTAGTAAACTAATTTGCTTGTTTAGCTGTCAGCCAGAGTTGTATCTTCCTATTGGCCAGGATGGCACTTGCCATGGGCGCAGGCCCTGGGGGTGCGCGCCCGGCAAGGCCACCCTCACCAGGGGGTAGAATTACATAGTAGTTCTCACTGAGTACATCCATTAGCAGTGCTCATCCACTGCTGGACTCTCAGAAGCATATTGCACTCTGACACTCTCTGTGACTACGGTCACAATGATGGTGAATATAGCCTGGGGCACTTCCAGGTATGGGGAGGGGCGAGGCACCTCCTCTTCCTCATCCGCTCCCCTTCTCATTGGTCCCACGTGGTCTGTCACCAAACACCAGCCACTACAATCAGCACCAGTCAGCAGTGCAGCATGAGCATACCTGTACATTTTCTGTGGTACTGTAGCTGCACTGCATGGTCTATCCTGGCAGCCTGGATCACAGATTACAAAGTGCTCTGTATGGAGAGGTATCTAGACCAGTGACTGCCTGTCCAGCTGTGTTGTGACTACAAGTCCAGGCACACCTTGTTAACTGGATTTACTGGGACATGTAGTGCCACCACACCTAGAGAGTGGTTTTTAACTGTATGTATGTGTGCATATATCCCCTTGGTGTTCCTGTCCGCACCCTCCTTGTAATTCCCCCTCAGTGTCCCTGCCCGCACCATCCCTGTAACTGCCCCCTCAGTGACCCTGCTTATACACTCCTGTAATACCCTGCCCACACCCTTCCCATAATTCCTTCTCAGTATCCCTACACACACCCTAATCGTAATTCCCCCTCAGTGTCCCTGCCTGCACACTCCTCATATTTCCCCTTCAGTCTCCCTGCCTGCACCCTTCTCGTAATTCCTCCTCAGTGTCCCCGCATGCACCCTCCCTGTAATTCTCCCTCAGTGTTCCTGACCTCAGCATCCCTGTGACCAGGGCCGGCGCTACCATTAGGCAGCTTTAGGCAGCTGCCTATGGGCGCCAGCACTTCAAGGGCGGAACTGAGTGGGAAATTTTTTTTAATCTGTAACAATGTGGGTGCTGCCTCCTTTGCGTCACTCGCTGCCTCCCCGCCCCTCAAACCTCCGACCTGTGGACTGGCATCGCTGCTGTTGAGGAGGAGGAGTCCACGATCAGCAGCGGCACTTTCACGTGGAGAGAAAGTGCCGCCAACCACCAGCTGATCTGCCCTCCCTGCCAGTGGCCTGACCGGTCCGGCGTTCGGAGTCCAAGCCCCAGCTGGAACCTGCTCTAACATTTTATAATGCAAAGTGGATAAACCATGATTGCGTAACTTAAAATGTTTGGCTACCGGTTGATCTATAGTCTTGCCTTCCAATATCTGCTTAATGGCACTCCTATGTATGTTAAAGAACGCATGTCCCAACATAGGAGTGCCATTAAGCAGATATTGGAAGGCAAGCCTATAGATCAACCGGGAGCCAAACATTTTAAGTTACGCAATCATGGTTTATCCACTTTGCGTTATAAAATGTTAGAGCAGGTTCCTTTTTCTAAACGGGGGGGTGATAGACATAGAATTCTGCTGCAAAAAGAGGCCCGCTGGATACACCGGTTAAACACGGTTGCTCCCAGCGGCCTCAATGAAACTCTATCATTGACCTGTTTTTTATGAGTGTTCCATCAGTTGTGCTTATATGTGTGGGGACACACTTCCATGATTTCTTAGATCTGAATATGTTTCTACATACAGTTTAGAATACTTTTTAATATTCGTAGTGTTTATTTATTATGGCTTCATTACGTCTGTAAAATCATGTATTTTAGCTTTCTGTCTGAGAAATTCAAATTTGATTTGAACTCACAGTTCATTTGGTAATATCATAATCCCATATCTGAAGATTGTAAAATGCAATTGTACTCTCCTCATGAATCGTGTCATATTGTTGTCTAGTTGTCATGGTGATGGTTTTTTCACACCGGCATACGTCATCCTCATTGACAGCTTTGTCTCTAGCTGATGACGATACCGGAAGTTAATCCTTTGGGATTCAAAGGAAGTACACGTGGTGAATGTATAGTATATAAAGGTAAGATTGTCTTTCTATTGTTATTGTTACTTCTGACGACGGTTAATAAACCGAAACGTTAAGTTCACACAAGGTGGAGTGATCTCTGTTCTTGTCTGCTTGAAATTCCGTGAGTGCCGCCTGCTTGAATTATCTATATATATATATATATATATATATATATACACATAGATAGTCCTCCAGCAGCAGCCGACGCTCTCATAAATCAAACAACGTGCTCTGGTGCTCGCTACATGTATAATGCAGTAGTCCAACCAGAAAGCGGCACTCAGAGACAATAGCAGTGTGTAGTAAGCACACACCCCCTGCGAAGTCCGACTAGTGATGAAACGCATTGGGTGTGGCCAACAGAATACATATATATATGCCCTCTTGTCTGTGATCACTGTCTACCCCTTCTGTGTCACCCTGGTCTGTCAGCCCTTCACCTTTTAGATTGTAAGCTCGCAAGAGCAGGGTCTTCTTTCCCCATGTGCCTGTCCTTTTCTTACTTACACTTCATACTTCATACTCCTTTTATTGATGGCACCTAACCCCGGGGTTTCTATACCTGTCCTATATTGTCTTGTACTGTAAGTGCTGTTTTCTTGTTTGCTTATGTGATTATGTACTGTGTAATGGGCGCTGTGGATCCTTTGTGGTGCCATATAAATAAAGGATAATAATAATAATAATAATAATAATAATATATAATCTCCCTCCAAACCTCTCCCTAATCATAACTAGAGATGTGCACTTGAAATTTTTCGGGTTTTGTGTTTTGGTTTTGGGTTCGTTCCGCGGCCGTGTTTTGGGTTCGACCGCGTTTTGGCAAAACCTCACCGAATTTTTTTTGTCGGATTCGGGTGTGTTTTGGATTCGGGTGTTTTTTTTAAAAAACAGCTTAAATCATAGAATTTGGGGGTCATTTTGATCCCAAAGTATTATTAACCTCAAAAACCATAATTTCCACTCATTTTCAGTCTATTCTGAATACCTCACACCTCACAATATTATTTTTAGTCCTAAAATTTGCACCTAGGTTGCTGGATGACTAAGCTAAGCGACCCTAGTGGCCGACACAAACACCGTGCCCATCTAGGAGTGGCACTGCAGTGTCACGCAGGATGGCCCTTCCAAAAAACACTCCCCAAACAGCACATGACGCAAAGAAAAAAAGAGGCGCAATGAGGTAGCTGTGTGAGTAAGATAAGCGACCCTAGTGGCCGACACAAACACCGGGCCCATCTAGGAGTGGCACTGCAGTGTCACGCAGGATGGCCCTTCCAAAAAACCCTCCCCAAACAGCACATGACGCAAAGAAAAAAAGAGGCGCAATGAGGTAGCTGTGTGAGTAAGATAAGCGACCCTAGTGGCCGACACAAACACCGGGCCCATCTAGGAGTGGCACTGCAGTGTCACGCAGGATGGCCCTTCCAAAAAACCCTCCCCAAACAGCACATGACGCAAAGAAAAAAAGAGGCGCAATGAGGTAGCTGTGTGAGTAAGATAAGCGACCCTAGTGGCCGACACAAACACCGTGCCCATCTAGGAGTGGCACTGCAGTGTCACGCAGGATGGCCCTTCCAAAAAACCCTCCCCAAACAGCACATGACGCAAAGAAAAAAAGAGGCGCAATGAGGTAGCTGTGTGAGTAAGATAAGCGACCCTAGTGGCCGACACAAACACCGGGCCCATCTAGGAGTGGCACTGCAGTGTCACGCAGGATGGCCCTTCCAAAAAACCCTCCCCAAACAGCACATGACGCAAAGAAAAAAAGAGGCACAATGAGGTAGCTGTGTGAGTAAGATAAGCGACCCTAGTGGCCGACACAAACACCGGGCCCATCTAGGAGTGGCACTGCAGTGTCACGCAGGATGGCCCTTCCAAAAAACCCTCCCCAAACAGCACATGACGCAAAGAAAAAAAGAGGCGCAATGAGGTAGCTGTGTGAGTAAGATAAGCGACCCTAGTGGCCGACACAAACACCGGGCCCATCTAGGAGTGGCACTGCAGTGTCACGCAGGATGGCCCTTCCAAAAAACCCTCCCCAAACAGCACATGACGCAAAGAAAAAAAGAGGCGCAATGAGGTAGCTGTGTGAGTAAGATAAGCGACCCTAGTGGCCGACACAAACACCGGGCCCATCTAGGAGTGGCACTGCAGTGTCACGCAGGATGGCCCTTCCAAAAAACATTCCACAAACAGCACATGACGCAAAGAAAAATTAAAGAAAAAAGAGGTGCAAGATGGAATTGTCCTTGGGCCCTCCCTCCCACCCTTATGTTGTATAAACAGGACATGCACACTTTAACCAACCCATCATTTCAGTGACAGGGTCTGCCACACGACTGTGACTGAAATGACGGGTTGGTTTGGACCCCCACCAAAAAAGAAGCAATTAATCTCTCCTTGCACAAACTGGCTCTACAGAGGCAAGATGTCCACCTCATCATCATCCTCCGATATATCACCGTGTACATCCCCCTCCTCACAGATTATCAATTCGTCCCCACTGGAATCCACCATCTCAGCTCCCTGTGTACTTTGTGGAGGCAATTGCTGCTGGTCAATGTCTCCACGGAGGAATTGATTATAATTCATTTTAATGAACATCATCTTCTCCACATTTTCTGGATGTAACCTCGTACGCCGATTGCTGACAAGGTGAGCGGCGGCACTAAACACTCTTTCGGAGTACACACTTGTGGGAGGGCAACTTAGGTAGAATAAAGCCAGTTTGTGCAAGGGCCTCCAAATTGCCTCTTTTTCCTGCCAGTATAAGTACGGACTGTGTGACGTGCCTACTTGGATGCGGTCACTCATATAATCCTCCACCATTCTTTCAATGGTGAGAGAATCATATGCAGTGACAGTAGACGACATGTCCGTAATCGTTGTCAGGTCC
This sequence comes from Pseudophryne corroboree, assembly GCF_028390025.1. Taxonomy (NCBI): domain Eukaryota; kingdom Metazoa; phylum Chordata; class Amphibia; order Anura; family Myobatrachidae; genus Pseudophryne; species Pseudophryne corroboree. Next base: position 139,012,178 of record NC_086451.1, read on the forward strand.
TTCAGTCCGGACCAGATGTCAGCATCAGCAGTCGCTCCAGACTGCCCTGCATCACCGCCAGCGGGTGGGCTCGGAATTCTGAGCCTTTTCCTCGCACCCCCAGTTGCGGGAGAATGTGAAGGAGGAGATGTTGACAGGTCGCGTTCCGCTTGACTTGACAATTTTCTCACCAGCAGGTCTTTCAACCCCAGCAGACTTGTGTCTGCCGGAAAGAGAGATCAAAGGTAGGCTTTAAATCTAGGATCGAGCACGGTGGCCAAAATGTAGTGCTCTGATTTCAACAGATTGACCACCCGTGAATCCTTGTTAAGCGAATTAAGGGCTCCATCCACAAGTCCCACATGCCTAGCGGAATCGCTCCGTGTTAGCTCCTCCTTCAATGTCTCCAGCTTCTTCTGCAAAAGCCTGATGAGGGGAATGACCTGACTCAGGCTGGCAGTGTCTGAACTGACTTCACGTGTGGCAAGTTCAAAGGGCATCAGAACCTTGCACAACGTTGAAATCATTCTCCACTGCGCTTGAGACAGGTGCATTCCACCTCCTATATCGTGCTCAATTGTATAGGCTTGAATGGCCTTTTGCTGCTCCTCCAACCTCTGAAGCATATAGAGGGTTGAATTCCACCTCGTTACCACTTCTTGCTTCAGATGATGGCAGGGCAGGTTCAGTAGTTTTTGGTGGTGCTCCAGTCTTCTGTACGTGGTGCCTGTACGCCGAAAGTGTCCCGCAATTCTTCTGGCCACCGACAGCATCTCTTGCACGCCCCTGTCGTTTTTTAAAAAATTCTGCACCACCAAATTCAAGGTATGTGCAAAACATGGGACGTGCTGGAATTTGCCCATATTTAATGCACACACAATATTGCTGGCGTTGTCCGATGCCACAAATCCACAGGAGAGTCCAATTGGGGTAAGCCATTCCGCGATGATCTTCCTCAGTTGCCGTAAGAGGTTTTCAGCTGTGTGCGTATTCTGGAAAGCGGTGATACAAAGCGTAGCCTGCCTAGGAAAGAGTTGGCGTTTGCGAGATGCTGCTACTGGTGCCGCCGCTGCTGTTATTGCGGCGGGAGTCCATACATCTACCCAGTGGGCTGTCACAGTCATATAGTCCTGACCCTGCCCTGCTCCACTTGTCCACATGTCCGTGGTTAAGTGGACATTGGGTACAGCTGCATTTTTTAGGACACTGGTGAGTCTTTTTCTGAGGTCTGTGTACATTTTCGGTATCGCCTGCCTAGAGAAGTGGAACCTAGATGGTATTTGGTAACGGGGGCACACTACCTCAAGAAATTGTGTAGTTCCCTGTGAACTAACGGCGGATACCAGACGCACGTCTAACACCAACATAGTTGTCAAGGCCTCAGTTATCCGCTTTGCAGCAGGATGACTGCTGTGATATTTCATCTTCCTCGCAAAGGACTGTTGGACAGTCAATTGCTTACTGGAAGTAGTACAAGTGGTCTTCCGACTTCCCCTTTGGGATGACCATCGACTCCCAGCAGCAACAACAGCAGCGCCAGCAGCAGTAGGCGTTACACGCAAGGATGCATCGGAGGAATCCCAGGCAGGAGAGGAATCGTCAGAATTGCCAGTGACATGGCCTGCAGGACTATTGGCATTCCTGGGGAAGGAGGAAATTGACACTGAGGGAGTTGGTGGGGTGGTTTGCGTGAGCTTGGTTACAAGAGGAAGGGATTTACTGGTCAGTGGACTGCTTCCGCTGTCACCCAAAGTTTTTGAACTTGTCACTGACTTATTATGAATGCGCTGCAGGTGACGTATAAGGGAGGATGTTCCGAGGTGGTTAACGTCCTTACCCCTACTTATTACAGCTTGACAAAGGCAACACACGGCTTGACACCTGTTGTCTGCTTTTCTGTTGAAATACCTCCACACTGAAGAGCTGATTTTTTTGGTATTTTCACCAGGCATGTCAACGGCCATATTCCTCCCACGGACAACAGGTGTCTCCCCGGGTGCCTGACTTAAACAAACCACCTCACCATCAGAATCCTCCTGGTCAATTTCCTCCCCAGCGCCAGCAACACCCATATCCTCCTCATCCTGGTGTACTTCAACACTGACATCTTCAATCTGACTATCAGGAACTGGACTGCGGGTGCTCCTTCCAGCACTTGCAGGGGGCGTGCAAATGGTGGAAGGTGCATGCTCTTCACGTCCAGTGTTGGGAAGGTCAGGCATCGCAACCGACACAATTGGACTCTCCTTGTGGATTTGGGATTTCGAAGAACGCACAGTTCTTTGCGGTGCTTTTGCCAGCTTGAGTCTTTTCAGTTTTCTAGCGAGAGGCTGAGTGCTTCCATCCTCATGTGAAGCTGAACCACTAGCCATGAACATAGGCCAGGGCCTCAGCCGTTCCTTGCCACTCCGTGTGGTAAATGGCATATTGGCAAGTTTACGCTTCTCCTCCGACAATTTTATTTTAGGTTTTGGAGTCCTTTTTTTACTGATATTTGGTGTTTTGGATTTGACATGCTCTGTACTATGACATTGGGCATCGGCCTTGGCAGACGACGTTGCTGGCATTTCATCGTCTCGGCCATGACTAGTGGCAGCAGCTTCAGCACGAGGTGGAAGTGGATCTTGATCTTTCCCTAATTTTGGAACCTCAACATTTTTGTTCTCCATATTTTAATAGGCACAACTAAAAGGCACCTCAGGTAAACAATGGAGATGGATGGATACTAGTATACTTATGGATGGACTGCCGAGTGCCGACACAGAGGTAGCTACAGCCGTGGACTACCGTACTGTGTCTGCTGCTAATATAGACTGGATGATAATGAGATGAAATCAATATATATATATATGTATGTATATATAATATCACTAGTACTGCAGCCGGACAGGTAGATAATATATTTATTAGGTAATGATGACTGATGACGGACCTGCTGGACACTGTCAGCTCAGCAGCACCGCAGACTGCTACAGTAAGCTACTATACTATAGTAGTATGTACAAAGAAGAAAGAAAAAAAAAACCACGGGTAGGTGGTATACAATTATGGATGGACTGCCGAGTGCCGACACAGAGGTAGCTACAGCCGTGGACTAACGTACTGTGTCTGCTGCTAATATAGACTGGATGATTGATAATGAGATGAAATCAATATATATATGTATGTATATATAATATCACTAGTACTGCAGCCGGACAGGTAGATAATATATTTATTAGGTAATGATGACTGATGACGGACCTGCTGGACACTGTCAGCTCAGCAGCACCGCAGACTGCTACAGTAAGCTACTATACTATAGTAGTATGTACAAAGAAGAAAGAAAAAAAAAAAACACGGGTAGGTGGTATACAATTATGGATGGACTGCCGAGTGCCGACACAGAGGTAGCTACAGCCGTGGACTAACGTACTGTGTCTGCTGCTAATATAGACTTGATGATTGATAATGAGATGAAATCAATATATATATGTATGTATATATAATATCACTAGTACTGCAGCCGGACAGGTAGATAATATATTTATTAGGTAATGATGACTGATGACGGACCTGCTGGACACTGTCAGCTCAGCAGCACCGCAGACTGCTACAGTAAGCTACTATACTATAGTAGTATGTACAAAGAAGAAAGAAAAAAAAAAACCCACGGGTACGTGGTATACAATTATGGATGGACTGCCGAGTGCCGACACAGAGGTAGCTACAGCCGTGGACTACCGTACTGTGTCTGCTGCTAATATAGACTGGATGATAATGAGATGAAATCAATATATATATATGTATGTATATATAATATCACTAGTACTGCAGCCGGACAGGTAGATAATATATTTATTAGGTAATGATGACTGATGACGGACCTGCTGGACACTGTCAGCTCAGCAGCACCGCAGACTGCTACAGTAAGCTACTATACTATAGTAGTATGTACAAAGAAGAAAGAAAAAAAAAAAAACCACGGGTAGGTGGTATACAATTATGGATGGACTGCCGAGTGCCGACACAGAGGTAGCTACAGCCGTGGACTAACGTACTGTGTCTGCTGCTAATATAGACTGGATGATTGATAATGAGATGAAATCAATATATATATGTATGTATATATAATATCACTAGTACTGCAGCCGGACAGGTAGATAATATATTTATTAGGTAATGATGACTGATGATGGACCTGCTGGACACTGTCAGCTCAGCAGCACCGCAGACTGCTACAGTAAGCTACTATACTATAGTAGTATGTACAAAGAAGAAAGAAAAAAAAAACCACGGGTAGGTGGTATACAATTATGGATGGACTGCCGAGTGCCGACACAGAGGTAGCTACAGCCGTGGACTAACGTACTGTGTCTGCTGCTAATATAGAGTCTAGACTGGATGATAAATTATTGATAATGAGATGAAATCAATATAATATCACTAGTACTGCAGCCGGACAGGTACTATATATATTTATTATGTAATGACTGATGACGGACCTGCTGGACACTGTCAGGTCAGCACAGCACCGCAGACTGCTACAGTAAGCTACTATAGTAGTATGTATAAAGAAGAATGAAAAAAAAAAAACACGGGTAGGTGGTATACAATATTATATATATATATATATATATATATTATATACAATTATATATATATATATATATATATATATATATTAAACTGGTGGTGATTGATTATTAAACTGGTGGTCACTTCAGGTCACGTTGCAACTTGCAACTAGTACTCCGAGGCCTAAGCAGACAATCACAAAATATATTATTATACTGGTGGTCAGTGTGGTCACAACAATGGCAGTGTGGCACTGACTCTGGCAGCAAAAGTGTGCACTGTACGTTATATGTACTCCTGAGTCCTGCTCTCAGACTCTAACTGCTCCCCACTGTCAGTGTCTCCCCCACAAGTCAGATAATACACTTACAGTCACACTATCTAATCTATAAATATCACTTCAGCAAGTAGTATAGTAGTATACAGTATAGTAGTACTCCTCCTAATAATGCTCCCCAAAATACTGTGTCTCTCTCTTCTCTAAACGGAGAGGACGCCAGCCACGTCCTCTCCCTATGACTCTCAATGCACGTGTGAAAATGGCGGCGACGCGCGGCTCCTTATATAGAATCCGAGTCTCGCGATAGAATCCGAGCCTCGCGAGAATCCGACAGCGTGATGATGACGTTCGGGCGCGCTCGGGTTAGCCGAGCAAGGCGGGAAGATCCGAGCCTGCTCGGACCCGTGTAAAAAAACCTGAAGTTCGGGCGGGTTCGGATTCAGAGGAACCGAACCCGCTCATCTCTAATCATAACCCCTAACCCTAATATCTGAAATCAAACCAGTAAAGTAACCCTCATATCCTTTCCCTTATACCCTAACCCAGTGGTTCCCAAACTTTTTTGAATCACGGCACCCTAGAGTATCAGAATTTTTTTCATGGCACCCCTAGGCCAAAAGTTTTTTATTGAGAGATTTAGAATAAATATTAAATTAAATAAATTGTGTTTATATGTCATCCTTAGGGTCAGTTGTGTGGTGTGGGACAGGATTCACTTCTGTTTGTCCACATATTTTATGACTGACAGCCACCAGCACTGGTTTTGCCTGTTACATTGATCATAAATAATTAAAATTGGCCCTTGATCACCAATCCAAGGAACCCCTGCAAGTGTCCCGAGGCACCCCAGGGAGCCACGGCACACAGTTTGAAAACCACTGTCCTAATATCCCGTCCCTATATAACTCTTAAGATGCCACCACTGCACTGTATCATCTGAGAGGCTGAGAATTGGGAAAAGGGGAGGTGTGTGTGTGTGTGTGGGGGGGGGGGGGGTGCAATGAAGATTTGCCTAGGGTGCTGAGAAACCTTGCACCGGCCCTGCCTGTGACTGGGTGTGAATCATCAAATCGACAGTATCTAGGTCGACAATGTTTGGGTCGACCACTAATGTTCGACAATCACTAGGTCGACAGGGATGGAAGGTCGACATGTGGTAGGTCAGCAGGTCAAAAGGTCGACATGGTTTTTTTTTTGTGTGTGTCGTTTTCTTCGTAGAGTGACCGGGAACCCCAATTAGTGCACCGTGTCCCTTAGCATGGCTTGCTTCGCTCGCCATGCTCGCAATCTGGCTTCGCTCGCCAGATTACCATTCCAATCGTTGTCTACGTGGATCGTTAAGTATGAAAAAGTTCAAAAAAAGAAACAAAATGTGAAAAACTCATGTCGACCTTTTGACCTGTCAGCCTAGCACATGTCGACCTAGAAACCCTGTTGACCTTCCATCCCTGTCAACCTTCAGACTGGATCCCCTGTGACCCCCCTCAGAGTCCCTGCCCGCATACTCCTGTAATTCCCTCTCAGTGTCCCTTCCCGCACCCTTCCTGTAATTGCCCCTCAGTGTCCTTGACCTCAGCCTCCCTGTAGCCCCTCCCACTTATTTTCCCTATCAGAATCCTCCCTGTAATTCCCCCTTAAGGGGATATCCAATTATCCCCGTTAAAACATTGGGTCAGAAAAACAGCCGTTTTTCGGACTTTTTTTCCGATGTTTCACCAATTTTCTTTTACAGTCTATCCAAATTGATTGCCTGTAAAAAAAAAAAGTGAAACCAGTGAATTCAATTTGTGCAAACAACCCAACATAGTGTGAAACCCAATTACAATCTCCAGGTGTGAATAAAGAGACTCTAAAGCTGGTTGGCTGATACCCACTTAAATACATCCACACCTGCTAAATGGGTATTCACACTTCCTGAGGAAACCGCCGATATCGTGGGCGGAGAAACGCGTAGAGGGTCATTCTAATTGCTTGTCCACTGCTGGAGACTCTCACGGATCATCCGTTACTGCTACTGAGGGATTAGGACGGTCTCTCCCTATCTTGTTTACTGGATCCACTCCTGCTCAACTCTTTCTGCTGTGCTTGGAAAAGCCCCGTTCTGCTGAGGTGCTTCACATTCTTTGTTATTCTTTTTGCCGGACAACCCGCTACAGACGCTGTCGGCTGCTGAGAGCCACCTCCGCAAACTGCTACTGACGGGAATCAGCGCTTACAACTATGAGTGAGAACGGATCCTAATGCTAGGGGTGAGCAATAGCATACTACAATATAAAAACCCCTTTGCTTAAATCTATTAGCAAATCTCAAATATCTTGTGGAGACATTTCTCTTATCCCTCTATCAGTACGGATGCCACCAGCCTACTTTATGATTGTGGACTGCAATACCAATATAATTGGCGTACAAGCCAATTACAGTTAATTCATTTTTACTGTGAATGTGATTATCTATATATGTATATGCATTTGCACTGCCTATGTTTTTAATTTACAATCTAATCATCTTAAGTGGTTTTTTCCACCGTTTTTATTATTAAATGATTTTCTATTTGATATCAGCGCTCCTTAAATGTTTTCTATAGAACATTAACTATACATCTTTTTATTAAGGCATCCAGTTGCCCCGTGGGAGCTGCTATTATATCAATTATCCCTTATCAGGTGTTTTCTTGAATTAATTTACTAGCGCCCGATGTAACGGGGTATATATTGCCCTTGCTTTCTTTCTGTAAAAAAAAAAAAACCTATCTCCCGAAAACACAAAGGTTCAGTGAAACGTGTGTGTTTTTGTGTGAAACAGCCCTGTTTTCGGATGAAAACGGGGCTGTTTCCGGGGATTCTGCTTCGCCTGGAGGCAGGTGAAACAAAATCCCAGATAAGCCGTGGCACGCGCCGGCTTATCGGGGCTAATAAATTAACCCCGGAGGGACAATCAGCACCGGTAAATTACCGGGGCTAATTGGATATTCCCCTTAGTGTCCCTGACCTCAGCCTCACCTAAGAAGAAAGAAGACTTCAAGGGCCGCAGCACAGGCATGTCAGGCTGACATTCTGTGCTGCGGCTCCATCACCTCCCCAAGCAGCGCTGCATACTCCCGCGCCCTGGTTGCCGGGTACTTGCAGCGGAGGCGCTCTGGTCATCAGACACACATCACCGCTGCTGCTCTCCTGGATCGTGTGGCCGCACTTCAGGGAGGAGGTAAGAGGGTCCCCTAGCTGGGACCCGCTGAAATCACAATCCGGTGGTGGTCCTAGGAGACGGACAGTGCAGCTGACATGGATACTGTGGCCGTGCAGGGACCCCACTATATTCACCAGGTCAGGGAGCACAGGTCGGATTTACTAAAATCCATTTAGTATAGGCTCCATAGTACCCGGTGGTGAGGTCCAGCAGAGGGGATAAGGCGCTGACCTGTAGCCCCACCCCCAGCTCCAGGCGCCATCTACAGCAGGTGTTCCCACCCTGGAGCTGCATTTCTCTCACTCCCTGTCAGCATTTGGGCGCCATTTCACAGAGCTGCGCTGATCCTGGGACTGCTGGGCACAGTCTCCTCTGTAAAGCTGCCTGTCTCATCAGCGCTGTGCATTTACAGGACACTTAAGTATTCTACGTGTCGTTTAGACAGTGTTAGTTAAGAACAAGTGCACTACTATATGACTATTTAGTACAAGTATTCTGTGATATACATCCAGTGTTTACTATGCATTGTTATATCTGTATACATACATATCTCTATGTAATATTACTAGTCCAGTGCAGTCTTACTGTTTATATATAATGTAACAGGAGACTTGCTAGAATGTGCTCTGCTACAAAAATCCACCAACGACCGACTCCAGGCTTGTGCAAAAATAACAAATACCTTTTATTCAGGTAGCTCAAAAACAAAGATATATATATAAAACAAAGATCACTGTCTTTAGTATAAACTACCAGGGAGGTTAGGCCTTGCCTCACTCCCTGTAACTTAATAAGGAACCCTCGAGGTGCCGGCATCCTGACACTAGTGCCCAGCCCTCCGGACCCCACTGTCCCTAGCAGGCCTATCACCTTGACAACTAGCTGCCTTCAGGAGCACTGACTCATGGGAGAGACTCTGCTTTAAACCCAGCACCCAGGTGTTGGCTGATGAAGCAGCTTCTTGGGCTAAGAAGCCTATAAGACCTGGTCTGGGCCAAATGGATGGGAACCCGGTCCATCCACACTTCCCATCCACCCCCAGGAACCTGTGTGTTGCTTACAGGTGGCAAAGTACCCCCCTTGCCACATACCCTTTCCCTCAGCTTTTCGTGGCTAAGAAAAGCGGCATGTGACATTGGCAAGGTTTCACCTTTGCCAATTATTTAGGGCTGACAAATCTTTGGGACATAACTTGGGTCCATACACCTGGGTCCCAAGTTCCTCTACCAAGTACACATCCGAGGCCCTTTTAACTGGCCTTGGAATCTATTTCCATTAAAGGTTGGTGGCACTAACTCCACTGTGCTACCTTCGCTTTCCCTCCACTTTGGCATAGTGGCCAAAGTGGTTGTTTTAATGGACAACTTCCCGTTGCCCACTAAACTTCCCCTTCTCTTCACCTTTCCACCTTTAGGGATGTTTCCCTTATCGGGCTCAGATTTACTGGCTAATGAGGAAGTTGCTTCATTCTTGCCTGGGTGTTTGTGACACCTGACCTTAACCAACTCTGGAGTAGGGAAGGTTTTTAAGTTCACTTTGGGCCTAGTGGTCACCCCAGCCCTCACTGGTCTTGGCCTATATGGACAATTCCACCTTTTATGGCCCAGCTCTTGGCACCAGTAACACCTAGTCTCTGCCCTGACTTTAATTGTTCTGAGGTCATGGTCCAACTTTGCCCCCACCCTTTCCCTCAGAGTGAGGCACTGGTCCCAAGTCTCAGAAAGTCCTTTCATTTGTTGAACTTTTAGTGCTTCCTTCAGTCTTTCCAGCTTTGGTAACAATTAATTCATTAACGTGACTGTTCCGTCCTCCGATCTCCCATCTTTGACCCTAGTCACCGACTTCCTGCTGCTCTATGACCGGCACATAACTCATTTTGAGTCTCTTGTCCAGGTCTCTTATTCGACTCCGTAATTTAGGAATCTCCTTCACTATTTCTTTTAGCTGGCTGTTACTTAGGGCCAGCTTTTGGAACTCTCCCCTCAAGTTTTCCAGGTCTCGTGTCTCATATAGTGAACTCTCCCTGGGTAGAGGAACCTCAGAAATGGGACTCTGCACTGATTCCTCTGGAACAGGTTCTTGCTGCTTACTTAGTGTGTCCTCGATGAACTGTCCCAGTTCAGCAATTGGATCCTGAACCTCTCGTGGTGGATCATGCTGTGGTGCATCAACCCCAAGATCGAAATCTTGAACCTTATCGTCCACATACACGAGTGGAACTCCTTCAAAAGCAGGTTCCCGGATGACTTCGAAAGTAGACTCCTGTATTGCCACTAGCTTAGCTATGACTAGCTCACGTGGGCGAGACACCTCCAAAAGGTACAGTCTTTGGGGGGTAATTCTGAGTTGATCACAGCAGGAACTTTGTTAGCAGTTGGGCAAAACCATGGGGGTAATTCCAAGTTGATCGCAGCAGGAATTTTTTTTAGCAGTTGGGCAAAACCATATGCACTGCAGGTGTGGCAGATATAACATTTGCAGAGAGAGTTAGATTTGGGTGGGTTATTTTATTTCTGTGCAGGGTAAATACTGACTGCTTTATTTTTACACTGCAAATTAGATTGCAGATTGAACACACCACACCCAAATCTAACTCTCTCTGCACATGTTATATCTGCCTCCCCTGCAGTGCACATGGTTTTGCCCAATTGCTAACAGAATTCCTGCTGCGATCCACTTGGAATTACCCCCCATGTGCACTGCAGGGGAGGCAGATATAACATGTGCAGAGAGAGTTAGATTTGGATGTGGCGTGTTCAATCTGCAATCTTTATTGCAGTGTAAAAATAAAGCAGCCAGTATTTACCCTGCACAGAAACAAAATAACCCACCCAAATCTAACTCTCTCTGCACATGTTATATCTGCCTCCCCTGCAGTGCACATGGTTTTGCCCAACTGCTAACAAAGTTCCTGCTGCGATCAACTCAGAATTACCCCCTTTGTCTGTGATTCGTCAGAGAAAGTCTCATATGTGCACTGGATGTCCAGATCCTGGGTTTCCAAGACCTCAACAGAAGCAATCTCCAGCTCAGATAAGACTTCCTGCTCTAGGATGGGCTCTTGAGTAGTCATCAAATTGCCATCTGTCCAGGTAGATTCCTGGGGTTCATCATTCTGCCACAGATCCAGCAGATTAGAGGATTCTTGTTTTAGAGGTGGATGATTACTTGACATCAAGTAAACCTCTCCCAGCTCCATTACCGCTTCCTCCTCACTCCCTGTCAACTGAGGAGCAGCCGGGCATCCCACATCCTCTTTTTGTGTCTCCATAAACACATCTTCTGTGTACCCCTGTAGGTGCCATGCTCCATCTTGAACAGGTTCTACTGAACTCAGGGCTTTATTTGACTCTTCACCCAAGCGACTATGACATTCTTTTTCCAGAGAATGAGGTGGTGCTGCTTCGGAGGAACTTCTCACTGCCGTCCTAGGGGTTAACAACAAAACACTGCCATCTCTCTCTTGCTGCTTGCAAAATTGCCGTGGATTTTCTGTGCGCTGTGCAATAATGGCTGCAGCTTCCTCCATGCTCTGGAATGGCAATACCAACTGAATGGACCTTAGTGCCTGTAAATGCTCTACCTTTGAGGAAGGGCCCTCATTTCCACTTTCCAGGCAGATGGCCTTACTAGTGGCATAGCAGGGAGCCTTCCGGGCCTTAGGCACTGGCAGCTCTGGCTCAACTTTCCTGTTCCTTCTGGCTGGAACAGGGAATCCATGATAGCCGGGTTCCACTACAGTATGGTACCATTCCTCTGCAGCCTGCACCACCGTTGGCATCATTTCCCCCGAAGATGGCATCTCCACTTCGGGTAATAATGTCTCTGACCCAACCTTCGACATAACATCTTCAGCAACTGGTGTAGCTACGCCTGTCGCTGAACTGAAACTAGGCATAGCCAATGGTTTTAGCTGAGAAACCTCCTCCTGAAGCTCCGCCCAATCTTGTGACAGAGCCTTATTGGCTAGCACCAGACTTCCATCTTGTGTCTGGCCACAGGAGATTTTCTCTAATAGTCCATGGCTATGTACTACAAAGTTTTCAGATCTGGGTTTAGCCTTTGCCAAGGTTTTTTACAACTCTGACACCTTGGCAATCTCTTCTCTACTCCTTCTCAATTTGGTCAGAGAGTCAGACAAGATTCCCTCTCCTCCAGCTTTTGCGTTAAGGTGTTCACCTGCTCTTGAAGGAATCACATTTTTCCTTAAACTCTTCTAACTCCTGGTCCTTTAATTGGACATTGCTTTCAAGGTCACTTATCGACCGTGTGACACCAAAAAAAAGGTTCCATGCTAAAATCTTCCCCAAGGTCTGGATTACTTCCCAATAAGCTCTCCACTTCACTCTCCAACTGTGGGGCTTTAATAGGGTCACTTAAGTTCCTGATCTGAGGGGTTAGAGCTGTCACCCATTTTGTTTTTTTAGCATGAATTCTCTTTTTGTTACCCATTTGAAGAGACACTTCAGAATATACTGTATATCTGAAAATCTTTATTCACCCTGTTACCTTTGAAAACTGTAAGTGAAAGGGAAAATAAAAATTCATTTTTTCTTTTTAGCACAGATTAAGCTTTTAGCAAAGCACTGAAATGTAGCATGTACATAGTGGTCACAAATATCTTACACTGGTAGTGCAAATAAACAACTTCTCCCTTCAGGCTCTTAAAACTAGAACTCAGGGATGGCTGGGACACATAATGCCACAAAGTTTCTCTATTTAAACAGAACCACATTTATAAAAGGTTTCAACTGTGCTTGATTGGTCTTAATGAGCTAATTAACAGGGACACCAGACTCCCATTACCAGATTTTGCAGGCACAGGTAAAAATAAGCTTGGAAAAGAAATTCAGTCATAAATTATCAGCTGCTTGCAAACCCTTAGAGCAAATCAACACGGCTACTTTCAATGAATGGTGCAAAGCATATAAGACAGAACAGGCCAGGCAAACTGTTTAACCGCTTTGCTGCAAATGCAAACCTTTGAACCATAATCAAACACATTCAGTTTAAACAAAACATATCATTATTTTTACCTTGTGGGGTTGGGATTAACCACTACTCACAACACCCTTGGGGGTCTATTCATGTAGAAAACGAAAACATAATTGCTACTTATCACTATACATCGCATCTCTTCGATGCGATGTATAGCTGTGATAAGTAGCAATTCATGTATACTCACCCTTCCGACGATGCGCTGCGGTGTCTGGGGCTCCTGCGGTGAGGTCTTCTCCAGCGGTCCCTCCCTGTGATGCGCGGAGTCCAGCGGCGGGTCCCTTTGCGCATGCGCAGCTTGATGACCTCCCGGCAGGCCGCAGTGGTTGCTGGGAGGTCGGGGGGCGGAGCCAGCACGAGGTGCCGAGCAGCGATCAGGGAAGCATTGAGCTTCCCTGACGTCTCCGCACTACCGTTCAGGTTACGCCGTCCTCAGATGGCGAACCTGAACTCCATGGAGAAGCGGAAAGCAGAGCTTTCCGCACCTTCATGAATTGCACTCACCATACAAAGGTATGGTGATGCGATTCAGGCACAGAGTGGGGGTACCGCTGGAGAAGTCAGAGACTTCTCCACGGTAACCGGCTCTGTGAATTGCGGTAAGCAGAGAAAAGCCCTGTTTAACGCAAAACAGGGCTTTTCACTGCTGCATGAATAGACCCCTTGGTCTGGTACTGATGCCCACGAGTTCAGCTTGGTCTGGAGTTCGCTGGTATGTGTGCCGCTACCTTGCGGCTGTTGGGTCCTCTGCCACGTGTGACACGACTAGCAGAAGAGTCCCTGTTCAGGCGCCATTTGTAACAGGAGACTTGTTAGAATGTGCCTTGCTACAAAACTCCAGGCTTGTGCAAAAATAACAAATACCTTTTATTCAGGTAGATCAAAAACAAAGATATACATAAAACAAAGATCACTGTCTTTAGTATAAACTACCAGGGAGGTTAGGCCCTGCCTCACTCCCTGTTACTTAATAAGGAACCCTCGAGGTGCCGGCATCCTGACACTAGTGCCCAGCCCTCTGGACCCCACTGTCCCTAGCAGGCCTATCACCTTGCCAACTAGCTGCCTTCAAGAGCACTGACTCATGGGAGAGACTCTGCTTTAAACCCAGCACCCTGGTGCTGGCTTATGAAGCAGCTTCTTGGGCTAAGAAGCCTATAAGACCTGGTCTGGGCCAAATGGATGGGAACCCGGTCCATCCACACTTCCCATCCACCCACAGGACCCTGTGAGTAGCTTACAGTTGGCAAAGTACCTCCCTTGCCACAATAATAATTTCAGCATTGTACCTGTGACTGGGTGCCTATAGCTGCTGTGTGGATTCTATTCTGTGTATCACACATATTGCTATCACTATGTTCTGTACCCTGGGGAACTAAGTGCATCAGGGTCTCATATACCATATAGTGTTCCACAGGGTATACTGTTTTGTATTTTTCACTGTGTTTCAGTCACCTCATACCACTTAAATCCTCTGTTTGTGCTTTGCAATTGCAGTCACATGTCTTAGGTTTTTTTTGTCAGGTATTGTGTTTGTCTGGCTGTATTGTACAGATCCACCTTGGGCTGCATTTTCAAATATGCTGACTATGCTTGTAACAAGACTTATGCCCCCTGTGGGACCTCCTGTGCCATTACAGCCACATTACAGTCACTGTAGTTAATCCACCTAGGGCGGATACTTTGTCAACCCAGTTACAGCAATTAAATCAGTCCTTGGTTAAATAGAAACCTAACCCTCGCCCTACTGGGACCAAAGGGTCATTTAAGCGGGCCATTTCTTCCTCACAATCCAATAATATTTCGGATGATTCTTCCGATTTGGATGGGGAATATACTGATCCATCAGATGCTGATACCGCTGATTCTGATGAAGATTCTACAACACAGGTTGATGTTCCTGACCTAGTGGAGGCTATCAAGCTGATTCTTCAGATTGATGATGAGATTGGCCCTCGTGATACGTCTAAGAAACCTGATAAGTTCAAACGTCAGAAGGTTACTAAATTAGTCTTACCACAGTCTGACCGTTTAACTGACATACAGTACGTCAGGAATTCTGGTCTTCTCCAGGAAAGAAATTTTCCCTGTCTAAAAAGAACCTAGTTTGCTATCCTATCTCTGTGGGGTTGTGTAAAAAGTGGGAAACCCCGCCACCAGCGGACTCACATGTAGCCCGTCTTGTGGTGTCATCTGCTCTGCCTGACACCACCGTCCTCTCTTTGAAGGAACCGTCAGATAAGCGTGTGGAGGGCTTCTTGAAGACTATTTACACTCTTACATGTGCTGTACATAGACCCACTATGGCAGCCTCTTGGGCTGTAAAAGGCATTGAAGCATGGGTTCAGCAATTAAGGAAGAGCTACCTCTGAATTTTTATGACACTGCCAGACAATATCTGACCTATAGCCTCCCACTATATTCAGGAGGTGGCCTCTGATGCAGACGTTATGGCGGCCAAGGCATCTTCTACGTCTATCCTGGCTCACCGGATTCTGTGGTTACGGTCCTGGTCGGTGGACCTGGACTCTAAGAAGACCTTGGAGGTACTCCCTTTTAAGGGAGATATACTATTTGGGCATGATCTGAACACAATTGTGACCGACTTGGCATCGGCCAAGACTGCGTTTCTCCCAAGTACTAATCCTTCGGTTCCGAAGGCTAAGAGTACTACTTTTTGTTCCTTTCGACCTCCAGGTAAAGCAAAGGGTCAGGCATACCTGAGACAGGCTCGCACTTCCAAGTCCTCTAAGTTAAAACCTAAACGTTCTTGGGCCATCTGTCAGCCTGCTTCCAAACCGGACAAGCCTGGTGCATGACGGGGCGGGCCTCCCCCTGGGGGACCCCAGGGTGGGAGGCCGACTTCTGCAGTTCACCCAGGTATGGTTAAAAACCACTTTGGATGCCTGGGTGCAGGAAGTGGTCTCTCACGGGTATGTAATCTCTTTCAAGAGACATCCCCCTCGCCATTTTGCTCAATGGTTATCCCTTCAGATCCGTTAAAAGCACAAACTCTACATTTGGTTGTCCAATCCCTCCTGGATACAGGAGTGATAGTGCCGGTGCCTCTGCCTCAGAGAAGCAGAGAATACTATTAGACGTTGTTTCTAGTTCTGAAGCCGAATGGATCCTCCTGGCCTATACTCAACTTCTTTTAACAAATTTGTGAGGGTGCTCAAATTCTGTATGGAAACTCTGCACTCTATTGTACTGGCTATGGAACCCAAGAACTATATGGTATCCCTGGATATACAGGATGCTTACCTACAAATACATGTACCTATTGCCATGTCGCATCAGCATTATCGTCGGTTTGCTATTGGCAACCTTCATTATCAGTTCCAAGCCTTGCCTTTCGGACTGACCACGGTTCCTCGGATCTTCAACATGGTCATGATGGTCATGGCGGTCATGACGGCCCTTCTCCGCTGTCAGGGTATCAGGATCCTGCCGTATCTGGATGACTTGTTGATCCTGGCGAACTCCCCAGAGGTTCTCCGTCATCTGGAACTGACGGTCCAATTCCTGCAAGCCCACGGGTGGCTCATCAACTGGAGGAAATCCTCACTGGTCCCTGCTCAGAGCATGGTACATTTGGGGGCATTACTGGACACACACAACCAATGTTTGTTCTTGTCTCCAGAGAAGGTCCTGATACTTCAGGACAGAATCAGATACTTCATCTCTCGTCAAACAGTGTCGATACACTCAGCGATGCAAGTACTAGGTCTCATGGTGTCGGCTTTCCACATGGTAGAGTACTCTCAATTTCATTCCCGCCCTCTGCAGAGGTTAATCCTTTCCAAGTGGGATGGCCTGCCTCACCGGATCAGGTCTCATATGATCTCCTTGACTTCGGAGGTTCATCTGTCACTGAGTTGGTGGCTACAGGACCAACAATTGAGCAAGGGTCGTCCCTTCTGGATCTCCAACTGGGTCCTCTTAATGATGAATGCCAGTCTGCAGGGTTGGGGCATGGTGTTGCAGCAACACTCTCTCCAGGGTTGGTGGAGCAGGGAGGAATCTCTCCTCCTGATAAACATTCTGGAATTGCGGGCAGTGATTAATGCGTTGACACTGGCCCTGCCTTTTGTACAGAACAGGCCTGTTCAAGTACAATTAGACAACGCAACCATGGTGGCGTACATAAATCATCAAGGTGGCACTCGAAGCCGCATGGCAATGATGGAGGTGTCAAAAATTCTTCGAAGGGCAGAACGCCATCTGCCAGCAATATTGGCAGTGTTCATTCCAAGGGTCCTCAACTGGGCAGTGGACTTCCTCAATCATCAGGACATACACGCCGGGGAGTGGAGTCTTCATCCGGAGGTCTTCCAACTCCTTGTTGACAAGAGGGGTCTACCAGATGTAGACCTGATGGCATCTCGACACAATAACAAGGTTCCGGTCTTCAGTTCAAGGACAATGGATTCTCAGTTCAAGGACAATGGATCCTCAAGCAGCGTTTGCGGACGCACTGGCAATTCCATGGAACTTTCGGCTGCCATACGTGTTCCCTCCAGTGTCACTCCTGCCCAGGGTACTACGGAAGTTCAAGCAAGGAGGAATACTGATTCTAGTCGCTCCAGCGTGGCCCAGATGGCATTGGCTCTCAGACATGCAGGTTCTCATGATCGAGTGTCCTCTTCTACTTCCTCAATGCCCAGACCTCCTCGTTCAGGGCCCTTGTGTTTACCAGGACCTGGCAAGACTGGCTTTGATGGCGTGGCTCTTGAAGCTTCACTCCTGAGGGCCAAAGAATTTTATGATGCATACAAGTTTAATACTTCCAGACTTTTGGCTTTTTTGCAACAAGGCCTGGATTTTGGACTTCGCCTGGCCTCCCTCAAGGTTCACATTTCTGCCTTGTCGGTGTGGTTTCAGAGAAAAATTGTATCTATCCTGACAGTCATACATTCGCTCATGGCATACTACGGATTCAGCCTCCCTATGTCGCCCCTGTGGCTCCATGGGATCTGTCTGTTGTTCTTAATGCCCTTCAAGAGTCTACGTTTGAACCTCTTGAGTCTGGGGACCTTAAATGCCTTATGCTTAATGTAATTTTTCTGTTGGCAATTGCCTCTGCCAGAAGGGTGTCAGACTTAGGCGCTTTGTCCTGTCGTCCACCCTTTCTGATTTTTCACCGTGACCGGGCAGTTCTTAGAACTCGCCCTGGTTATCTACCTAAGGTGGTGTCATCTTTCCACCTTAACCAAGAGATTGTGATTCCGGCCTTTATCTCTCCTGGTTTGTCCTCCAAAGAGCGGTCTTTGGATGTGGTATGGGCTATCTGTATATATGTAGAAAGGACTGCCTCTATCAGGAGGTCAGATTCTGTTTTTGTAATTTTTTGTTTTCACAAATGTGGCTGGCCTGCGAATAAGCAGACCATGGTTAGATGGATTAGAATTGTGATTGCACAAGGTTATGTGCAGGCTGGACTCCCAGCTCCTGCTGCTATCAAGGCCCATTCTACTTGGTCAGTTGGACCTTCTTGGGTGGC
This sequence comes from Pseudophryne corroboree, assembly GCF_028390025.1. NCBI lineage: Eukaryota > Metazoa > Chordata > Amphibia > Anura > Myobatrachidae > Pseudophryne > Pseudophryne corroboree. Next base: position 139,030,678 of record NC_086451.1, read on the forward strand.
GCGTCCGCTGTACAATTGTGCAAGGCGGCTACATGGTCCTCAGTGAACACGTTCATCAGGTTCTATGCCTTTGATACTTCCGCCTCCCAGGGTTCTACCTTTGGACGCCGGGTTCTTGTATCCGCTACAGTGCGTCCCCTCCCATGAGGAACTGCTTTGTTATCCCTGTGGAATACCAGTGTACCCCGCTGCAGAAAAGGAGATTTATGGTAAGACTTACCATTGTTAAATCTCTTTCTGCGAGGTACACTGGTTTACAAGGCAACCACCCTGACGCACTTAGCTTCTTTGGGTTTGTATGGCATTAGCCGCTAGTCCCTTCTCCTGTCGTGAGAATGTGGGTCTATGTGACTAACATCTACCGTCTCTCTTACCTGCTACTACATTGGACTGGTTAACAAAACGGAGCTCCAGTGCCTGGAGGCGGGGCTATAGAGGAGGCGGTGCAGTGCATCCTGGGAACAGTCAAAGCTTTAGCCTGTTGGTGTCTCAGATCAAGATGCAACTCTACATCCCTGATGTTATTCCCTGTGGAAACCAGTGTACCTCGCAGAAAGAGATTTAACAATGGTAAGTCTTACCATAAATCTCCTGTTTTAAAAAAAATGGGGACTGCCTGCCATTATGTGTAAATAGGTGGACTGCCTGCCATAATGTTTTTTTTTCTTAAATCGGGACTGCCTGCCATAATGTTTAAATAGGAGGACTGCCTGCCATAATGTTTTTTTTTTAAATGGGGACTGCCTGCCATAATGTGTAAATAGGGGGACTGCCTGCCATAATTTTTTTTTTTAAATTGGGGACTGTCTGCTATAATGTGTAAATAGGGAGACTACCTGCCATAATGTATTTTTTTTAAATGGGGACTGCCTGTTGTAATGTGTAAAAAAGTAGGACTGCCTGCCATAATGTGCAAAATAAGGGACTCTGCCTTTTTAATGTGTAAAAAAAACAAAAAAAAAACGGGGAGATTCTGCCTGCCGTAATGTGTAAAAGTGAGCTATGCCTGCCGTAATGTGTAAAAGGGGGCTCTGCCTGCCGTAATGTATAAAAGGGAGCTATGCCTGCCATAATGTGTAAAAGGGAGCTCTGTGGCCACGCCCCTTCCCCATGAAACAACGCCCTCTGCGGCACGCACTGGCCCTTATTTGTTGTTTGTTGGGTTTCTTGCACACAGCGCTAAAATGTCTAGATACGGCACTGCCCTACCCGCACCCTCCCTGTAATTCTCCCTCAGTGTACCTGACCTCAGCCTTTCTGTAACTCCCCCCTCTGTGTCCCTGGGTGGGGGAGGTGCCAGTTCCTTACTTTGTCAGGGGCGCTAAGACCCCTAGATACACCCCTGCTGCCAGTAGCACCTGTATGCTGACAACACTCTACACTATCCTTTTCTAGCCTCTCACCACTAACTACTATCTCTTATGACCAACTATCTGATTGCCATTCCACATGGATATTCCGAAACATCCAAACCACAAGCATTTGACGTTTAAAACTTAATAATAATAATAATAATACATTATTCTCAGTAAAATATTCTCTTCTGTAACATATTACGCCCTCTGCTATTTTCCATCTGTGCTCCATTCTCCCTGTCTTTTTTAAGTTCTACTTTTTGTTTGGGTAGCAAAATTGCATTTTGTGCCACTGACACTCATTTCTATATATCAATCGCTCCTGTAAGTGAATACTCATACTCATTGGAAATAATCTTCTTCTTTTTTTAGATTAGCCAATAAGCAGGACAAAGCCGGTGCACTTCTCCCCAGTGAAATTATCGAGTTGCTCTCACTAGAGAAACTGGTGAATGAGAATAAGACCCTCTGCAGAATCGTACGTCATGTCACTTGTTCCGTTTCTTGTACTAGCAGCTTTTTGGAGCCTGTTGTTTACATGTGCCACTTTGTGATGGTTTGGTTATGAAATAGGAAGCAAATGACTGAATTGGTGAAACAAGTATCAATAATATACTGTCAAATATAGAGGGTACTTACTAAATTTATTTTATTTATAATCAGGGATAGTTTTGATTATTTTTCTCATGTTACCAGCTTTAGTGATAATGAAGATGAACATATTGTCATAGCTAAAACTTTCTATATACTGTATATAATTTGGGGATGTAATCACAATGTTGACAATCACAATGCCCACACTAGAGATGAGCGGGTTCGGTTTCTCTGAATCCGAACCCGCACGAACTTCATGTTTTTTTTCACGGGTCCGAGCGACTCGGATCTTCCCGCCTTGCTCGGTTAACCCGAGCGCGCCCGAACGTCATCATGACGCTGTCGGATTCTCGCGAGACTCGGATTCTATATAAGGAGCCGCGCGTCGCCGCCATTTTCACACGTGCATTGAGATTGATAGGGAGAGGACGTGGCTGGCGTCCTCTCCATTTAGATTAGGAGAGAGAGAGAGAGATTGACCTGAGGCTGATACTGTAGAAGAGAGTGCAGAGTTTAGTGACTGACCACAGTGACCACCAGCAGTGCAGTTGTTTTATTTAATATATCCGTTCTCTGCCTGAAAAAAACGGTACACACAGTGACTCAGTCACATACCATATCTGTGTGCACTGCTCAGCCCAGTGTGCTGCATGCCTGCATCATCTATGTATATATTATATATCTGACTGTGCTCAGCTCACACAGCTTATAATTGTGGGGGAGACTGGGGAGCACTGCAGTGCCAGTTATAGGTTATAGCAGGAGCCAGGAGTACAAGACAGTCACATACCATATCTGTGTGCACTGCTCAGCCCAGTGTGCTGCATCATCTATGTATATATTATATATCTGACTGTGCTCAGCTCACACAGCTTATAATTGTGGGGGAGACTGGGGAGCACTGCAGTGCCAGTTATAGGTTATAGCAGGAGCCAGGAGTACATATTATATTAAAATTAAACAGTGCACACTTTTGCTGCAGGAGTGCCACTGCCAGTGTGACTGACCAGTGACCTGACCACACTGACCACCAGTATAGTTAGTAGTATACTATATTGTGATTGCCTGAAAAAGTTAAACACTCGTCGTGTGACTTCACTTGTGTGGTGTTTTTTTTTTATTCTATAAAAAACTCATTCTGCTGACAGACAGTGTCCAGCAGGTCCGTCATTATATAATATATATACCTGTCCGGCTGCAGTAGTGATATATATATATTTTTTATATCATTATTTATCATCCAGTCGCAGCAGACACAGTGCGGTAGTTCACGGCTGTAGCTACCTCTGTGTCGGCACTCGGCAGTCCATCCATAATTGTATACCACCTACCCGTGGTTTTTTTTTCTTTCTTCTTTATACATACATACTACTACATCTCTTTATCAACCAGTCTATATTAGCAGCAGACACAGTACAGTACGGTAGTTCACGGCTGTGGCTACCTCTGTGTCGGCACTCGGCAGTCCGTCCATAATTGTATACCACCTAACCGTGGTTTTTTTTTCTTTCTTCTTTATACATACATACTACGACATCTCTTTATCAACCAGTCTATATTAGCAGCAGACACAGTACAGTACGGTAGTTCACGGCTGTGGCTACCTCTGTGTCGGCACTCGGCAGTCCGTCCATAATTGTATACCACCTAACCGTGGTTTTTTTTTCTTTCTTCTTCATACATACATACTACGACATCTCTTTATCAACCAGTCTATATTAGCAGCAGACACAGTACAGTACGGTAGTTCACGGCTGTGGCTACCTCTGTGTCGGCACTCGGCAGTACGTCCATAATTGTATACCAACTAACCGTGGTTTTTTTTCTTTCTTCTTTATACATACATACTACGACATCTCTTTATCAACCAGTCTATATTAGCAGCAGACACAGTACAGTACGGTAGTTCACGGCTGTGGCTACCTCTGTGTCGGCACTCGGCAGTCCGTCCATAATTGTATACCACCTAACCGTGGTTATTTTTTCTTTCTTCTTCATACATACATACTACGACATCTCTTTATCAACCAGTCTATATTAGCAGCAGAATCAGTACAGTATGGTAGTTCACGGCTGTGGCTACCTCTGTGTCGGCACTCGGCAGTCCGTCCATAATTGTATACCACCTACCCGTGGTTTTTTTTTCTTTCTTCTTTATACATACATACTACTACATCTCTTTATCAACCAGTCTATATTAGCAGCAGACACAGTACAGTACGGTAGTTCACGGCTGTGGCTACCTCTGTGTCGGCACTCGGCAGTCCGTCCATAATTGTATACCACCTACCCGTGGTTTTTTTTTCTTTCTTCTTCATACATACATACTACGACATCTCTTTATCAACCAGTCTATATTAGCAGCAGACACAGTACAGTACGGTAGTTCACGGCTGTGGCTACCTCTGTGTCGGCACTCGGCATTCCGTCCATAATTGTATACCACCTAACCGTGGTTTTTTTTTCTTTCTTCTTCATACATACATACTACGACATCTCTTTATCAACCAGTCTATATTAGCAGCAGACACAGTACGGTAGTTCACGGCTGTAGCTACCTCTGTGTCGGCACTCGGCAGTCCGTCCATAATTGTATACTAGTATCCATCCATCTCCATTGTTTACCTGAGGTGCCTTTTAGTTGTGCCTATTAAAATATGGAGAACAAAAATGTTGAGGTTCCAAAATTAGGGAAAGATCAAGATCCACTTCCACCTCGTGCTGAAGCTGCTGCCACTAGTCATGGCCGAGACGATGAAATGCCAGCAACGTCGTCTGCCAAGGCCGATGCCCAATGTCATAGTACAGAGCATGTCAAATCCAAAACACCAAATATCAGTAAAAAAAGGACTCCAAAACCTAAAATAAAATTGTCGGAGGAGAAGCGTAAACTTGCCAATATGCCATTTACCACACGGAGTGGCAAGGAACGGCAGAGGCCCTGGCCTATGTTCATGGCTAGTGGTTCAGCTTCACATGAGGATGGAGGCACTCAGCCTCTCGCTAGAAAAATGAAAAGACTCAAGCTGGCAAAAGCAGTAGCACCGCAAAGAACTGTGCGTTCTTCGAAATCCCAAATCCACAAGGAGAGTCCAATTGTGTCGGTTGCGATGCCTGACCTTCCCAACACTGGACGTGAAGAGCATGCGCCTTCCACCATTTGCACGCCCCCTGCAAGTGCTGGAAGGAGCACCCGCAGTCCAGTTCCTGATAGTCAGATTGAAGATGTCAGTGTTGAAGTACACCAGGATGAGGAGGATATGGGTGTTGCTGGCGCTGGGGAGGAAATTGACCAGGAGGATTCTGATGGTGAGGTGGTTTGTTTAAGTCAGGCACCCGGGGAGACACCTGTTGTCCGTGGGAGGAATATGGCCGTTGACATGCCTGGTGAAAATACCAAAAAAATCAGCTCTTCGGTGTGGAACTATTTCAACAGAAATGCGGACAACAGGTGTCAAGCCGTGTGTTCCCTTTGTCAAGCTGTAATAAGTAGGGGTAAGGACGTTAACCACCTCGGAACATCCTCCCTTATACGTCACCTGCAGCGCATTCATAATAAGTCAGTGACAAGTTCAAAAACTTTGGGTGACAGCGGAAGCAGTCCACTGACCAGTAAATCCCTTCCTCTTGTAACCAAGCTCACGCAAACCACCCCACCAACTCCCTCAGTGTCAATTTCCTCCTTCCCCAGGAATGCCAATAGTCCTGCAGGCAATGTCACTGGCAATTCTGACGAGTCCTCTCCTGCCTGGGATTCCTCCGATGCATCCTTGCGTGTAACGCCTACTGCTGCTGGCGCTGCTGTTGTTGCTGCTGGGAGTCGATGGTCATCCCTGAGGGGAAGTCGTAAGCCCACTTGTACTACTTCCAGTAAGCAATTGACTGTTCAACAGTCCTTTGCGAGGAAGATGAAATATCACAGCAGTCATCCTGCTGCAAAGCGGATAACTGAGGCCTTGACAACTATGTTGGTGTTAGACGTGCGTCCGGTATCCGCCGTTAGTTCACAGGGAACTAGACAATTTATTGAGGCAGTGTGCCCCCGTTACCAAATACCATCTAGGTTCCACTTCTCTAGGCAGGCGATACCGAGAATGTACACGGACGTCAGAAAAAGACTCACCAGTGTCCTAAAAAATGCAGTTGTACCCAATGTCCACTTAACCACGGACATGTGGACAAGTGGAGCAGGGCAGGGTCAGGACTATATGACAGTGACAGCCCACTGGGTAGATGTATGGACTCCCGCCGCAAGAACAGCAGCGGCGGCACCAGTAGCAGCATCTCGCAAACGCCAACTCTTTCCTAGGCAGGCTATGCTTTGTATCACCGGTTTCCAGAATACGCACACAGCTGAAAACCTCTTACGGCAACTGAGGAAGATCATCGCGGAATGGCTTACCCCAATTGGACTCTCCTGTGGATTTGTGGCATCGGACAACGCCAGCAATATTGTGTGTGCATTAAATATGGACAAATTCCAGCACGTCCCATGTTTTGCACATACCTTGAATTTGGTGGTGCAGAATTATTTAAAAAACGACAGGGGCGTGCAAGAGATGCTGTCGGTGGCCAGAAAAATTGCGGGACACTTTCGGCGTACAGGCACCACGTACAGAAGACTGGAGCACCACCAAAAACTACTGAACCTGCCCTGCCATCATCTGAAGCAAGAAGTGGTAACGAGGTGGAATTCAACCCTCTATATGCTTCAGAGGTTGGAGGAGCAGCAAAAGGCCATTCAAGCCTATACAATTGAGCACGATATAGGAGGTGGAATGCACCTGTCTCAAGCGCAGTGGAGAATGATTTCAACGTTGTGCAAGGTTCTGATGCCCTTTGAACTTGCCACACGTGAAGTCAGTTCAGACACTGCCAGCCTGAGTCAGGTCATTCCCCTCATCAGGCTTTTGCAGAAGAAGCTGGAGACATTGAAGGAGGAGCTAACACGGAGCGATTCCGCTAGGCATGTGGGACTTGTGGATGGAGCCCTTAATTCGCTTAACAAGGATTCACGGGTGGTCAATCTGTTGAAATCAGAGCACTACATTTTGGCCACCGTGCTCGATCCTAGATTTAAAGCCTACCTTGGATCTCTCTTTCCGGCAGACACAAGTCTGCTGGGGTTGAAAGACCTGCTGGTGAGAAAATTGTCAAGTCAAGCGGAACGCGACCTGTCAACATCTCCTCCTTCACATTCTCCCGCAACTGGGGGTGCGAGGAAAAGGCTCAGAATTCCGAGCCCACCCGCTGGCGGTGATGCAGGGCAGTCTGGAGCGACTGCTGATGCTGACATCTGGTCTGGACTGAAGGACCTGACAACGATTACGGACATGTCGTCTACTGTCACTGCATATGATTCTCTCACCATTGAAAGAATGGTGGAGGATTATATGAGTGACCGCATCCAAGTAGGCACGTCACACAGTCCATACTTATACTGGCAGGAAAAAGAGGCAATTTGGAGGCCATTGCACAAACTGGCTTTATTCTACCTAAGTTGCCCTCCCACAAGTGTGTACTCCGAAAGAGTGTTTAGTGCCGCCGCTCACCTTGTCAGCAATCGGCGTACGAGGTTACATCCAGAAAATGTGGAGAATATGATGTTCCTCCGCGGAGACATTGACCAGCAGCAATTGCCTCCACAAAGTACACAGGGAGCTGAGATGGTGGATTCCAGTGGGGACGAATTGATAATCTGTGAGGAGGGGGATGTACACGGTGATATATCGGAGGGTGATGATGAGGTGGACATCTTGCCTCTGTAGAGCCAGTTTGTGCAAGGAGAGATTAATTGCTTCTTTTTTGGGGGGGGTCCAAACCAACCCGTCATATCAGTCACAGTCGTGTGGCAGACCCTGTCACTGAAATGATGGGTTGGTTAAAGTGTGCATGTCCTGTTTTGTTTATACAACATAAGGGTGGGTGGGAGTGCCCAAGGACAATTCCATCTTGCACCTCTTTTTTCTTTTCTTTTTCTTTGCGTCATGTGCTGTTTGGGGAGGGCTTTTTGGAAGGGACATCCTGCGTGACACTGCAGTGCCACTCCTAAATGGGCCCGGTGTTTGTGTCGGCCACTAGGGTCGCTAATCTTACTCACACAGTCAGCTACCTCATTGCGCCTCTTTTTTTCTTTGCGTCATGTGCTGATTGGGGAGGGTTTTTTGGAAGGGACATCCTGCGTGACACTGCAGTGCCACTCCTAAATGGGCCCGGTGTTTGTGTCGGCCACTAGGGTCGCTAATCTTACTCACACAGTCAGCTACCTCATTGCGCCTCTTTTTTTCTTTGCGTCATGTGCTGATTGGGGAGGGTTTTTTGGAAGGGACATCCTGCGTGACACTGCAGTGCCACTCCTAAATGGGCCCGGTGTTTGTGTCGGCCACTAGGGTCGCTAATCTTACTCACACAGTCAGCTACCTCATTGCGCCTCTTTTTTTCTTTGCGTCATGTGCTGATTGGGGAGGGTTTTTTGGAAGGGACATCCTGCGTGACACTGCAGTGCCACTCCTAAATGGGCCCGGTGTTTGTATCGGCCACTAGGGTCGCTAATCTTACTCACACAGTCAGCTACCTCATTGCGCCTCTTTTTTTCTTTGCGTCATGTGCTGATTGGGGAGGGTTTTTTGGAAGGGACATCCTGCGTGACACTGCAGTGCCACTCCTAAATGGGCCCGGTGTTTGTGTCGGCCACTAGGGTCGCTAATCTTACTCACACAGTCAGCTACCTCATTGCGCCTCTTTTTTTCTTTGCGTCATGTGCTGATTGGGGAGGGTTTTTTGGAAGGGACATCCTGCGTGACACTGCAGTGCCACTCCTAAATGGGCCCGGTGTTTGTGTCGGCCACTAGGGTCGCTAATCTTACTCACACAGTCAGCTACCTCATTGCGCCTCTTTTTTTCTTTGCGTCATGTGCTGATTGGGGAGGGTTTTTTGGAAGGGACATCCTGCGTGACACTGCAGTGCCACTCCTAAATGGGCCCGGTGTTTGTGTCGGCCACTAGGGTCGCTAATCTTACTCACACAGTCAGCTACCTCATTGCGCCTCTTTTTTTCTTTGCGTCATGTGCTGATTGGGGAGGGTTTTTTGGAAGGGACATCCTGCGTGACACTGCAGTGCCACTCCTAAATGGGCCCGGTGTTTGTGTCGGCCACTAGGGTCGCTAATCTTACTCACACAGTCAGCTACCTCATTGCGCCTCTTTTTTTCTTTGCGTCATGTGCTGATTGGGGAGGGTTTTTTGGAAGGGACATCCTGCGTGACACTGCAGTGCCACTCCTAAATGGGCCCGGTGTTTGTGTCGGCCACTAGGGTCGCTAATCTTACTCACACAGTCAGCTACCTCATTGCACCTCTTTTTTTCTTTGCGTCATGTGCTGATTGGGGAGGGTTTTTTGGAAGGGACATCCTGCGTGACACTGCAGTGCCACTCCTAAATGGGCCCGGTGTTTGTGTCGGCCACTAGGGTCGCTAATCTTACTCACACAGTCAGCTACCTCATTGCGCCTCTTTTTTTCTTTGCGTCATGTGCTGATTGGGGAGGGTTTTTTGGAAGGGACATCCTGCGTGACACTGCAGTGCCACTCCTAAATGGGCCCGGTGTTTGTGTCGGCCACTAGGGTCGCTAATCTTACTCACACAGTCAGCTACCTCATTGCGCCTCTTTTTTTCTTTGCGTCATGTGCTGATTGGGGAGGGTTTTTTGGAAGGGACATCCTGCGTGACACTGCAGTGCCACTCCTAAATGGGCCCGGTGTTTGTGTCGGCCACTAGGGTCGCTAATCTTACTCACACAGTCAGCTACCTCATTGCGCCTCTTTTTTTCTTTGCGTCTGTGCTGATTGGGGAGGGTTTTTTGGAAGGGACATCCTGCGTGACACTGCAGTGCCACTCCTAAATGGGCCCGGTGTTTGTGTCGGCCACTAGGGTCGCTTATCTTACTCACACAGTCAGCTACCTCATTGCGCCTCTTTTTTTCTTTGCGTCATGTGCTGATTGGGGAGGGTTTTTTGGAAGGGACATCCTGCGTGACACTGCAGTGCCACTCCTAGATGGGCCAGGTGTTTGTGTCGGCCACTAGTGTCGCTTAGCTTAGTCATCCAGCGACCTTGGTGCAAATTTTAGGACTAAAAATAATATTGTGAGGTGTGAGGTATTCAGAATAGACTGAAAATGAGTGGAAATTATGGTTTTTGAGGTTAATAATAATATGGGATCAAAATGACCCCCAAATTCTATGATTTAAGCTGTTTTTAGTGTTTTTTTAAAAAAACACCCGAATCCAAAACACACCCGAATCCGACAAAAAAAATTCGGTGAGGTTTTGCCAAAACGCGGTCGAACCCAAAACACGGCCGCGGAACCGAACCCAAAACCAAAACACAAAACCCGAAAAATTTCAGGCGCTCATCTCTAGCCCACACTACAATGTTGTTATGACATATTAAAAATGTTGACATCAGAATGTTGCAGAGGGTTAGGGTTAGGAGGAGGGTTGGGGTTAGGATGTAGGAGGGGAGGGTTAAGGTTGGGAACTAGGGGGAAGGTTAGGGTTAATGATTTGAGTTAAGATCCGGGGCTGGACCTGGAAGACACAGTGGCAGCTGTAGAACCAGGTAAGTCACCACTCTACCACGGGATAGTTTTACCGACATTCTAATCATGTCAACATTTCATCAGTGTCAGCATGATTAATGTCAACATGGTCATTGCTGCATGTTATGTTGACATTACTGCCATGTTGGCATTATGAATGTCGACATGATTAATGTCAACAAAATATACCCAAGCCATGCTTTGTATACACTTTGTGTATACTGTCTAGACAGCCTTTGAGTC